>NW_022261984.1:5058537-5243537 GCF_002021735.2 Oncorhynchus kisutch | reverse complement strand
CGATTTTATTTTAATCAACTTTGCCCTCAATGCTTATTGGCTGACCTCTACCCTCTAACCTTTGACCTTTCGATTTAGGGTAACTCTGCTGAGGAGCTGGTCCAGGCCTGCCTGGGACCCAAAGCAACAGGTGAAGTGTCAGCAGCTAAGTTCAAATCTGCCCTGAATGAGATCTACATACAGAACGGACAGGTGGACAGAGACTTTGTCAACAGGTTGGTGCTCCATTGATAGAGAATGAGGTTCACTTATTATGTCAACAGGTTGGTGCTCCATTGATAGAGAATGAGGTTCCCTTATTATGTCAACAGGTTGGTCTCCCTTGATAGAGAATGAGGTTCCCTTATTATGTCAACAGGTTGGTGCTCCATTGATAGAGAATGAGGTTCCCTTATTACGTCAACAGATTGGTGCTCCATTGATAGAGAACGAGGTTCTCTTATTTTGTCAACAGATTGGTGCTCCATTGATAGAGGATGAGGTTCACGTATTATGTAAAATGCTTGGAGTGCTTGGAATTAGCACAAAAAATGCAACACGTTTTTTATGAAATCTTTATTTTAAAAAGCCTCCTGAATGGCGGTGCAGCAGTCTAAAGCACTGCATTGCACTGCTAGCTGCATCACTACAGATCCTGGTTTGATTCCAGGATGTGTCGCAGCCGGCCGCGACCTGGAGACCCATGAGGCGACACACAATTGTACGGGTTAGAGGAGGGTTTGGCCGGCCGGGATGTCCTTGTCCCATCGCGCTCTAGCGACTCCTATGGTGTGCATGGCGCATGCACGCTGACACGGTTGTCAGGTGTATAATGTTTTCTCCGACACATTGGTGCAGCTGGTTAAGCGAACATTGTGTCAAGAAGCATTGCGAAATGGCGGGGTCATTTTTCGGAGGATGCACGGCTCTCGACCGTCGCCTCTCCTGAGTCCGTACAGGAGTTGCAGCAATGGGACAAGAACTATTGGGGAGAAAAAGGGGTAAAAAAATACATATACAGTAGCGGTCAAAAGTTTTAGAACATCTACTCATTCACAGGTTTTCCTTTTTTGTAAATTTTTTCTTCAAGTGCTGTAGCAAAAATCATCAAGCGCTATGATGAAACTGTCTCTCAAGAGGCCCGCCAAAGAATGGAAGACTCAGAGTTACCTCTGTGGCAGAGGATAAGTTCATTAGTTACCTCATAAGTCCTCTAATGGCAGCTTCAAATATTACCCGCAGAACACCAGTCTCAACATCATCAGTGAAGAGGTAACTCCGGGATGCTGACCTTCTAGGCAGAGTTGCAAAGAAAAAGCCATATCTCAGACTGGCCAATAAAAATAAAAGATGGGCAAAAGAACACAGCCACTGGACAGAGGAACTCTGCCTAGAAGGCCGGCATCCCGGATTTGCCTCATCACTGTTTTAGTTGAGGCTGGTGTTTTGCGGGTACTATTGAATGAAGCTGCCAGTTGAGGGCTTGTGAGGTGTCTGTTTCTCAAACTAGACACTCTGATGTACTTGTTCTCTTGCTCAGTTGTGCACCGGGGCCTCCCACTCATCTTTCTATTCTGGTTAAGACCAGTTTGTGCTGTTCTGTGAAGGGAGTAGTACACAGCGTTGTACGAGTTCTCACATTGAAAAGCCTTCATTTCTCAGAACAAGAACAGACTGACGAGTTTCAGAAGAAAGTTCTTTGTTTCTGGCCATTTTGAGGCTGTAATCAAACCAGAACAACAGTTTTCAGCTGTGATAACATAATTGCAAAAGGGTTTTCTAATGATCAATTTGCCATTTAAAATGTTAAACTTGGATTAGCAAACAGAAGGTGCCATTGGAACACAGGAGTGATGGTTGCTGATAATGGGCCTCTGTACATCTCTGTAGAATTTCATTAAAAAACATCCGTTTCCAGATACAATAGTCATTTACAACATTAACAATGTCTACACTTGATTTATATCAAATGTGATGTTATTTTAATTGACGAAACATTTGACATGTCCAAGTCACCCCAAACTTATGACCGGTAGTGTATTTATCTTCTTTTTAACTACAAAAATAAATACATCTTTATTGAACTAGGTTTCTGATCCAGCACATGTCATATGCTGCTCTCAAATCCTTTATTCCTAAGAACCTTATTGTAAAGGTTTAGGATGTCTCATACACCCTTCTTCTAATGGATCTAATGTATGAACTATATAAACAATTAATCATTGTCATTATTGTTCCAGTCCAAGTGAACATTTGGTATATCACTCCTACAGCCGTTTTCTATATGAAACCAATTGATCATAATCTTTATTATAACAGCCCAGCCCATCACTTTAACTCAGAGGCGTTTGCTGAGGGCAGGCGCCTTATAACTGATGGGGTGGCCAGCATCAAGGCCAACGTACAAAAGGAGAACTTCCAGGCTGCCAGAGAGACACTGGGGAGAGTACTACACACACTACAGGTAAGAGGAGAGAGAGAGGGAGGGGGTGAAAGAGGGGATATGCAAACATTTCTGGTAGCTAGAGAGACACTGGGGAGAGGACTGTACACACTACAGGTAGCTAGAGAGACACTGGGGAGAGGACTGTACACAGTACAGGTAGCTAGAGAGACACTGGGGAGAGGACTGTACACAGTACAGGTAGCTAGAGAGACACTGGTGAGAGGACTGTACACAGTACAGGTAGCTAGAGAGACACTGGGGAGAGGACTGTACACAGTACAGGTAGCTAGAGAGACACTGGGGAGAGGACTGTACACACTACAGGTAGCTAGAGAGACACTGGGGAGAGGACTGTACACACTACAGGTAGCTAGAGACACTGGGGAAAGGACTGTACACAGTACAAGTAGCTAGAGAGACACTGGGGGAGAGTACTGTACACACTACAGGTAGCTAGAGACACTGGGGAGAGAACTGTACACACTACAGGTAGCTAGAGAGACACTGGGGAGAGGACTGTACACACTACAGGTAGCTAGAGACACTGGGGAAAGGACTGTACACAGTACAAGTAGCTAGAGAGACACTGGGGGAGAGTACTGTACACACTACAGGTAGCTAGAGACACTGGGGAAAGGACTGTATACAGTACAAGTAGCTGGAGAGACACTGGGGGAGAGTACTGTACACAGTACAGGTAGCTAGAGAGACATTTGAGAGAGTACTGTACACACTACAGGTAGCTACAGAGACACAGGGGAGAGGACTGTACACAGTGCAGGTAGCTAGAGAGACATTTGAGAGAGGACTGTACACAGTACAGGTAGCTAGAGAGACACAGGGAGAGGACTGTACACAGTACTTCTGTCTTGAGGTGTCTATAATAGGGAATTAGATAGATAGCTTTCCCACAGACACAGACTTGGTATATAATACATGCTTGTGTTTTGTCAGGACTTTCTACAGCCACAGTAACTGGGTGGATCTGGGATACACTGAACCCTACGCCAACCTAATCCGACCCGATCTCCCACTGGAAAACCTGGCAGGTAGGGAGGGCTTGAGTTAATGCAGCAACGAGGACAGCTAGGCATGGGATCCAACTGAAGGGATGTAGGTAGGGCAGGGAAGGAGAGAGGGTGGTTGGGCAGGGAATGAAGGAGGGAGGGAGGGTGTTAGGGAAGGGAAGGAAGGGAGAAGGGAAGGAGGGTGGTAGGGAAGGGAAGGAAGGGGGAAGGAGGGAGGGTGATAGGGCAGGGAACGAAGGAGGGAGACGTGCTTGGAATGTTAGAGAAAAAGTATGACAGCAGATTAAAAAGGAGAGACAAAGAGAGAAATCTGCTGCCACCTCTGGCTTCATACGATAATGAGGTCATTAAGGGTTTACAGGAAGTGTAAAGGGCAGACAGAGAGGGACACAAACACACATATAATCTCCGATGTTCAACAGAGCGCGATAAAGCAGAATAGTCTGAGGGAATTATGGGTTAGAGAAAGGACCACCACGCCCATTTAGGATTTAGGAGAGAGTGTGTGTGAGTGTGTGTGAGTGTGTGAGTGTGTGGTGTGTGTGTGTGTGTGTGTGTGTGTGTGTGTGTGTGTGTGTGTGTGTGTGTGTGTGTGTGTGTGTGTGTGTGTGTGTGTGTGTGTGTGAGTGTGTGTGTGGGTCATTCTTGATTTGTGGTGGTAAATGATGTCCCTTGACAATTTAGTTAACTGTTATTTTATAAGATAAAATAAGAAAGTCCTTTCTACTGAAACCCATCTACACTTAGCAGTCGAGAGGTTTAGAACACCTACTTTTTTATTTGAACTATTTTTCTACATTGTAGAATAACAGTGAATTCATCAAAACTATGAAATAACACATGGAATCAGGTAGTAACCAAAACAGTGTTAACAATGTATTTTATATTTGTGATTCTTCAAATAGCCTCGCTTTGCCTTGATGACAGCTTTTCACACTCTTGGCGTTCTCTCAACCAGCTTCATGGGGTATTCATCTGGAATGAATTTCAATAAACAGGTGTGCCTTCTTAAAACTTAACTTGGGAATTTCTTTCCTTCTTAATGCGTTTTAGCCAATCAGTTGTGTTGAAGAGAAGCCTAAGTCCATATTATGGCAAGAACAGTTCAAATAACCAAAGAGAAATGACAGTCCATCCTTACTTTAAGATATGAAGGTCAGTCTTTACGGAAACATTTCAAGAACTTTGAAAGTTTCAAGTTCAGTCGCAAAAACCATCAAGCATTATGATGATTTGTCCTAAATACAATGATTTTAGTTTGTGAAATATTTAGAACTATCTTATTTCTTGCCACCCATTCTGAAACTGACTGAGGCTCTTTGTTAAGTGTGGCAGTCATTTCAGTCACTGTAGTAGCTGACATGTATAGTGTTGAGTTACCCTCATACATAGACACACTGGCTTTACTCAATCGTCAGTAAAGATTGAAAATCATGACCTATGTGTGTGTGTTGAGTGAATGCCAAGAGTGTGCAAAGCTGTCATCAAGGCAAAGGGTTTGCTTTGAACAATCTCAAATTTAAATAGTTTTTTGATTACTTTAACACTTTTTTTGGTTACTACATGATTCCATGTGTTATTTCATAGTTTTGATGTCTTCACTATTATTCTACAATGTAGAAAATATTAAAAATAAAGAAAAACCCTTGAATGAGTAGGTGTTGTAAAACTTTTGACTGGTAGTGTATTTGTATGCATTGTAGGAAACTACTGGGTCCCAGCAAATTGGCTCGTCCCATTGGTGATGTGTTGAGGTGTAGTGAAATGTTTTGGGGATTTAGACATATCTATCTATTATTTTGAATAGACAGTGAACAAAATGATATAATATATTGTATAAAATAATTTAAAAACAAAGGCTGTTAAAATACCTATTTTGTTGCTAGTATAATGTGTGTCCCTCAGATTTACGTCATTGGTGTCACCACCTTAATATCTCTGATGACAAAGATATTCAAGGTCCTTGCTCATTTTCCCCAGTGGCAAACTGTTAGTTGGGAGGAGTCTATATTTTAAAGGATGTGATTAGCTAATCACACACTTTTATCCCTTGATTCCGTGGATAATTTGGTGTTGCTCAATCCAATGTGTCACTTGGTGTTAGTCAATTTAAATGAAGGGAAATAACAATGTGAGCAAAATCATTAATCACATCACTAGTAAATCATTTTTAAAGATTTGAGCATTTGTAGCCTCCATTTCTGAAAATCTGACTTTACTTAAAATTACCATCATTGATATTACTACTCCTACAGGTGGTACAATGTTATTATAATGGTAAAAACTATTTAAAGTTATTAAGCTGCCATATTGGTTCATTTAGAATGGGAACATGCATTCATATAAATAAATAAGATATATTAAGTATATTAAGTATATTAAGTATATTAAGTATATTAAGTATATTAAGTATATATATTTTTAATGCCACCGTAATTCAAGACCGACTCTTACATTGTGATTTGGTTCGGTAGATGTCAGCACCCCGACCTGCAGTGACTGTGTCAATGGGGGGTTCTGTTCAAACTCCATCCTTCCTAACATTCTTAATGAGAAGAAACTCACCTCTGGGTACATGGGGATCTTCTCCGCAGCTAAGCCTAAAGGTACACGCACACACACACACACACACACACATACACACACACACACACACACACACACACACACACACACACACACACACACACACACACACACACACACACACACACACACACACACACACACACACACACACACATACACATACACACACACACACACACTACCTTCCCCAGATACCCACACACTCTCTGTATAACACCCATCATCACCTCTCCTCCCCCAGGTAAGTGTAGTCATGGAGGTGCAGCTGACCTGACCAGCTCTGAGGTTCCTCGCGGGGGCATCAGCAAGGACGAGCGTCGCTCTGACAACGTGGCCCTGCACACTGCTGCTGTCACCGTGGCAACGACCGCAACCCTCCGGCTGCTGGACGACATCCGGGGAGCCGCCGGTGACAACGACTACCTACGGTACGGAGAGGGGTAGAGGAGGAGAGGGGTAGAGGAGGGTGAAGGGGAGGAGAGGGGTAGAGGGGGGTGAAGGGGAGGAGAGGGGTAGAGGGGGGTGAAGGGGAGGAGAGGGGTAGAGGGGGTGAAGGAGAGGAGAGGGGTAGAGGGGGGAGAAGGGGAGGAGAGCGGTAGAGGGGGGAGAAGGGGAGGAGAGGGGTAGATGGGGGTGAAGGGGAGGAGAGGGGTAGATGGGGGTGAAGGGGAGGAGAGGGGTAGATGGGGGTGAAGGGGAGGAGAGGGGTAGATGGGGGAGAAGGGGAGGAGAGGGGTAGAGGGGGGAGAAGGGAAGGAGAGGGGGTGAAGGAGAAGAGAGGGGTAGATGGGGGTGAAGGAGAGGAGAGGGGTAGAGGGGAAGAGAGGTGTAGAGGGGGGTGAAGGGGAGGAGAGGGGTAGAGGGGATAAAGGAGAGGAGAGTGGTAGAGTGGTGAAGGGGAGGAGAGGGGGTAAAGGAGAGGAGCGTGGTAGAGGGGTGAAGGGGAGGAGAGGGGTAGAGGGGTGAAGGGGAGGAGAGGGGGTAAAGGAGAGGAGCGTGGTAGAGGGGTGAAAGGGAGGAGAGGGGTAGATGGGGGTGAATAGGAGAAGAAGGGTAGAGGAGGGTCAAGGGGAGGAGAGGGGTAGAGAGAGGGGTGGTGAAGGGGAGGAGGGGGGTAGAGAGGGGTGAAGGGGAGGAGAAGGATAGAGAGGGTGAAGGGCAGGAGTGGAGGGGAAGAGGGAATTACCCATGTTGAAGTTACTCACAATCTCACTCTAATCTCTCTCTCTCTCCCACAGCTTCATGGGCATAGCACGATCGTCAGTGGTTGCTTTTGTGATCGACACCACGGGGAGCATGAGGGATGACATCCTTGAAGCCAAGAGTGTTGTCAATGAGATCATCGACAGCAGAAAGGGAACACAGGATGAGCCCTCCCAGTACATCCTGGTCCCATTCAACGATCCAGGTAAGGCTGGCTTTACACTCCACCAAGCATTCTCCTTAGCAAAACATCACTGACAAACTCGGGCATTCACCGAAATGATGGTGCGGTTTGTAGTAAAGTCAGGAAGTGGTTAGTGATCAGTGTGTGCTTGTGTGTGTGTGTAGAGTTCGGACCCCTGATAAGAACGACAAACCCTGATGTTATGAAAACAGAGATCGCTAAACTCAAAGCTGATGGAGGCGGAGACCTCCCTGAGATGTGCTTATCAGGTCTACAGGTACAGTGATTGACATGGCTATATTCTAATCAGTTTTCAGATATAATCCCATTCTTTTTTTATAATGCACCTGACAATAAATAAAGATACTAAGCATTCTCTCTCTCCCTCTCCCTCTCTCTCTCTCTCTCTCTCTCTCTCTCTCTCTCTCTCTCTCTCTCTCTCTCTCTCTCTCTCTCTCTACCTCTCTCTCTCTCTCTCTCTCGCTCTCTCTCTCTCTCTCTCTCTCTCTCTCTCTCTCTCTCTACCTCTCTCTCTCTCTCTACCTCTCTCTCTCTCTCTACCTCTCTCTCTCTCTCTCTCTCTCTCTCTCTCTCTCTCTCTCTCTCTCTCTCCAGTTGGCACTGACCGGTGCCCCTGCGTCGTCCCACATCTTTGTTTTCACAGATGCCATTGCCAAGGACATTGCGTTAGGGGACACCATCTTGGCCCTGATCAGGAGCACCAAGTCAACCGTGAGCACTTCCTCAAACACTTCCTGTTTTAGAAGAAACCATGTCCTGCAGTTCAGGATCTTATTAATTAGGGCACACAGTAGCAAAACGCAGCAAAATGTTTTGCAACGGCAAACAAAACAAGCCATTCTTATTGGAGAGGTAGTCACTCCCTTTTTTCTTTCATTCTTCGTTTGGTGCCTAATGAATACGACCAGGCAAACTCTCTCAAACACACCTATGTGTTTCTCCAGGTGTCTTTCTTCATGACTGGTGCTGGTGCTGGTGCTAGAAGGAGGAGAAGTGGAGTAGAGTCCAGGGAAGCTACATTCGAGACCTACAAGGACCTGGCGCTGGCGTCTGGTGGTCAGGCCATTGGAGTCACCAAGGAAAATCTGCCCCAGGCCACTGACGTCATCATCGACTCCTCCACCTCCGCTCTGGTGAGTCAACACTGGTGGCCATTTTGTTTTAGATGAGTAGTTGATCTGAAATAATTCAAAACTTGATCAATTAAAAAACACGTGCTTTATAAATAATGAATTTTAGAAATGCCTAGACATAATTGTTATATCTATGAAAATTAAATCCTCCACGTTACAATAAAACAACAACATAGCCTTTCTATCCTCCTCTCTCATTCTGTCCTCCTCCTCCTCCCCTCCTCAGGTGACAGTCCTACAGCGAGCGAGGAACCCAGGCAAAGCTGAGACATTCTCCTTCCTGCTGGACGAGTCTCTGAACAACATCACCATCTACATCACTGGAAAGTCCCTCACCTTCACCCTGAAGAACCCTGCAGGTGGGAACCTCCAACACCTACACACTGATCTAATATCAGTTTTCAGGTAAAGGTTCACCTAACTGAATAGGATGACATTTCCCCTAGACACTGATCTAATATCAGTTTTCAGGTAAAGATGCACCTAACTGAATAGGATGACATTTCTCCTAGATTCTGATCTAATATCAGTTTTCAGGTAAAGGTTCACCTAACTGAATAGGATGACATTTCCCCTAGACACTGATCTAAGGTTAGTTTTCCCTCCTTAAGGGTTACATTTGACCTGTTTTTCGTGTTTGAGTATGTAGCGATCTTAATGTTTTTAAGGCACAAAGCACATTTCAACAAGGTATCATGAACCAGGTATATCCCATTGACAGTATGTTTGACTGTCATCCTATTTGACTGTCATCCTATTTGACTGTCACCCTCCTTGCCCCTACAGGTGTGACCCAGAAACAGAATGAGGTCAACGGGGAACTGGGGACTGTCCAGACGGTGGGCAACCTCTTCCGGGTCCGTCTGGCCTCCAACAAACAGACAGGATTATGGGAAATCAGCATGAACTCCAACCAGCCCTACACACTGAAGGTCACTGGTGAGTTACCATAGAGATACGTCTGTTCTATTAAATATGTGTGTTATGCTCACGCTCAACACTAGATTGTATCCTGGATACACACAGAGCCCAGACCTGGGTTTAAATAATCCATTCAAATGTGTCACATGCCCCAAATAAACTAAAAATTAAAAACATTCAGGACCCTGTCTTTCAAAGATAATTCGTAAAAATCAAAATAACTTCACAGATATTCATTGTAAAGGGTTTAAGCACTGTTTACCATGCTTGTTCAATGAACCATAAACAATTAATGAACATGCACCTGTGGAACGGTCGTTAAGACACTAACAGCTTACAGACGGTAGGCAATTAAGGTCACAGTTATGAAAATATAGGACACTACAGAGGCCTTTCAACTGACTCAGAAGAAAGATGCCCACGGTCCCTGCTCATCTGTGCGAACGTGCCTTAGGACTGCAGATGTGGCCAGGGCAATAAATTGCAATGCCCGTACTGTGAGACGCCTAAGACAGCACGACAGGGAGACAGGGCGGACAGCTGATCGTCATTGCAGTGTCAGACCACGTGTAACAACACCTGCACAGGATCGGTACATCCGAACATCACACCTGCAGAAACAGGATGGCAACAACAACTGCCCGAGTTACACCAGGAATGCACAATCCCTCCATCAGTGCTCAGACTGTTCGTAATAGGCTGAGAGAGAATGGACTGAGGGCTTGTAGGTATGTTGTAAGGCAGGTCCTCACCAGACATCACATCACCGTCAGCAACGTCGCCTATGGGCACAAACCCATCGTCGCTGGACCAGACTGAGGACTGGCAAAAAGTGCTCTTCACTGATGAGTCACGGTTTTGTCTCACCAGGTATGATGGTCGGATTCACGTCTATCGTCAAAGGAATGACCATTACACCGAGGCCTGTACTCTGGAGCGGGATCGATTTGGAGTTGGTCTGGGGAGGTGTGTCACAGCATCATCGGACTGAGCTTGTTGTCATTGCAGGCAATCTCAACGCTGTGCGTTACAGGGAAGATATCCTCCTCCCTCGTGTGGTTCCCTTCCTGCAGGTTCATCCTGACATGACCCT
Organism: Oncorhynchus kisutch; assembly: GCF_002021735.2. Classification (NCBI taxonomy): domain Eukaryota; kingdom Metazoa; phylum Chordata; class Actinopteri; order Salmoniformes; family Salmonidae; genus Oncorhynchus; species Oncorhynchus kisutch. The sequence continues at coordinate 5,232,940 of NW_022261984.1, read as the reverse complement.
CCAGCATGATAATTTCACCAGCCATACTAGTCGTTCTTTGCGTGATTTCCTGCAAGACAGGAATGTCAGTGTTCTGCCATGGCCAGCGAAGAGCCGGGTCTCAATTCCTTTGAGAAGTCTGGGACCTGTTGGATCGGAGGGTGAGGCCTACGGCCATTCCCTCCAGAAATGTCCGGGAACTTACAGGTGCCTTGGTGGAGGAGTGGGGTAACATCTCACAGCAAGAACTGGCAAATCTGGTGCAGTCCATGAGGAGGAGATGCACTGCAGTACTTCATGCAGCTGGTGGCCACACCAAACTTTTGATTTTGACCCCCGCTTTCTTCAGGGACACATTGTTCAATTTCTGTTCATCACGTCTGTGGAACTTGTTCAGTTTATGTCTCAGTTGTTGAATCTTGATATCTTCATACAAATATTTACACATTAAGTTTTCTGAAAATAAACGCAGCTAACAGTGAGGATGTTTTTATTTTTGCTGAGTTTACAACAGGTGTAGGTAGACCTTACTGTAAAATGCTTTACTCATGAGCCCTTAACCAACCATTCAGTTTTAAAAAGTAAATTATAAAAAGCTAGAAAAAAACTGGTTCCGAGTCAATTTTCAGGGGTAAAGGTCAGTCGAGGTAATTGAGGTAATGTCAAGAGAAGTAATTTCTCAGTGTTCATAAACCCAATTTGAATTGATTACTCAGCCTGATACCCAGAATTTGTAGGAAACTGGTTGTAATGAATCAGACGGAGGCCCAGCTACAATAGTCAGGAATGTTTATTTATGAGAGCTCTGGTCATAATATCATGTACAAAGGTTTATATACCTCTCATTTCATCATAAATGTCCCTCCTCCTCCTCTCAGATACAATGGAAATATAGTTCACAAGCCTTCTCACATTGTCTGCCACCTGTGAAACAATCTACTACAAGCCCAAGACCATAGTCTGGCTTTTTTATGGCGGTTTTTGAGCAGTGGCTTCTTCCTTGCTGAGCGGCCTTTCAGGTTATATCGATATAGGACTCGTTTTACTGTGGATATAGGTACTTTTGTACCTGTTTCCTCCAGCATCTTCACAAGGTCCTTTACTGTTGTTCTGGGATTGATTTGCACTTTTCGCACCAAAGTACGTTTATCTCTAGATGACAGAACGTGCCTCCCTCCTGAGCGGTATGACGGCTGCGTGGTCCCGTGGTGTTTATACTTGCGTACTATTGTTTGTATAGATTAACTTGGTACCTTCAGGCGTTTGGAAATTGCTCCCAATAATGAACCAGACTTGTGGATGTCTAGAATTGTTTTCTGAGGTCTTGGCTGATTTCTTTTGATTTTCCCATAATGTCAAGCAAAGAGGCACTGAGTTTGAAGGTAGGCTTTGAAATACATCCACAGGTACACCTCAAAATGACTCAAATGATGTCAGTTAGCCTATCAGAAGCTTCTAAAGCCATGACATATTTTTCTGGAATTTTCCAAGCTGTTTAAAGGCACAGTCAACTTAGTGTATGTCAACTTCTGACCCACTGGAATTGTGATACAGTGAATTATAAGTGAAAAAATCTGTCTGTAAACAATTGTTGGAAAAATGACTTTGTGTCATGCACAAAGTAGATGTCCTAACCAACTTGCCAAAACTATAGATTGTTAACAAGAAATGTGTGGAGTGGTTGAAAAACAAGTTTTAGTGACTCCAACCTAAGTGTATGTAAACTTCAGACTTCAACTGTATGCTATGTTTGGTATAGTTACATCAGACAGAAGGTTTCTTAATGTAAAAACAAAAGGAGGAGGGATGTTTGGTCGTGGTGGATGGGTGGGTGTATTACGCAATCGTCTCGCATCCCAAAGGTTGCTTGTTCATAACTCACCAGAACAATTTGAGCTAATTAGCAACTTTGCAACTACTTAGCATGTTAGCTAACGCTTCCCCTTACCTTAACCCTTTTAGCTAACTCATTACCTAACCCTAACCGTAACTATTTTAAATCATGTACAAATATGTCAAAAAGTATTTCACCCCAGGTCTGTTAGAGCCATAAGAGAAGGGAGAGAATCCGGCCCTGACTGAGTGTGTGTTTGTGTGTGTGTGTGTGTGTGTGTGTGTGTGTGTGTGTGTGTGTGTGTGTGTGTGTGTGTGTGTGTGTGTGTGTGTGTGTGTGTGTGTGTGTGTGTGTGTGTGTGTGTGTGTGTGTGTGTGTGTGTGTGTGTGTGTGTGTGTGTGTGTGTGTGTCTGTGTGTGTGTGTGTGTGTGTGTGTGTGTCCAGGTCAGAGTACCATTGCCTTCATTTATGACTTTGTGGAGACCTTCGAGGGACCTCACCCAGGATACGCCCTCATCTCTGGCCGTCCAAAAGCAGGTAAAACACTACAACATCATCTTAATCATCACCATTACCATATCAAGCAGGTAATCTGTCAATCACAATTTTACTAAGGCGACATCATGGCGGCGACATCATCTACATGAATGCAGCTGCCACTTCATTAAAGCCATTAGAGGCTTGTTCTTTGCGATCATTATGATCATTGCGCACATCGTTTTTATCACTGGCGAGAGGTTTTGCATCGCTGCATTCTCTATCAGAAAGTAGGCTGGCCCTCTTTGATGTTGTGTGGGTCAAAACAATGCATTCTGTTCATTTATAAAGCCTACTTCATCAAAGTCATAAAAAGCAGTTAATTGTCATTTGTAATAATTGATCTGAACCTAGAACAGTTACATAGCCACACCCTTAAAAAAAAGTATCTCTTCTCTCTCTCCCTCTTTTTTTCTCCCTGCCCCTACACTCGTCCTCCTCTCTCTCTCTCCCTCTCTTTCCCTCCGTTCCTCCTCTCTTCTCTCCTTCTCCCAGGTATGCCTGCCATGCTGTTGGTATCCGTGTTGGGCAGAAAGGGCCCAGCCTCTGTCAAGGTGGCCAACGTTGCCTTGGTGACCGTGTCAGGGTTAGAGGTCGTAGGCGGTACCTTGGAAGACATGGGCAATGGAGACTTCCTAGTTACGGTAACCAAGGTCCCTGCGGGGGAGTTTGTGGTGCTGTTGAACGGGACAGATGTGGTCTCCTCCACCGTGTTCCAGAGACAGTCCACCACTCAGATGTCCGTCTCCAAGGTTACCATCAAGGTAAGTTTACATTGAAAAACGCCTTTTATTTGTAAATGGTGAAGGAGTCTATACTGCATGTTGGGATAGTGTTCGACAAAAACCATGGTCATAGACATTTATAGACCATATCAGAAAGAAAAACGTGACTGACTTTTACTCCCTAAACATGTAGGACTGTGGGCCTACTTACAAATTACAACATGGACTTTCTAAGCACAGAAATGTGTCTCTGTAAATGAGCCAACAAACAAACTGCACATTTAAAAAAGTGGACCTCACAACAACTACTCAACAGATCTTGTTGTTCTTGTCTTCTCAGGCCGTGGTGGACAGAAGCATGGAGCCTGGTAAAACCTTCACCCTTCCCTTCACCGTCATGACCGACGCCACTGGAGGCAGCTACAAAATCAGTGCCAGAAATGACCGAGACTTCAAAATGAACGTCCCTGGCAGGTAGGGATCAGGGCTGGAATATCCTGAGACTGGTCCCAGATCTGTTTGTATGGTCTTTCCCATTTCTGTGGTCATTGTTGCGTGACACATTGGTCGTAGAAGCAATTTAGGCACAAACAGATCTGGGACCAGGTTATCTCTCAACATGATTAATTATTGTCCTCTCTTGGCATCACTTGCATTGACACTTAATGCTAACCCATTGCTGCTGCTAACTTATCAGCATCGCTGTGACTACCGGAGGAAACGCCACCGGTGAACTGACCATCACGGTGCCCGCCAACACCCCCTCAGGAACAGACGTCACCCTGACCATCGAGGCTGTGGCCCCCGGGGCGTCCGACTCCAACTACGCCGTCCTGCGCCTCTCTGTCGTCACCAAGGTAACCTCAGATATGTAGATATATCTACACTGAGTGTAAAAAACATTAAGAACACCTGCTATTTCCATGATATAGACTGAGCAGATGAATCAAGGGGAAAGCTATGATCCCTTATTGATGTCACTTGTTAAATCTACTTCAATCAGTGTAGATGAAGGGGAGGAGACAGGTTAGAAGGACTCATAAGCCTTGAGACAATTGAGACATGGATTGTGTATGTGTGTCGTTCAGAGGGTGGAGACAAAATATTTAAGTGCCTATGAGTGGGTTATGGTAGTAGGTGTCAGGCGCATTGGTTTGTGTCAAAAACTGCAATGCTGCTGGGTTTTTTACGCTCAACAGTTTCCCATGTGTATCAAGAATGGTCCACCACCCAAAGGACATCCAGCCAACTTGACACAACTGTGGGAAGCATTGGAGTCAACATGGGCCAGCATCTCTGTGGAACGCTTTCAACACCTTGTAGAGTACATGCCCCAACGAAATAAGGCTGTTCTCAAATCTAATAGATTTATTAGATATGCTAGAATGTGGATATATAAAGATACACTAGAGAGCTGACAGGCCTATAAGGTCCGTCTCCACTATATGGGCCCGTCTCCACTATATGGGCCCGTCTCCACTATATGGGACATCTCCACTCTATGGGCCATCTCCACTCTATGGGCCATCTCCACTCTATGGGCCCGTCTCCACCGTATGGGCCCGTCTCCACCGTATGGGCCCGTCTCCACCATATGGGCCCGTCTCCACTGTATGGGCCCGTCTCCACTATATGGAACCGTCTCCACTATATGGGCTCGTCTCCACTATATGGGCCATCTCCACTCTATGGGCCATCTCCACTCTATGGGCCATCTCCACTATATGGGCCCGTCTCCACTATATGGGCCCGTCTCCACTATATGGGCCGTCTCCACTATATGGGCCCGTCTCCACTGTATGGGCCCGTCTCCACTGATGGGCCCGTCTCCACTGTATGGGCCCGTCTCCACTGTATGGGCCCGTCTCCACCGTATGGGCCCGTCTCCACCGTATGGGCCCGTCTCCACCGTATGGGCCCGTCTCCACCGTATGGGCCCGTCTCCACTGTATGGGCCCGTCTCCACTGTATGGGCCCGTCTCCACTGTATGGACCATCTCCACTGTATGGGCCTGTCTCCACTGTATGGGCCCGTCTCCACTGTATGGGCCCGTCTCCACTGATGGGCCGTCTCCACTGTATGGGCCCGTCTCCACTGTATGGGCCCGTCTCCACTGATGGGCCCGTCTCCACCGTATGGGCCCGTCTCCACCGTATGGGCCCGTCTCCACTATATGGGCCCGTCTCCACTGTATGGGCCCGCCTCCACTATATGGGCTCGTCTCCACCGTATGGGCCCGTCTCCACTGTATGGGCCCGTCTCCACTGTATGGGCCCGTCCACTTCTAAATAGCCTCCTTTCCTCATCTCTTCTCCCTCTTCACCATGATTACTCACTCTCTCTCTCTCTCTCTCTCTTTTCTGCAGGTGACAGATTTCACCCCTCCCCAGTGTGAGGTGGTCAGTGTCTCATCGGTCGACTGCCCAGCTGACCCAGCATTCTGCAACTCTGCCTTCTGGCAGCTCTCTGCCAACCTGACAGACGGCGTCAATGGCACAGGCATCACCAGCCTCACACACCGCCAGGGCGTAGGCAGCCTCACCCACACGGACCTGAAGCAGACAGTTGTTGCAGCAGCGTTCAACGCTTCGTGCTGCTCTCTGACAGTGGAGCTGGTGGCAGTGGACAAAGCCATGAATGTCGGCACCTGTCTATACACCACCAAGGTAACTTGGCATCACAGGAGGCTGGTGAGGGGATGAGTTGTGCTTGGTCGTCACAAGTTACCACAGCCACAAAGTCCTAAATCCCGCCCATTTCTACAATTTATCTTCTTAAAATAATATATCTTCACCTTAAGCACACTGCTAACCGTGCTAGTGTGCTAAAGTCCAACCTCGAAACATAAATGGAGGAACCAGAACCTGTAACAGGCAGGTGCTTGACAGCCCGCCGTTGTATCTTAACCTTAAGCAAAATGATCCTATTTACACTTTGTAGTCAATAGGCAAGTTCTATTGATCCAGGTTCATTTGACCAAAACATAAATGATGAATAATAATTGTGAAGGAATGCAGGGCATGTGATTCTAACAGCTTACTAAATCTATATTTCAACTGTAAAAAATAATGTGTCTTTGCAGGATCCTTGTCCTGACTTTCCAGAATGCCTGAATTGCTTCGCCTTGCTTTTCTGATTGGCTGGATACAAGTTTCAACATCCAATTATTTCAGATTTACTAGAGTGCAAGTTTCATCATGGCCCTGACTGTGGCGACACGTTGGCACATTAGAATTATTAGAATATGCCAGATATGAGTAAATTCTTGCATTCTGTCCATGCAGGCGTTTGCAGGCTACCTGAGACATGAACCAGATAGGTGGGAGGGCAAACAGGCTGTCTGCAGTTCATTCATCAATTTCCCTAAATGGATAAACTCAACTACTTTATTATTTTAACCAACACTAGGTTTTTAGCAAAAAAGTTGTTGTAGGTGTGACGTCATTCCGTCCAGCTTTTTTATTCTTTATTTAGCTTTTTAAATCTCTGGGCCACAATTAGACTTATAGAACCCAAGTCTCTCTTTCTCCTCATCACTTAATCTCTCCCCCCCATTGCAGGTGACAGATGTCACCCCTCCCCAGTGTGAGGTGGTCAGTGTCTCATCGGTCGACTGCCCAGTTGACCCAGCATTCTGCAACTCCGCCTTCTGGCAGCTCTCTGCCAACCTGACCGACGGTGTCAATGGCACGGGCATCACCAGCCTCACACACCGCCAGGGAGCAGGCAGCCTCACCCACACGGACCTGAAGCAGACGGTTGTTGCAGCAGCGTTCAACGCTTCGTGCTGCTCTCTGACAGTGGAGCTGGTGGCAGTGGACAAAGCCATGAATGTCGGCACCTGTCTATACACCACCAAGGTAACCTGGCATCACAGGAGGCTGTTGAGGGGAGGACGGCTCATAACAGTGGCTGAAATTGAGTGAATGGAATGTTATCAAACACATGGAAACCATAGAAACCACGTGTTTGATACCGTTCCCGTCATTACTATGAGCCGTCCTCCCTAATTAAGGAGCCACCTGGGGATGTGGTTCAATGTGGGTGTGTTATGTTCGCTATATCGTATCCTGACAGCAATTGTTGTTTGTCCCTCAAGTCACAGTCCCAAACAGGCCACAGTACATTGGGTGACGAATTGCTTAGCAACCGCGTGACGTGTTTGGTCAAGAATCCCATGCGCTGAGCGTAATCAAAGAGAAAGAGGTGAAGAGAGGGATAACTGGTCCCAAAATCTGTTTACTCTGGCAGGTGGCGGTTTTTGTTTTGTTCACTCACCAAGTGAGGAGTTTTTGTATGGAGGTCAATAAGTGTTGAATTTGATTAACAGAAAATGTAATGGCTTATTTACTACATGTGGCTTATTTGATCTAATCTAAGTTTTACAGTGATTAGTTTATGAGTGTACTGTTATAAGTAGGACATGTGACATCCCTGCAACTTCGAGAAAAAACACTTTGTATCGGTGTTGTGCCTGGTCGTCACAAGTTACCACAGCCACAAAGTCATAAACCCCTCCTATTTCTACAATTTATCTTCTTAAAATAATATATCTTAACCTTAAGCACACTGCTAACCGTGCTAGTGTGCTAAAGTCCAACCTCGGAACATAAATGGAGGAACCAGAACCTGTAAAAGGCAGGTGCTGGACAGCCCGCCGTTCTGTTTCGTGGACAAAGAATCTCATTGTTAGGGCGGAGACATAAGCATCATCATATATCCATATCTCTGATGAAAGTTGTTTGATGGTAACCGTAGCTCACGAATGTGAAGATGTTTGAGTTGGAGAAAATTACAAGCCTTTTATTTTAAAAAATAAAATAAAATAAAAACGAATTCTTTCAACATAAAAATTTGTGACAATAGATTGTTTTAGAATAATTCCAAAGCTCTGCATGCTAATGGTTCGATTGGCTGTGAAATAATTGTGCGGCAGCACAACTGGCACCTGTACTCTGTATAATTAGTGTCAACTGTGATTAGACTGTGCCTGGCAGTGGTCCCGTGTAGGCTAGAGATTTGAAATCAAAACCCAACCCTCAGGTAAAAAGCCATGACCTCAATTACTCATCTCTGTTTTGATCAAAACCGACTCTATGACCAAAATGATCCTATTTACACTTTGTAGTCAATAGGCAAGTTCTATTGATCCAGGTTCATTTGACAAAAACATAAATGATGAATAATAATTGTGAAGGAATGCAGGGCATGTGATTCTAACAGCTTACTAAATCTATATTTCAACTGTAAAAAATAATGTTTCTTAGCAGGATCCTTGTCCTGACTTTCCAGAATGCCTGAATTGCTTCGCCTTGATTTTCTGATTGGCTGGATACAAGTTTCAACATCCAATCATTTCAGATTTACTAGAGTGCAAGTTTCATCATGGCCCTGACTGTGGCGACACGTTGGCACATTAGAATTATTAGAATATGCCAGATATGAGTAAATTCTTGCATTCTGTCCATGCAGGCGTTTGCAGGCTACCTGAGACATGAACCAGATAGGTGGGAGGGCAAACAGGCTGTCTGCAGTTCATTCATCAATTTCCCTAAATGGATAAACTCAACTACTTTATTATTTTAACCAACACTAGGTTTTTAGCAAAAAAGTTGTTGTAGGTGTGACGTCATTCCGTCCAGCTTTTTTTGTTGACAAGACCTTCAGTGGAAACGCACTGTAGCAAGCATCTATTTTCTATGCAAATTGTCAACAAAAGATATCTGGACAAGGCATCATTGTAAATAATAATTTGTTCTTAATTTACTTACCTAGTTAAATAATATGTATATATTGTTTAATAAAACATGTATTTGACTAATAGCGATGCCTTGTAGGCCATTTTCAATCAAATAAGTATTTTTTTTAGTTCAGCTCCTCTTTAAGAGTGTTGAAGCTCAGCCTCACAAGTACTCTGGTGGTCAGAGAAAGTGCTAACAAACCTCTGGGCCAGAATTAGACTTATAGAACCCAAGTCTCTCTTTCTCCTCATCACTCAATCTCTCCCCCCCCCCATTGCAGGTGACAGATGTCACCCCTCCCCAGTGTGAGGTGGTCAGCGTCTCGGTGGTCGACTGCCCAGCTGACCCAGCAGCCTGCAGCTCCGCCTTCTGGCAGCTCTCTGCCAACCTGACAGACGGCGTCAATGGCACAGGCATCGCCAGCCTCACACACCTCCAGGGCATAGGCAGCCTCACCCACACGGACCTGAAGCAGATGGTTGTTGCAGCAGCGTTCAACGCTTCGTGCTGCTCTCTGACAGTGGAGCTGGAGGCGGTGGACAAAGCCATGAATGTCGGCACCTGTCGGTTTTCCATCGTCCGCAACGCGGGACCGCCCTCCATCGCTCTGTCCCTCCCACTGTTGGTGTGTCTGCTGGTCTCTGCCTTCTTCACTACATCCCTCAGAGACCTACTTATTTGATCTAATGCTGCATTCATAACCAAGTGGGAATCTGTCATTTAAACGTTGTGAAGTGCATTCACATGCTTAGAACTTGTTGGGAAACACTGATTTGGCTAATGGCCAACCAGCGGCGACAACCATAAACACAAAGTACAGGCATCATGCTTGCCAACTAATTATAGTTTTCAAAAGCCATATTAGATTAGATTGATAGATAAATAGATTGCTTTTAATAAGGTTTCGTTGCATTTAACTGCTGAAAATGCTGTTATCGAGTTAATTTCCTTAGCAGGTGACATCAGAGGTCAGCATTTGGGAGAAGTTGTAGCTCATGGGTGATAGACTAGTAATTACTAGTTGGAGGGGCGTTCAAGTGGATTTTCCTCTGTCTTATGTGGTAAATGCCACCTTCCCACTTGGTTATGGTAATAGGGTAAGGCTCATGTGTTGACTGCCTTCCCGACACTGCCTCTTAATGCTAACGGTTACGTTCCAGGCCGACCATATTGCAGACATTGCATTGCATCAACAAATGCTTTGCGTGATACATCATTGTTGGCGAAATGATGCAACAGATTGCTATGTGATGTGTGAAGCTGATATGTTGAACACCGATCCACGTGTGAACTCTGCCTTCCCGACACTGCCTCTTAATGCTAAATGATGCATCAGATTGCTATGTGATGTGTAAAGCTGATATGTTGAACACTGATCCACGTGTGAACTCTGCTTTCCCGACACTGCCTCTTAATGCTAAATGATGCATCAGATTGCTATGTGATGTGTGAAGCTGATATGTTGAACACCGATCCACGTGTGAACTCTGCCTTCCCGACACTGCCTCTTAATGCTAAATGATGCATCAGATTGCTATATGATGTGTAAAGCTGATATGTTGAACACCGATCCACGTGTGAACTCTGGCAGGCGTCTGCAATGTAGTCAGCCTGAAACATGGCCAAAGCCACAATGAAAATGAATGTCCCTTTTGTAAAAAACTGCCAACAGTATTCTCTCTCTCTAGGCACTTTCTCAACGTGTTATTTGCACTGTAAGATGTTTTCTAAGTCTTTAGTTTACATCTGTCATGAATAAAACATCTCTGCTTTCCTACTGACTCTGTATTATAACAAGACAAATAATCTGAGGTAGTTTAGTAGCAATGTGAAACCGGTCTGATTTCACATATCAGTGAAACTAGATAGTGGTCAGTCTGCTTGACTAGGCTAGTAGTTTAGTGCTCAGGACACAGTTTAGGACACAGTTTAGAGTAAATGATGCTTTGACTGCACACATCCCACCCCAAGGGAGCAGCAGCATCATTGGCATAATAAAGAAATCCCCATCAAAATCCATCTGTTTAAACTAAAGATATGTTTTTTTTTGCATGGTCTGCTTCTCAATCTGCCGATGTCGCCATTCCTCATGTGTGGTGGAAGGTAACACCTACAGGGGTGTTTTTCAGACCAGCAAACATCCCAAAAATCGGTCTTCTCACGAAAACATTTGTAGCGTCCAAACAGTTTGGGCTACAAACCAGTGGCGGTCAATGCCGTTTAAGATGAGGATGGCCTTATTTCTATTACAACATATTTGATAACTGTCATTCATATTTCATTCACCCAGTTCATGTAACAGCGATAGGTTTAGGCTACTACGGCCGTGGCCAAAAGTTTTGAGAATGACACAAATATTAATTTTCACAAAGTCTCAGTTTGTATGCCTCAGTTTGTATGACGGCAATTTGCAAATACTCCAGAATGCTATGAAGAGTGATCAGATGAATGGCAATTAATTGCAAAGTCCCTCTTTGCCATGCAAATGAACTGAATCCCCAAAAAACATTGTGAGTGTTGACGAGGACAAGGCTGGAGATCACTCTGTCATGCTGATTGAGTTTGAATAACAGACCGGAAGCTTCAAAAGGGGGGTGGTGTTTGGAATCATTGTTCTTCCTCTGTCAACCATGGTTACCTGCAAGGAAACAGGTGCCGTCATTATTGCTTTGTACAAAAAGGGCTTCACAGGCAAGAATATTGCTGCCAGTAAGATTGTACCTGAATCAACCATTTATCAGATCACCAATAACTTCAAGAATAGCGGTTCAATTGTTGTGAAGAAGACTTCAGGGCACCCAAGAAAGTCCAGCAAGTGCTGGGAGCATCTCCTAAAGTTGATTCAGCTGCGGGATCGGGGCACCAACAGTACAGAGCTTGATCAGGAATTGCAGCAGGCAGGTGAGAGTGCATCTGCACGCACAGTGAGCCGAATGTCCTTTGGAGGATGGCCTGGTGTCAAGAAGGGCAGCAAAGAAGCCACTTCTCTCCAGGAAAAACATCAGGGACAGACTGATATTCTGCAAAAGGTACAGGGTTTGGACTGCTGAGGACTGGGGTAAAGTCATTTTCTCTGATGAATCCCCTTTCCGATTGTTTGGGCCATCCGGAATAAAGCTTGTCCGGAGAAGACAAGGTGAGCCCTACCATCAGACCTGTGTCATGCCAACAGTAAAGCATCCTGAGACCATTCATGTGTGGGGTTGCTTCTCAGCCAAGGAAGTGGGCTCACTCACAATTTTGCCTAAGAACACAGCTATGAATAAAGAATGGTACCAACACATCGTCCGAGAGCAACTTCTCCCAACCATCCAGGAACAGTTTGGTGACGAACAATGCCTTTTCCAGGATAATGGAGCACCTTGCCATAAGGCAAAAGTGATAACTAAGTGGCTCGGGGAACAAAACATCGATATTTTGAGTCCATGGCCAGGAAACTCCCCAGACCTTAATCCCATTGAAAACTTGTGGTCAATCCTCAAGAGGCAGGTGGACAAACAAAAACCCACATATTCTGACAAACTCCAAGCATTGATTATGCAAGAATGGGCTGCCATCAGTCAGGATGTGGCCCAGAAGTTAATTGACAGCATGCCAGCATGGATTTCAGAGGTCTTGAAAAAGAAGGGTCAACACTGCAAATATTGACTCTTTGCATCAACTTCATGTAATTCTCAATAAAAGCCGTTGACACTTATGAAATGCTTGCAATTATACTTCAGTATTCCATAGCAACAACTGACAAAAATATCTTAAGACTTTGAAGCAGCAAACTTTGTGAAAATTAATTTTTGTGTCATTCTCAAAACTTTTGGCCACGACTTTACATGATACTAACATTTTCCCTATCATTAGTCCAACATTTGCAAACAATATTTTCTATTGGACAAATTCAGGTATATTTATCCCCGTTTTGTTCCATTTGCTTCCATTTAAGAAACGTTTTTCAACAGAATCGGCTGAATGAATACACCCCTGAACACATAGTTCACTTTCATAGCAGCCATGTTGTATTCCTTCTCACATCCATGCGCTCTCCTCCTCTCACCTCTTCCCTTCGCTTGTGGACCTCAATGAACAACACATCAGCTGTATGTAACCATGCGAATAAAAACCTTTTTAAGCCAAAACGCTACACACAGCCTACACCGTTGTCACCATATTAACTAAAGTCATGTCATAGCATAGCTAATATAACTAACACTTTAGTAAAATCGCTACAATCATGCAGTAATGTTACAATGTACAGTCAGTAAGGAATTATACCGGCGGGCCTCGGTGGAAATACATTAGTAACACCAAAATCTTACCTTGACTTGAAAGAGTTCCAGTGTTGGGTTAAAGTCATAGCCAGCTAGTTAACATAGCATCTGCCATTCAGTAGGCTAATCTAGCTTGCTGCATTTGCAAGTGAAACTGAAAAAAAATTACTCTCTATTTATCTCTTGCTTCTCCTTCATTTTGGAATAAATTAATTTGTTCAAAACTGTTCAACTACTGTCTTTCTCTCTCTTTGAGTCAACTATACACAACATTTTATGCACTGCAGTGCTAGCTAGCTGTAGTTTATGCTTTCAGTACTAGATTTATTCTCTGATCCTTTAATTGGGTGGACAACATGCTGCAAGAGCAGTGATAGGTCCTCTGGAAGTTGTCATAATTACTGTGTAAGTCTATGGTAGGGGGTGAGAACCATGAGCCTCCTAGGTTTTGTATTGAAGTCAATGTACCCAGAGGATGGAAACAAGCTGTCCTCTGGCTACATCATGTGCAACCCTACAGACTGCTCGAGGCTACTGTAGACCTTATTTGCTAAATAGTGTGTGTTAATCAATTATTTGGTGACGTGATTATATATAGTATAGTTTTATCTAAAAAATACATATTTTTTAATGTTTTACAATTTAAAATGTATTTAATTCACTGAGGAGCCTCCACTGCTACAAACTAATATGATCCACCATCAAACGGTGAGACTCTCAGACATTTCTGTTGTTTTGCTCTACAAACAAACACCCATAAGCCTTATCAGAAGGTAACCTGGTACCAGTTTCAAAACTGAATGTGAAAGATATATGGAAGTACACTAGTGCCAAAAAAAGGGGTTATGCCACATTCACATGCCAGTCGGAACTAGGAAACTCCGACATTTGAGACTTGCTAATTCGTTGATCACAGCCTGTGATTAACAGCAACCAGTTAGAACATTTCAGAATTTCCTAGTTTCCTAGTAAATGAGAACTTGTTCTCAACTAGCCTACCTGGTGAAATAAAGGTGAAAGAAAAAAAGAAAGAAATGTCTGGTTTAAACGTTCAACAGCACTGAATAGGTTAAACCCTAGAATAAACTTAAAGCTATCTTTTAGGGCTAGGCCTAAATCTATCAGCCCACACCATTCTATAAATGATCCATTAAACCAACCATGAGGAACATCATTGATCCAAAGTGCGATGATAGCACAGAACATGAAACAAATTTAAATGAAACTAGTTGAAACCTGTCGACCATAAAACCATAATGTTCGTGACCGCGATAAAACTAAATATAACCTTGCTTTTCGGCATAACAACTTCTTAATAAACAAAATGTACAAATAATCAGATTTTGTTTTAAATACAATAAATGTAAATCCAACATTTTTCTCCTTTTTTACACTACGTCATCACTTAGCTACGTCGTTCTTTTTTTACACTACGTCATCACTTAGCTACGTCGTTCTTTTTTTACACTACGTCATCACTTAGTTACGTCATTCTTTTTTTACACTACGTCATCACTTAGCTACGTCGTTCTTTTTTTACACTACGTCATCACTTAGCTACGTCGTTCTTTTTTTACACTACGTCATCACTTAGCTACGTCGTTCTTTTTTTACACTACATCATCACTTAGCTACGTCATTCTTTTTTTACACTACGTCATCACTTAGCTACGTCGTTGTTTTTTTACACTACGTCATCACTTAGCTAAGTCGTAATTTTTTTGCACTACGTCATCACTTAGCTACGTCGTTCTTTTTTTACACTACGTCATCACTTAGCTACGTCATTCTTTTTTTACACTACGTCATCACTTAGCTACGTCGTTCTTTTTTTATGCTCTGTCATCACTAAAGCTACGTCATTCCTTTTTTTACACTACATCATCACTTAGCTACGTCATTCTTTTTTATGCTATGTCATCACTAAAGCTACGTCATTCTTTTTTTACACTACGTCATCACTTAGCTACATCGTTCTTTTTTTACACTACGCTATCACTTAGGTACGTCATTCTCTCGCAGCATGAACCTTTCAAACAACAAAAGTAGCCCCAAATGTTTACACAACCAAAGCGTTGACTCTTGTAATCAATCGGTACAGAAAAACATAAAATAACAAGTCCTTCCCGGTCACTGTGAGAATAGATTGAGATCCCTGCATCATTAATCACTGTGAGAATAGATTGAGATCCCTGCGTCATTAATCACTGTGAGAATAGATTGAGATCCCTGCGTCATTAATCACTGTGAGAATAGATTGAGATCCCTGCGTCATTAATCACTGTGAGAATAGATTGAGATCCCTGCATCATTAATCACTGTGAGAATAGATTGAGATCCCTGCATCATTAATCACTGTGAGAATAGATTGAGATCCCTGCGTCATTAATCACTGTGAGAATAGATTGAGATCCCTGCGTCATTAATCACTGTGAGAATAGATTGAGATCCCTGCGTCATTAATCACTGTGAGAATAGATTGAGATCCCTGCGTCATTAATCACTGTGAGAATTCAAGATTGAATTAAAAAAGGATTCCATTAATTTTTTTTCTCACCAAACTACACACAATATCCCATTAAAATCTATATAGCTGGGTTTTGAATGGACAAATGGAGAATGTCTATTATTCCCTTCTATACACCCTATTCTTATATAGTGCACTACTTTTGACCAGAGCCTGCATAGTGCACTATATAGGGAATAGGTTGCCATTAATGGCTCGTCCCCTGTCCTCTCTATCTGTCTTTGTGTATTGTCTTCAGGTGTTTCTTCAGATGGCCAGTCTGTTTGAAGTGCTTGCCACACTCAGAGCAGATGTAAGGTTTCTCCCCAGTGTGGACCAGTTTGTGCCTCTTCAGATTATTGTAATCCAGAAAGCCCTTCCCGCAGTACGAGCACCAGTGTCTCTTCTCCCCGTTGTGCCACCTCAGGTGAACATTCAGCTCCACACGCCTCTTGAACCGCTTCACACAGAGGGAGCAGGCAAACGGTTTCTCTCCAGTGTGAACGCGGAGATGCGTCTCCATGTCGCGCCGGATGACGAAGCGTTTGTCACAGATCGGGCAGATGAACGGGCGCACGCCGCTGTGGACCATCTGCTCGTGCTTAGTCAGGCCGACGCGGTAGACAAAGGTCTTGCTGCACTGCGGACACTGGTGGCCCCGCTGATCACCATGGACGCAGGCGTGGCGGTTGAGGCCCTTGAGGATGGGGAAGTCCTTGCCGCAGGCTGAGCAGACGAACGGGCGCTTCCCCGTGTGGAGGGAGGCATGACTCTCTAAAGAAGCGGTGCTGCTCAGGACACGACCGCAGTAGGCACACTGGTTTTTGGCGAGACGTTTCGGTGGAGCCTGGGGAGCCTGTTGGAGCTGGTATGGAACCGGTGGCAACCACATCGGTTGTGATTGCAGGTAACGCCGCGCCTGCTGGAACATCAGTGGGCTCTGGGGGGACTTTTTGAAGCCAGAGTGAAGGCTGCCGGTGAACGCAATAGGTTGAGGGGTGGAGGGAGACCGTTTCAAATGTAAAGCCACCGCAGCCACCAAACGAGGTGTTAAGCGGCGAGGGGTGGTGGAAGTGACCTTGAACGGGTGAGTCTGTGGGTGAGGAGGGGTGGTAGGAGAAGGGTTCATGTTCGCTCCCGTAGCTTGGAGAGGGCTGGTGCGGCGTGGGCTAGACGTGGAGGCAGCGCGAGGGCTGGGGCTGTATAACAGGCGGCGCTGTGGGTTAGAAGGCAGAAACTGTGTCTGTGTGACCAGACCTCTTAGCTCTGACCTCTCTGTGAGGCCTTGGTGACCTTTGACCTACTCCTCTTAGCCTGGGCTAGCGCCAATAGTCTCTGAGCCTGCACCCAGGTCATGCTTCTCTTCTTGGATTTGGACACACCTCCAACAATAGGTGACTGTCTGGTCGGAGAGGTCACATCAGTGTTAGCTCCTCCCTCTTCCTCACTGATGATGTGGTTACTACTTCCTTGTCCACTAGACTTGTCGTCAGCCATCTCACCGTTAGCTGTGTCCTCTACTATATCCTGGTCAACGTGTGATTCCCTGGACTTTTCCTCCTCTGTTCTGCATCACCTTTGAGTAGTCGTGGTCTAGAGGGGCGGTTCTCTCTTCTCTGGGTTTCTTAGCAACCACTGGAGATGGAGTACTGTGCTGGGGGCAGGGCCTTAAGCGGAGGCGGAGACCAGAGAGGAGCGCTTCACGTTGACTTTCTGCCACCACCTACCTGGTCAACAATCTCCTCCTTTTTCTCGCCGGCAGGGGTCGTCTCCGTAGCGACAGACCTGGTTGTCACAGCTTCCGTAGACAGGGAGGGAAGAAAGCCCTCCCTCATCTTCCTGCCCTTCATCTTCCTCTCCCCCCTTTTTCCTCCTCCTCTTCCTCCAACCACGGCAGGGCGCGTACTTTGGGTACTACTGACAAATGTGCTAAAAACTGTGTCTTAGACATTTGAAAGGGGCAAGAGGGTGAGGGTGTAATTACAGCAGGGTCTGACAGCCGAGGAGGAGCTTCATCAGACATCCTCTCTGGGACAGCAGGTGACTTCGGTCGTGGCAGTGGGGGAGCGTTGCACATGATCAGTGACCAACGACCCCTGCTTCTCAGGGGGGCTGGCAGGTTCTGTCAACACAGTTGGAGAAGGAGCGGACTGGACCGGTGGTGTTAGCGATGTTGCCGTGGCAACACCCAACTGCTCCAAAACTGTAGGCGGTAGCGGTTGTGTTGGTGGTGCGGCCGGTGGTCCATCAGGTACAGCTGTAGGCCTAGCTGGTTGTGTTGAGGGCACTGCTATTGGACGAGCTACAGGTAGAACGTCTGTGAAGGACTGCGATGGTGATGATTGGGGTGGACGAGGGGGTACGGGGCTGGGCTGTGTATCCTGAAGAGGGGTTCTGGGTAACCCAGAGAGGACAGGTGGCAGGCGCTCTGACGCTGCTGCTGTCGACTTCACCGTTACGGTCGACTGGACAGTTTCTTTTGACAGAGTAGTTACCGTGGACTGGACCAATACAGCAGACAGGACAGGTGATGTAGACTGGATAGTGGCTGCTGATTGAGGAGATGCTGTCTGGTGTAATGTTGATGGAGACTCTGCTGCTGGTATTACCAGTGACTGCTGTTCTGCTCCAGGGGCCTGGCCTGCACTACCACTGGTAACCTCTCTGGTCCTGGGCTGGGATGGGCTGAGAGCCTGGGGGGCCTCCTGGGTGTCTGGATCTCCCTGGAAGACGGCCGCTGCGGCTCCTGAGGTAGACTGGGTGGTGGGAGGCCTTTCCTGGGTGTAACGGTTGATCAGGGCCCGGACGGCTCCAGGAGGGACCAGGGCTACAGAGGGACAGGACGGAGAAAGGTGGCGGGGATAGTGGAAAGCGAGAGACGCAGAGAGAGACAGAGAAAGAACAAAAGACAGAGAGAATAACAGTGGAGAGATAATTATAGATATTATTAGAGCCTGGTTCTCATTCCAATACTGTTTAATACATTGTAATAAGATGTGTGATTCAGAAGCAGGTCTCCCTAGTTCCTACCTCTGCCTGTTAAGTCTCTGAGAGGTTGTCTGCGGACCAGAGTCGGGGGCCTGCCCCCCTCCTTCTTCAGCAGTATGTACCCAGGGGAGTAGTCATCAGAATAGTCTGCCTCCTGATGGTGGTGGGGGGTGGGGCAATGGCACAATCAACCACAAAAGCTTAGGGTCATTGAAAACTCTGACAAAGACTGTGAGGCCGATGTACATAAGCTTAAATGAACAAGTGATACTAGCAAGCGCAGTGTGAAGGTTTCTCTTTTTTTCTGGGTTCACCAACAACAGGTTGAGTATAGAGAGGTGGATGAATTGACAAGACAGCACAAACAGATCTGGGACTTAGACTAGCTGGGGACTCAGGCTAGAAGCCTGTCTTACCCAGTCCACCTCCTGTTTGATCAGAACAAAGGCCATCTGTGGGTTGCCCTCCTCGTCATACGCTCCACAGTGCAGCTCAGTCCCCTGGTCCTCCTCCCGCAGGTGCTGCTCCCCAGCCCGAGGTAAAGCCTGCTTTGTCAGAACTGAAAATACCAGACCAGAAGAGAGTTGTACTTAGGATAAAAGGCACAAAAAACACTCTGTGTTAAAGTTTAGAAACAAACTTATGTGACAGAACATTTCAACATCCTGTGTTGCATCCATACAAATAGAATCCCGTCAAATTGCCAGGGTTTGAGGTTCCAAGTACATTCTATTTCATCTATTTCTATGGTTGCAACATACCTATCATTTGGGGTGACATATAAATCCCTAGGTTATGAAGCATCTCTTATCAGTCATTTATGAATGCATAATAGTATTGACTACAACTCTCAAAACGATATGTTCTGCCTAATATTGTAGTCTACACAAATTAAACGTAGCTACATGAAGTAGTTTTGGAAAAATTGGCTGTGATTCTACATGCTCAGCTAGCTAGTTATCAAGATGTGTGATCATGGGTGAGTAATTAGAACGTAGATAGATAGTTAGCTACAGTGGATAACGTTTTCACCTCACCGCATTGAACGCCGATGTCACATTTTACGATACGTGTAGCACTTTGACTCGGTCTGGGCTCTGTGGTTTTGGCGTTCACTTTCACCGGTCCATCTCTTCGTTATTTCATGGGATCGACAACTCGATTTGAGGTCCTTGTTCTCTTTTTTTATTCTGGATATTTCGGCTCGCAGTTCCTCAATAATTGTTTCGAAAAGTTGAATTGTCTCGGTGACTGCAGTATTCAATACACTCTCCATAACAGAGGCGAACTGAATTTGAAACCCTTCGTTCGACATGTGGGTGGCAGACATCTTCAACCAACACTCATATACATGTACAATCGATTATTATTTCGAATATAACTTACAAGATTGATCAGAACATGGCTTCTTCTTCTATGGACACGGCACACAGTGCTTTGTGTGACGCACTGAGGGGTGTGTAGATTTCCTGTAAATATTTTACACCATTTTATAAAAATAGCCGGATTATATTTTCAACCTTTTTTACAGTCAACGTGAGAACATTCAAAGGTTTTGTTCAAATAAAGGCATCTCTCCAGAGAGGAGCGTAGTGTAGATTGTCCCACTACCAGATCCGTAGGTTTGTTTCCGGAAGTGCTATTATTGTTTGGGAATGACTATAGCGAAGATTTGTTATAACTAGACCAAGATAGACACAGCCTGTTGTTTCCAATGGGAACAAATTAGTCACAGTGGGCAGAACAAGGAAAGAGGTGGTTAGAGCCAATCACGAACTAGCAAGATCCTATTGGCGCGTTCTAGCATTTATCTGCATATTTCCGTTACTTCCCCCTCCTCGCCTTGACGTTCCTTGTAAACAACGTGATTTAAAATTTAAAAAATCGCACATGGTACACTCTGTTCATAACATGAAATAGTTTGGGGAACAGAAAATTGTTTTGAGATCAAATTTCATCGACGAGCAAAATGTCGTTCCATATTCTCCCACTAACGGCCAGTAGATTTCCTGGCACTATCATTTTTGGTAGTGAATGGAAAGGCTAAGCGGATGCTTTACATTTTATACATCCGGTGAAATGTCTGTCTCATTGTTCTATCTGTGATTTTAGTGTTGGCTCTGTAACTATCAAACGCTAGTTACCTAACTGTCATAAGCTTGCGGTCTTTCAATGCCTATGGTATTTCTTTGTTCGAATATCCTCATACAGTAAATGCTACATCTTATATCTAGAAAGTATTACAATTGTTATTAGGACCGTCATTGAAAGAGACAACATCCAACAGTAGCTAGCCTGCTAACGGTAGCTAGCTAGCTTCCTAGCCTTTTGATGAGTTGGATCGTAACACTGACCCACCTGAACAAAAGTACCTAAATGTTACGAACTCTTAACTGTAGCTAGCTACACATAGACAGTTTGCTATGATGTCTGAAGCCATCATAACCTTCCAGTCTCAGCTCTCCGGAGTCATGGAGACTGTATTCAAGGCTGCTATGTACGAGATCACCAGACTGGTGGACGATAGCTTCCTGAAGGAGATGTCCCGCAGCCGGGAGCAGGTCGAGTCACTGAAGAAGCGGCTGCAGTGGTCGGAGAACAGACGCAGGGATAGGGACAAAGAGCGAGACCGGAGGGGGAAGTGTGCGGACTGTGGGAGAGCTGACGAGGAAGCCGAGGAGAGAAGGTCTGGAACCTCACAGACAGGTGAAAAGAGAGACATCAAAACACATATCTACAATGTACAAAACATTAGGAACACCTGCTCTTTCCATGCCCGACTAACCAGGGGAAAGCTATTTCCCCTAATTAATGTCACTTATTAAATCCACTTTAAGTGTCGATGAAAGGGGTGAGACAGGTTAAATATGAATTTTTAGGCATTGAGACATGGATTGTGTATGTGTGCCATTCAGACGGTGAATGGGCAAGACAAAATATTGAAGTGCCTTTGATGGGTATGGTAGTAGGTGCCAGGCGCACTGGTTTGAGTGTGTCCAGAACTGCAATGCTGCTGGGTTTTTCATGCTCAACAGTTTTCCATGTGTATCAAGAATGGTCCACCACCCAAAGGATATCCAGCTAACTTCACACAACTGTGGGATGCATTGGAGTCAACATGGGCCAGCATCCCTTTGGAACGCTTTCAACACCTTCTAGAGTCCATGCCCCAGACAAATTAATGCTGTTCTGAGGGGAAAATGGGGTTGCAAATCAATTATATATATATATGGATGTATATATACATACATACAGTACCAGTCAAATGTTTGAACACTCCTACTCATTTAAGGGTTTTTCTTTATTTCTTTTACTGTTTTCAACATTTTTGAATGATAGTGAAGACACCAAAACTATGAAATAACACATATGGAATCATGTAGTAACCAAAAAAGTGTTAAACAAATCACAAAATATTTTATATTTGAGATTCTTCAAAGTAGCAACCCTTTGCCTTGACAGCTTTGCACACTCTTGGCATTCTCTCAACCAGCTTCACCTGGAATGCTTTTCCAACAGTCTTGAAGGAGTTCCCACGTGTGGTGAGCACTTGTTGGCTAATTTACCTTCACTCTACGGTTCAACTCATCCCAAACCATTTCTATTGGGTTGAGGTCGGGTGATTGTGTAGGCCAGGTTATCTGATGCAGCACTCCATCACTCTCCTTCTTGGTCAAATAGCCCTTTCTAAATTAATCACAGACAGTGTCACCAGCAAAGCACCATAATACCACCTCCTCCATGCTTCATGGTGGGAAGCACACATGTGGAGATCATACATTCACCTACTCCACGTCACACAAAGACACTGCTGTTGGAACCCAAACTCTCAAATTTGGACTCATCAGGCCAAAGAGCAGATTTCCACCAGTCTAATGTCCATTGCTTGTGTTTCTTTGCCCAAGCAAGTCTCTTCTTCTTATTGGTGTCCTTTAGTACTGTTTTTTTTGCAGCAATTTGACCATGAATTCGCAGACGAGTAGGTAAACCACCACTACCCTCAGTATTATTGGCCAACATGCAATCATTTGAATTCAAACTGGATGATCTACGGCTAAGACTATCCTACCAACGGGACATTAAAAACTGTGGTATTTTATGTTTCACTGAGACATGGCTGAATGACGACACAGATAATTTAGAGCTGACCATCTTCTCCGTGCATCGGCAGGACAAAGCAGCTACGTCTGGGAAGACGGGGGGCGGGGGTCTGTGTCTATTTGTCAACTGCTGGTGCGCGATGTCTAATATTAAAGAAGTCTCGAGGTATTTCTCGACATAGGTAGAATACCTCATGATAAGCTGTATACCACATTATCTACCAAGAAAGTTCTCATCTATATTATTTGTTGCCATCTATTTACCACCACAAACCGATGCTGGCACTAAGACAGCACTCAATGAGCTGTGGAAGGCCATAAGCAAACAAGACAATGCTCACCCAGAAGCAGCGCTCCTAGTGGCCGGGGACTTTAATGCAGGCAAACTTAAATCCGTTTTACCTCATTTCTACCAGCATGTGCAAGTAGAGGGAAATAAACTCTAGACCACCTTTACTCCACATACAGAGACGCATACAAAGCTCTCCCTCCATTTGGCAAATCTGACCATAATTCTATCCTGATTCCTGCTTACAAGCAAAAACTAAAGCAGGAAGAACCAGGGACTCGCTCAATACGAAGTGGTCAGATGACAAGGATGCTACGCTACAGGACTGTTTTCCTAGCAAAGACTGGAATATGTCCCGGGATTCATCCAATGGCATTGAGGAGTATATACCACCTCAGTCACCGGCTTCATCAATAAGTGCATTGACGATGTCGTCCTCACAGTGACCGTACATACATTCCCCAACCAGAAGCCATGGATTACAGGCAACATCAGCACCAAGCTTAAGGCTAGAGCTGCCACTTTCAAGGAGTGGGACACTAATCCGGATGCTTATAAGAAATCTCACTATGCCCTCAGACAAACCATCGAACAGGCAAAGTGTCAATACAGGACTATGATTGAATCCTACTACACCGGCTCTGACGCTCGTCGGATGTGGCAGGGCTTGAAAAATATTACGGACTACAAGGGGAAACCCAGCCACAAGCTAAATGCCTATCTGCTCGCTTCGAGGCAAGCAACACTGAAGCATTAATGAGAGCACCAGCTGTTCCGGACCACTGTGTGATCACGCTCTCCGTAGCGGATGTTAGCAAGACCTTTAAAAAGGTCAACATTCACAAACTCTCTGGGCCAGACGGATTACCAGGATGCGGACCAAAAGGCAAGTATCTTCACTGACACTTTCAACCTCTCCCTGACCGAGTCTGTAATACCTACATGTTTCAAACAGACCACCATAGACCCTGTGCCCAAGAAAGGGCACAGGGACTAACTTGCCTAAATTATTAGCGCCCCGTAGCACTCACGTCTGTAGCCATGAAGTGCTTTGAAAGGCTGGTCATGGCTCATATCAACACCATCATGCCGGAAACCCTAGACCCACTCCAGTTTGCATACCACCCCAGCAGATCCACAGATGATGCAATCACAATCCACACTTCCCTTTCCCACCTGGACAAAAGGAACATCCTATGTGAGAATGCTGTTCATTGACTACAGGTCAGTGTTCAACGCCATAGTGCCCACAAAGCACATCTAAACACCTCCTTCTGCAACTGGATCCTGGACTTCCTGACAGGGAGTAGTGGTGGTTTCCCTACTCGTCGGTGAATTCATGGTCAAATTGCCACAAAGGAACCACTACTAAAAGACACCGATAATAAGAAGACCTGCTTGGGCCAAGAAAAACAAGTAATGGACATTAGACCGATGGAAGTCTGTCCTTTGGTCTGATGAGTCCAAATTTGATTTTTAGTTCCAACCGCCATGTCTTCGTGAGACGCAGAGTAGGTGAACAGATGATCTCCGCATATGTATTTCCATGCATGGAGGAGGTGGTGTGATGTGTGGGGGTGCTTTGCTGGTAACGCAGTCTGTGATTTATTTAGAATTCAAGGCACACTTAACCAGTGTGGCTACCATAGCATTCTGCAGCAATATGCCATCAGCTATATGACATCTGGTTTGCACTTAGTGGGACTATTATTTGTTTTTCAACAGGACAATGACCCAACATACCTCCAGGCTGTGTAAGGGCTATTTGACCAAGAAGGAGAGTGATGGAGTGCAGCATCAGATGACCTGGACTCCACAATCACCTGACCTCAACCCAATTGAGATGGTTTTGGATGAGTTGGACCACAGAGTGAAGGAAAGCAGCCAACAAGTGCTCAGCATATGTGGGAACTCCTACAGGACTGTTGGAAAAGCATTCCAGGTGAAGCTGGTTGAGAGAATGCCAAGACTGTTCAAAGCTGTCATCAAGGAGAAGGGTGGCTACTTTGAAGAATCTCAAATATAAAATATATTTTGTTTTCTTTAACACTTTTTTTTGGTTTCATGATTTCATATGTGTTTCTTCATAGTTTTGATGTCTTCACTATTATTCTACAATGTAGAAAATTGTACAAATAAAGAAAAACCCTTGAATGAGTAGGTGTGTCCAAACTTTTGACTGGTACTGTACATACATACAATCAGTGGAGGCTGCTGAGGGATGGAAGGCTCATAATAATGGCTGGAACGGAGTAAATGGAATGACATCAAACTCATTGAAACCATGTTTGAAGTATTTGATACCATTCCATTGATTCTGTTCCAGCCATTACTATGAACCCGTCCTTCCCAATTAGGGTGCCCCCAACCTCCTGTGGTAAATATAGAATCACTCTGAAGTGGGGCTGCTGTAATGTGTACATTCCATACTTTAGTGATCAGACAGTATTGGTTTAAGAAAGGAGTCAGTCATGGGTGGTGGTGGCATCTTAATAAGATGTTTCCTTTCCTTCATCTGATGTGAGGAGACTCCATTATCCACAATGTTACTTACTTTTTACTCCAAATGAAATGTTCTCTTTGTTTACCTGTGGCCAGGTGTGGAGAGGGGGCGTGGCCTGAAGCAGGAGGAGTGGAGCAGCTGTGGGGGCGTGGCCAGGGAAACAGCATTCAATGATCTGGAGGAGGCTGAGGCCACCAGCCCTAGGAGAATCTCTGAGGTAGGCAGGGGACTGACTAAACACATGGAGGCTGAGGCCACCAGCCCTAGGAGAATCTCTGAGGTAGGCAGGGGACTGACTAAACACCTGTGGGGGGTGTGGTGTTACAGAATGTTCAGGTGGAAATATATTGTACATAACAGATTGTCTGTCACAAAGAATAGGGCAGCCATTTTCAAACCTCTCCTCATATTTGAACTGTTCCGGAACTTAAACACTTCACTACTTGAATCAAGTATGCTAGTTCAGGGCTACAACAAAGTTGTGAGATGTCTGGGGGTCCCAGAGGAGAGTTCTGAATATAGAACCATCATTGTCAGCTCTATTCAATCACTGTCAGTTTATCCATTATTTAGTCAGAATAATTTGCTCTTCCAGTCCACAGAGGTCGGAGGTCAGAAGCTGGACAGCCTGCTGAAAGAGGAGCCTCTCCACAACACTGAGCTACAGGAGAGATGGGGCGTCTGCCTGGATGGTGAGTTGAGGAGTTTACCACAAATATAACACAGACAATAACCTACTTTTTATGATGATGAGAATGATAACAAGAGTAACTTTTATAGTATGCGGTTTCATTTAAAATGTATTCATTATTATACATGGAAAGTCAACTTGAAACTGTAAGTAGACATTTAACATTACAGTTACTCTACTACCGTTTCTAGTAATTCTAATGTCTTAAATATTAATGCTTCTAATGCCTCATGTCCCCTGTGTTTTCAGGGGCCGATGGTTCAGACATCTCAGGGCCCAGTAAGAGTTTTATTCAGCAGGATCTACAGCGGTGCCAGGATGACTGGGCTTCTGGTCTAGACCAGCATCCTGAACCACCTTGCCCCGAGGGAGACCCAGGAGACCCCAGCCAACCTCTCTACCGCCCCCGCTACAGCATTGAGGAACTGGGGGACGGCTTTGAGAAGTCTGGTTACGGCAGTAGTGGTAGTGGCGACCATCTTCTAGACATGGAAGGGCTGGATAGGCTTCCTGGTTCCCAGTCTCGTCTGGGGGGGCTGAGCTACAGAGCTGCAGGTCACTACCAGGTGGACCTGGGAGGGTCTGAGGGGGGAGACCATCGCTCCCACATGCCTCGCTCCCATCGGAGCCGGAGGGAGCAGGTGGGGTCGCCAATGCCATCCCCCCACCCGGAGGTGGGAGACCTGAACTGCCTGTTGATCAATGAGGAGGGGTACCTGCAGGACTCCAGCGTCTTGTACCCTGAACACGGTGTCCCAGAGTCAGGTAGTAGAGCCGGCCACAGGGGGCTAACCTCCATCCACTCTGGAAGCTCAGCCCACAACAACAACACAGACAGCCTGTATGGTGCTGCTGACGACTTTGGACTCTCTTTAAACCTCAGAGATCGTTCACAAGAGCAGGTAACAGGAGGAGGGGGGAGGTGTCATGCCTGCAATCAGTGCAGCATGACCTTCCCAGACTCTGGTTCTCTCAAGGTCCACAAGCAGAAACACAAAACGGGGAGAAAGTCGAGTACAGGGTCAGGGTCTGTGCCTCTGTACTCCTGCACCCAGTGCGGTAAGACCTTCACCCAGGCCTGCAACCTCAAGGTCCACCAGCGAGTCCACCAGGCCAAGGGACTCCACCTCTGCAGCCACTGCGGCAAGGGCTTCACCTCCTTCTCCGACCTGAAGAGGCACAAGTGCAGCCAGACCACAGACAAGCCCTACTGCTGCTCCATCTGTGGGAACAAGTTCAGTCGGCTCTGGAACCTGAAGGTGCATCAGCGCATTCACACGCAGGAGAAACCCCACTGCTGCAATATGTGTGACAAGAGCTTCACACGGGCAGACATTTTGAAAGTGCACCTGCGCACCCACACTGGGGAGAGACCGTACTGCTGTTCTGTGTGTGGACTCAGCTTCAAACGACTGGCACATCTGAAGTCACACCAGCGCAAACACAGGCCAAATCTCCTGGACTGATTTTTTTATTGATAATTTTTTTTTGTTATATAGCAGACACTTACAATTGCTACATGAATCTTCGGACAGCTAGTTTTATTATTTTATTTGACATTGAGAACATTTCTTGTGATCAGTTCTTTATTAATAAGGACATTGAAAATATGAACATGTTTGCTGTGATCTAGTGTACATTAAATTAGGCAGCTCTGCTATTCTTACAACTTTGCCCAGTCAAAAAGGCGGAACTACTTTTCTATGAGTTCTGATCCTTCTAGCCTTGATTTTCATTTTTATAACATATACAGTATTTCACTTTTTAATATGTATAGTTTTTACTAGGTGTTGTCCAATTAATTCTGTAACCCTCTTCAAATCAAGTTTGATTGGAAAATGCTGTTCAAATGAGGACATGCATTATCAAATCTTTGTACTGAGTTTAATCTTTGTTTTCATTTAACATGCCGTACAAATGAAGGCATTTTAATAAATTATTTTCAGAGTGCCTTGGTCCTCCTTTCTTTTTGATGAAAATATGAACGTTTGTAAATCTGTGTGTTGGTTAAGAATTCACGCCATACATGGACTGTCTATGAATTGTCTGTCAAAAATATCATGCCAACCTAACAAACATTTGAATATGGGACGTCGTAAGTCTGCCATGATTGTGTTCAAGTGCATTTAAAGTCTGACCAATTCTTCAACCAATAAGATTTTAGATATCTGGATTGCTAGCTAACATTGCTAATAATGAAGTTAGCTTGTGACGTGTTGATAGGCCGGTTCAGCATGAACAACAAAATAATCAATCAACAATAAGATAGTATAGTCCTGTCAGAGTCAAGTCTCAGTTCGAAACCTTAGTCCTACCAGAACCTTTGGTTGAGAGTGTGAGTCCTTAAATGGAAGTCCAAGACCAAATAAATGTTTGTAACCCAAAGGAAGCCCCCCCCCCCCCCCAAAAAAGGTAATCCAACGAGATCTAAATTTAAAAGCAATAATCCAACAGAAAAGACACAATGGGCCACACTCCCCTGCGCTATGTCTAGATATTTTCACTAGCGCCAGGACAACACCAGTATCGAGATATTTTTTTAGATGACAAAAATGAAAACATGGAGCAGACTTAACCTTTTAGTCCTTTAAAAACCTGCTGTATGTAAAATACTGTGTGCTATAGCTTGGAAAATAAATACATGGGACTCTGGATGACAACATAGTGATGTTTGTTTAGGACTGTTTTGCTAAAGAACTCCACTTTAGTGTTTTGTTTCCTTATGACGACACTGGTGTCATCCAGGGGCCTGTTGCACAAAAGTAGAATTAAGACATCCGGGATAAATGACTCAGCTGAGCTCAATGAAGCCAAAACATGTGCGTCCAGGCTTAATTGGTTGCACAAAGACCAAGCCAGGATGAGCAGACACGGATTCATTAAGCTAGGTGAAACCAATCCTGGATAGGTGCGCGCTCACGGCTCACTCAAATAGACCCCGCCACAGATCACAGATTAACTGATTTACCATGGCAACTAGAGCCGCGTACTTTTCCCTGTCGGAAGCACAAATCCTCATGGAGGCATACGAGGAGGTAAAAGATATAATTAAGAAGAAAGGCAACACCGCCACAGTGATAAAGCAAAGAGAAAAAGCGTGGCAAAGTATTGCAGACCGCCTGAATGCGTAAGTAGTGCACAATTACACACTCACCGCTCCGCTGAAACATCACAATTACAATTCAAATATTTAATTCACATCTCCAAAAATGCAGTTGTACTGTAATTATGAAACGGTTAAATTTTTTATTGAAATGCACTGCAGATATGAGTGAAATTGTGTAAAGTAACTCCATCACACTGTATAAAGCTATGATAAATTTTTTGATATTTTTACTGAAAACAAGACAAAAATACCAAGTAATTTTTTGCAGTGTGACTCCATTAAATGTGTGTGTGTGTGTGTGTGTGTGTGTGTGTGTGTGTGTAGATTAAACATGAACGGGCCAAAACGGACATGGCAGCAGGTCAAAATCAAATACAAGAACATTCTGCAGAATGGTATGGTCCCTGACTAATATTTAACAAAGCACAAGCATATATTGTACCCAGAAGGTGCCTGCTCACACATTGTCTGTACT
Source organism: Oncorhynchus kisutch (assembly GCF_002021735.2). Classification (NCBI taxonomy): domain Eukaryota; kingdom Metazoa; phylum Chordata; class Actinopteri; order Salmoniformes; family Salmonidae; genus Oncorhynchus; species Oncorhynchus kisutch. Next base: position 5,203,203 of record NW_022261984.1, on the reverse strand, counting down.
GTTTTAGCAGTGAAAAAGAATACCCACAGACAAGGCACGGGTGGTGGGGTCACCAAAGGCTGACCTTACCCCAGCAGAGGACATGGCCTTGGAGCTAAATAAAGGCAGGCCCGTCTTAGAGGGGATCCCTGGGGGGAAAGAGACGAGCATAGGTTCCTCCCAAGATGCCACCCGCTTCATACAAGGTATGTCCTTCCATCTCTACATGGGATACAACCACATTCATATTGAATCAATTTGGACTGTCTGACTTTGGTTTACCTATTGCCTTGCAGTGTCTGGCAGCACTGTGTTCCTGTTAGAGCCACCAGCACAAGCACCAGACGATGCTGATCCAGTGAGTACTCCATCAAAGGCATACTGTAGGCCTGGCATGTCTTGTCTACTAGCTTCAATATGAATCCGATTAAATGTGATAGGGTGAAGGCCCCAGTGCAGCAGCAACAGCACATGATGGAGACGATGATGAGGAGGAGACCATCTCTCTGGATTCCAGAAGGCATGAGGTATCATGTTAAGACTGTGAAAGTACTATTTACTCTACAATGGTGAGGAGTCCTCATCAAAATCAAAAAATCTAATTTCTTTTACAGGACCCAGATGCTATACAGTGGGAAAACCAGCCTGGCAACATAGTGCGTATTAATAAAAGGACACCACATCCTGCCAAATTCCAGCTGCGCTAATTGTATTGTGTTCACAGAGCTCACAAGCTATCAGAAAGTTGTATGGCAACCACCTCCGGCGCCAAATAGAACTGGCAGACATAGACATTCAGTACAAGAAGAAAAAGATGGAAAATCTTGCACTGGAGTTCGAAATAAAAAAGAGGACAATTAGGAAACTGGACCTTGAAATAAAAAAACTTGAGAGGGAGGTGAGATATGCCTTCAATGTACACTGTATGCTAACTGTAACACAAATGTATTAATCATTATTTTTCTTTCCTCCCCCAGCTCCAAGAAGATGACACAGCTCAAAATAAAAATTAGGTATATTCTCGTAAAGTCAAGTGAGCCATGACATATGAGCTCTTACGGTGGCATCTTTCTAAGGTTTTTTTTATTTTCCCAGCAATCAGTACAACCAAGTCATCGTTATAAGGCATCGCCCTCTTTTGCCCACCCCCCCAGCACCAGGTGTGGCCACTAGCCTATATGAAGGCCCAAAATTGTGTGTTCCTTTCTGCTCTGACAATGGCATGCCCATTTGTGCGAGATGTGGTGGATGAAGAAGCACTTGTGCTGAGGAGAGCCTTCAGGCGAGAAAGGGTCTTCAGGGACCGGTTGGACCCACTGGCCTTCCCTGATGACCATCTATATGAAAGATATAGGTTTTCTGCAGATGGCATCAGGTATCTATGCAGACTACTGGGTCCCAGGATTAAGCACCGCACTGCACGGAGCCATGCACTGAGTGTGGAGCAAATGGTTTGTGTGGCCTTGCGCTTTTTTGCTAGTGGAGCCTTCCTGTACTCAGTGGGGGATGCAGAACAGCTGAACAAGGCCACAATTTGCCGCACAATAAGGAGTGTGTGTCTGGCTATCAAAGCATTAGCAGATGTCTTCATCTCCTTCCCTGGCCACAGAAGACTCTGTGACATCAAAGAGGAGTTCTATAGGATTGCAGGTAAGAGGATCTACAAATTACAGGACAACTGTTAACACATAGTAGGATACTCATTACTTTGTGTGACAGGTTTCCCCAATGTCATTGGTGCAGTGGACTGCACACACATAAGGATAAAAGCCCCCTCAGGTGCCCATGAGGCCGATTTTGTGAATAGGAAATCCTTTCACAGCATTAATGTTCAGGTGAACATAACTTTTTGATATTGATGAACACTCTGCATTGCCAGTGATGTGCATTGATTTGTGTAATATTCCTCATCTTATGATTTCAGATGGTCTGCAATGCTGACTGTGTGATCAGCAATGTTGTGGCAAAATGGCCTGGCTCAGTCCATGACTCCAGAATCTTTCGGGCCTCTGAAATCTATCAGTGCCTCTGAAATCTATCAGTGCCTATCACAAGGTAAGCCACACAACCCCTATTTATAACCATCATGGCTGTGTCAAGAATATCACTGTGTTTATGAGGTAGTAATGATGAGATTTTGTGTTGACAGGTGAATTCTCTGGTGTGTTGCTGGGAGACAGGGGGTATGGCTGCCAGCCTTTTCTCCTGACACCTTTCACAGACCCCCAGGAAGCACAGCAGGCCTACAACCATGCCCATGCCAGGACCAGGGCCAGAGTTGAAATGACCTTTGGCCTCCTGAAGGCACGCTTTCACTGCCTTCACAAATTAAGGGTCAGCCCTGTTAGGGCATGTGATATTACTGTGGCTTGTGCTGTCCTCCACAATGTGGCCTGCCTGAGGAAGGAGAGGGCCCCCAGAGTGCCACCAGCCATGGACTGGGACAATCCGGCAATCTTCCCTGATGACGACAGTGGTCGGCTGCTGAGGGACCAATATGTGTTGAATTATTTTAGTTAGTATGTGAGCTTTCAATTTTGGTTAAATATGTCCTGCGGTGGCAGAGGAATTTGGTTTTTTTTGGGTTCGTTTTTGACGAATTTGGCCTCTTATGATGTTTGTGCGGTATACTGTGTGTAATACAAGGCTGCAGGGAGGCTACTGCATCCATTCATTTGTCTGTTCAGTTGATGTGTATGGATTTGTCCTGCATTTATTTTAGTGTGCAGACATGCAGGGTGTGTTATATACAGACCTTTGAATGTGTATGTATCATTTTGTATAATATGCTTGGATTCTGTGCTTTCCATCTTGTAGAGTCACTGTGACTTCAGTTTCGAAAGGAGCTGATGGTTTACCTGCTTTGTTTTGTCCTTATTCAATAAAGGAACATAATGTTACACATTGTGTTTTTATATTCATATGGAATGTGTATTTGTTTATATGACAGAGTACTAGGGCCACACTGAAGAAAAAGGATAAAGTCATAAATTTATGAGGCTGGTTCTTTCTGCAGAAAAGCTACATATTGTTTTTACAGTTTTGATACTTATGACAATGTGATACTTAATATTCTGGCACATCAGCATGTCTTTGTTTATGAAACCATACTGAAGTACAATTTCACGAAATGCCCCACATCTGTCATTTTAACAACTGTCCTCCTTTAAAACAACTGGTTACAATATTATGACTTGTGTTTTTTTCCCCTCTGTGGCCCTAATATTCTATCATTTTATATATAGCCTTATAGTCTATGGGAAACTGTAAATTATCTAATGATAGCAACATCATCTAAAAATCATTTTTTATCCAAAATCATTGAAATTAATGATCACAAACGTTTAAATAATAACAGTGGGTCTAGTTATATGTGATAACAATGTATAGTGAGCAGTGAAATAACTATTGGTTTCCATTTGTGGTGACTGCTGACTGACATTAGGGATGAGATTAAATAGATCCTGGAATTTAGCCTGGTCTGGAGCAGGCTAGCTCCACAGAATAAATCTCCATGGTAATTTATACCATAACATATCCTCCTGCCCCCTATCCATCTTTAGTGCAACCGGATTACGGATCAATTGAGCCAGGATCACCAAGATATCCTGGCTTAATCCCTTATCCTAGTTTTGTGCAACAGGCCCCAGGCCTCTAATTTTCATCAAAACAGTGGACTGTGATAGGAAAGAGGCCTACAAATCCCTCTTAGCACACAGCAAACAATGCTACCTCTCTTCCACAATGGGCTTGCAGTCAATTCAAGATGGCACCTGTGGGGTGGACACGCCTCCCCACCACACCCATATCTGCAACCTTAAAGGCCAACTGCATAATAGGCAATTATATTCCCAACACAGTACGTTAACATGGACAAGACTAAGTACATACAGCAACACATTATTTAGATTTATTTTAGGGGCAATGTTTCATTTCACTTTCACATGATGCTTTCTTGGTAAAGCATGTTATAAGCTAGCTTGCTTAACATTGACAATATGGTCAAACTACCTACAGTACACTGAACAAAAAATATGAATGCAACATGTACAGTGTTGGTCTCGTGTTTCATGAGCTGAAATAAAAGATCCCAGAAATGTTCCATTAGCACAAAAAGCTTACTTTAACATTTGTTTACATCCTTGTTAGTGAGCGCTTCTCCTTTTGCCAAGATAATCCATCCACCTGACAGGTGTGGCATATGAAGAATCTGATTCAACAGCATGATCATTATGCAGGTGTACCATGTGCTGGGGACAATAAAAGGCCACTCTAAAATGTGCTGTTTTGTCTCACATCGCCACAGATGTTTCAAGTTTTGATGGAGCGTGCAATTGGCATGCTGACTGCAGGAATGTCCACCAGAGCTGTTGCCTGAGAATTGAATGTTCATTCTTCTACCATAAGCAACATCTAACATTGTTTCAGAGAATTTAGCTGTATATCTAACCGACCTCACAACCGAAGACCATGTGTATGGCGTTGTGTGGGCTAGCAGTTTGCTGATGTCAACGTTGTGAACAGAGTGCCCAATAGAGGCGGTGGGGTTATTGTTTGGGGAGGCATAAGCTATGGACAACGAACACGATTATTGCATTTTATCGATGGCAATTTCAATGCAAAAAAATACCTTGACGAGATCCTGAGGCCCATTGTGAGGCACCTTTTTTTAAAGGTAAATGACCAACAGATGCATAGCTGTATTCCAAATCATAGATTAAGGCCAAATCAATGTATTTCAATTGACTGATTTCCTCATATGAAATGTAACTCTGCAACATATTTGAAATTGTTGCATGTTGCGTTTATATTTTTGTTCAGTATACATTATCCAAATTGATACATTTTGTAGATGTCAAACATTTGTTTGTTCTCATCTTTTGGTTGAAAAGATGAAGGGTCAGTGGTGAAACGTGCAACTGGAGTAACAGCACCCCCCCCCCCCCCCTCTTAATTATGACTTAGAGGGTCATTCAAGTGAAACTTCCCAGTCTTTCAAGTAAGTAGCTTAAACCTGCAGAACATAAAAACCATGACGTGAGACATAAAGTCAGTACACATACATTTAAACTTGATTTCAGGCATCTAACTTACCTAATGAATAACAAATGACAAGTAACCAGAATTTCTGTTGTTTTTTAAAACAATTAATCAACTGCTAATTCAAAATCAACTTTTTATTTTCTACACTTTTACTACATCTTTCTGTCATGGCATGATTCTTCCAAACAACAAAAGCGACTGTAAATGTTAATCAGCAAAGGCTTTGATAAGTGTAATCAATCAATACATAAAAACATAAAAGTACAAGTCCTTCCCAATCCCTGTGAGACTAAATCAAATCAAATCAAATGTATTTATATAGCCCTTCGTACATCAGCTGATATCTCAAAGTGCTGTACAGAAACCCAGCCTAAAACCCCAAACAGCAAGCAATGCACATTATTGGGATCCCTGTTTAATTTAACACTGCTGGGTTTTGAATTCACAGCTAAGAGAGAGGGAGCACTATAGTGGGCACTAATATTTGATATGTTAACACACAGTATATTATATACACATCACATGAGACTAAGCAGTTAGCCTATTAAAATGTTTATCTGACTCCATAAAGATAATGAATATGTACACAAGACTATGGTTGAGTTACAGTAATAGACAATGAAGAAAGGACTGAGAATGGAATTATAAATATACGTGTATTTAATTCATGGATTCAGCTTAAAGCTTACATTTTTAAAGTCAATTCTGACATTTAAAAAAAAAACGGTTATTTTGAAAGCAGGGTTTGCTGCACACTGCAGTTATACTGCACTGTGACTGCAATCTTTTTTCGTAAGGGCACTGCTGCAACATGACCATAAACGTTGCATCTGAAACAGCGCAGTGGATTCTGCACAAAATGTCTAACAGGATAACTGATATAACCTAACAGTTATGTCACCAATTGGAGAGAAACCTAGTTTTGGACACCCTATTCCTAGTCCACTCCACTTTGGACCAGGGCCCGCATAGGGCTGAGTGGAGGGCGGGATAAATCGCTTCGGTGTTGATTTCCTGTAAATCATTTACACAATAAATAGCCTACAACGGCACTGATCAGTATTCGAATCGTATAATAATAGCCGAATTAAATTTCGAATCTTATTTACAGTAAACGTACAGATGTTTTGTTCAAAGAAAGGTCGTATTTTCTCTCATCGTTCCAATGTAGATTGTCCTACTACTCGATCCGTAGGTTTGTTTCCGGAAATGCTATTGTTTTTGTGTATGCTTTTTGCGTTGGCTCTAACTAGCTAACAAGCTAACTGCCATCTCTCATTATCTCTGTTATTTATATTTATTACAATAGCCTCATATACATTAACTGCTGCATCTTATCTCTCGAAATGATAAAAACATGTATTACTAGGACAGTCACTGAGTCAGACAACAACTTCCAATAGTAGCTAGATTTGCTAGCCTGTTAACACAGACGGAAGGGTTAGTTTCCAGTATATTTGCTGCAAACGTTAGCTTCCTATCATTTTTTTTGACTCGATCGCAGGACTGATTCGCCTGTACAAAAGTAACTAAACGTTACGAATTCGTAACTATCTAGTTACACATAGACAGTTTGCTATGATGTCCGAAGCCAAAATAACCTTCCAGTCTCAGCTCTCCGGAGTCATGGAGACGGTATTCAAGGCTGCTATGTACGAGATCACAAGGCTGGTGGACGATAGCTTCATGAAGGAAGTGTCCCAGAGCCGGGAGCAGGTCGAGTCGCTGAAGAAGCGGCTGCAGTGGTCGGAGAACAGACGCAGGGATAGGGACAGAGAGGGAAGCCGTATCGGGAAGTGTGCGGACTGTGGAAGAGCTAACAACGAAGCCAAGGAGAGAAGCTCTGGAGCCTCACAGACAGGTATAGAGAGAGACATCTAAAGACAGTCTCTCTCTCTCTATCTATATATATACTGCTCAAAAAAATAAAGGGAACACTTAAACAACACAATGTCAATCACACTTATGTGAAATCAAACTCTCCACTTAGGAAGCAACACTGATTGACAATAAATTTCACATGCTGTTGTGCAAATGGAATAGAAAACAGGTGGAAATTATAGGCATTTAGCAAGACACCCCCAATAAAGGAGTGGTTCTGCAGGTGGGGACCACAGACCACTTCTCAGTTCCTATGCTTCCTGGCTGATGTTTTGGTCACTTTTGAATGCTGGCGGTGCTTTCACTCTAGTGGTAGCATGAGACGGAGTCTACAACCCACACAAGTGGCTCAGGTAGTGCAGCTCATCCAGGATGGCACATCATGCGAGCATGGAGGCGCTACCAGGAGACGGGCCAGTACATCAGGAGACGTGGAGGAGGCCGTAGGAGGGCAACAACCCAGCAGCAGGACCGCTACCTCTGCCTTTGTGCAAGGAGGAGCAGGAGGAGCCCTGCAAAATGACCTCCAGCAGGCCACAAATGTGCATGTGTCTGCTCAAACGGTCAGAAATAGACTCCATGAGGGTGGTATGAGGGCCCGACGTCCACAGGTGGGGGTTGTGCTTACAGCCCAACACCGTGCAGGACGTTTGGCATTTGCCAGAGAACACCAAGATTGGCAAATTCGCCACTGGCGCCCTGTGCTCTTCACAGATGAAAGCAGGTTCACACTGAGCAGGTGACAGACGTGACAGTCTGGAGACGCCGTGGAGAATGTTCTGCTGCCTGCAACATCCTCCAGCATGACCCGTTTGGCGGTGAGTCAGTCATGGTATGGGGTGGCATTTCTTTGGGGGGGGCCGCACAGCCCTCCATGTGCTCGCCAGAGGTAGCCTGACTGCCATTAGGTACCGAGATGAGATCCTCAGACCCCTTGTGAGACCATATGCTGGTGTGGTTGGCCCTGGGTTCCTCCTAATGCAAGACAATGCTAGACCTCATGTGGCTGGAGTGTGTCAGCAGTTCCTGCAAGAGCAAGGCATTGATGCTATGGACTGGCCCGCCCGTTCCCCAGACCTGAATCCAATTGAGCACATCATGTCTCGCTCCATCCACCAATGCCACGTTGCACCACAGACTATCCAGGAGTTGGCGGATGCTTTAGTCCAGGTCTGGGAGGAGATCCGTCAGGAGAACATCCGCCACCTCATCAGGAGCATGCCCAGGCGTTGTAGGGAGGTCATACAGGCACATGGAGGCCACACACACTACTGAGCCTCATTTGGACTTGTTTTAAGGACATTACATCAAAGTTGGATCAGCCTGTAGTGTGGTTTTCCACTTTAATTTTGAGTGTGGCTCTAAATCCAGACCTCCATGGGTTGATAAATTTGATTTCTATTGATAATTTTTGTGTGATTTTGTTGTCAGCACATTTAACTATGTAAAGAAAAAAGTATTTAATAAGAATATTTCATTCATTCAGATCTAGGATGTGATATTTTAGCGTTCCCTTTATTTTTTTGAGCAGTGTATATATATTTATATATATATAATATAAATATATAATATCAAGGTTTTTTGTTATTTTTACTATTGTCTATAACACATATGGAATCATGTAGTAAGCAAAAAAGTGTTAAATAAATCTAAATATTTTAGATTTTAGATTCTTCAAAGTAGCCAGCCTTTGCCTTGATGGCAGCTTTGCACACTTTTGGCATTATCTCAACCAGCTTCACCTGGAATGCTTTTCCAACAGTCTTGAAGGAGTTCCCACATGCTGAGCACTTGTTGGCTGCTTTTCCTTCACTCTGTGGTCCAACTCATCCAAAACCATTTCAATTGGGTTGAGGTCGGGTGATCAGCCTGACTAACCGGTGTCTGTATGTAGCCTCGCTACTGTATATAGCCTCGCTACTGTATATAGCCTGTCTTTTTACTGTTGTTTTATTTCTTTACTTACCTATTGTTCACCTAACACCTTTTTTGCACTATTGGTTAGAGCCTGTAAGTAAGCATTTCACTGTAAGATCTACTACACCTGTTGTATTCGGCGCACGTGACAAATCAACATTGATTTGATTGTGGAGGCCAGGTCATCTGATGCAGCACTCAATCACTCTCATTCTAGGTCAAATAGCCCTTTTGTAACCGGTGTGAAATGGCTAGCTAGTTAGCGGGGTGTGCGTTAATAGCGTTTCAATCAGTGACATCACTCGCTTCGGAGACCTTGAAGTAGTAGTTCCCCTTGCTCTGCAAGGGCCCCAGCTTTTGTGGAGCGATGGGTAACTGTGCTTTGTGGGTGACTTATTGATGTGTGCAGCGGGTGTTTGGTTCGAGCCCAGGTAGGGGTGAGGAGAGGGACGGAAGCAAAATTGTTACACTTACACAGCCTGGAGGTGTGTTGGGTGTTTGTCCTGTTGAAAAACAAATGAGTCCCACTAAGCACAAACCAGATGGGATGGCGTATCGCTGCAGAATACTGTGGTAGCCATGCTGGTTAAGTGTGCCTTGAATTCTAAATAAATCACAAACAGTGCACCAGCAAAGCACCATCACACCACCACCTCCATGCTTTACGTGGGCACCACTCATGCGGAGATCATCCGTTCACCTACTCTGCGTCTCACGAAGACGGACAGATTTACACCGTTCTAATGTCCATTTTTTTTGTGTTTCTTGGCCCAAAAGTCTTCTTATTGGTGTCCTTTAGTAGTGGTTTCTTTGCAGCAATTCGACCATGAAGGCCTGATTCACACAGTCTCCTCTGTTGATGTTGAGATGAGTCTGTTACTTGAACTCTGTGAAGTATTTATTTGAGCAGCAATTTCTGAGGCTGGTAACACTAATGATCTCATCCTCTGCAGAAGAGGCATCTCTGGGTCTTCCTTTCCTGTGGCGGTCCTCATGAGAGCCAGTTTCATCATAGCACTTAATGATTTTTGCAACTGCACTTGAAGAAACTTTCAAAGTTCTTGAAATTCTCCGGATTGACTGATCTTCATGTCTTAAAGTAAATAGGGCTATCTTCTGTATACCCCCCTACCTTGTCACAACGCAACTGATTGCCTCAAACGCATTAAGAAGGAAAGAAATTCCACAAATTAATTTTTAACAAGGCACACATGTTAATTTAAATGCACTCCAGTTGACTACCTCAGAAGCTGAGAGAATGCTAAGAGTGTGCAAATCTGTCAAAGGGTGGCCACTTTTTGGGTTACTACATGATTCCATATGTGTTATTTCATAGTTTTGATGTCTTCACTATTATTCTACAATGTAGAAAATAGTACAAATAAAGAAAAACTCTTGAATGAGTATGTGTCCAAACTTTTGACTGGTACTCTTACCTTATCTATCTATACATATATACATACATACATACATACATACAGTCGTGGCCAAAAGTTTTGAGAATGACACAAATATACATTTTCACAAAGTCTGCTGCCTCAGTTTGTATGATGGCAATTTGCATATACTCCAGAATGTTATGAAGAGTGATCAGATGAATTGCAAAGTCCCTATTTGCCATGAAAATGAACTGAATCCCCCAAAACATTTCCACTGCATTCCAGCCCTGCCACAAAAGGACCAGCTGACATCATGTCAGTGATTCTCTCGTTAACACAGGTGTGAGTGTTGACGAGGACAAGGCTGGAGATCACTCAGTCATGTTGATTGAGTTCGAATAACAGACTGGAAGCTTCAAAGGGAGGGTGGTGCTTGGAATCATTGTTCATCCTCTGTCAACCATGGTTACCTGCAAGGAAACACGTGCCATCATCATTGCTTTGCACAAAAGGGCTTCACAGGCAAGGATATTGCTGCCAGTAAGATTGCACCTGAATCAACCATTTGTCGGATCATCAAGAACTTCAAGTAGAGCGGTTCAATTGTTGTGAAGAAGGCTTCAGGGCTCCCAAGAAAGTCCAGCAAGCACCAGGACCGTCTCCTAAAGTTGATTCAGCTGCAGGATCGGAGCACCACCAGTACAGAGCTTGCAGCAGGCAGGTGTAAGTGCATCGGCACAGTGAGGCGAGGACTTTTGGAGGATGGCCTGGTGTCAAGAAGGGCAGCAAAGAAGCCACTTCTCTCCAGGAAAAACATCAGGGACAGACTGATATTCTGCAAAAGGTACAGGGATTGGACTGCTGAGGACTGGGGTAAAGTCATTTTCTCTGATGAATCCCCTTTCCGATTGTTTGGGGATTCCGGAATAAAGCTTGTCCGGAGAAGACAAGGTGAGCGCTACCATCAGTCCTGTGTCATGCCAACAGTAAAGCATCCTGAGACCATTCATGTGTGGGTTGCTTCTCAGCCAAGGGAGTGGGCTCACTCACAATTTTGTCTAAGAACACAGCCATGAATAAAGAATGGTACCAACACGTCCTCCGAGAGCAACTTCTCCCAACCATCCAGGAACAGTTTGGTGACGAACAATGCCTTTCCCAGCATGATGGAGCACCTTGCCATAAGGCCACTAAGTGGCAGTGTTTTTACAACTAATGTCGGTTTTTGCCTGAGGCTGATGCCGTGCAGGTGTTTGTACACATGCATATACACACACTCTCATTCAAATAAACACATACAAGATCACACACATTCATGTAATAGTGCCAGACATGCACACAAACATATACAGTAGTCATTGCTGTTATGATTCCTTCATGTCATTTTTGAATGTATTATTTTGTTTTATTTGTTTGCTGTTTTCTTCTGTCTTTACCTTTTTTTCTCTGTAGTTCATTCTCTTGGTTGTTGGTGTTCTGGGGGGTTCTTGGGGGTGGGGAATGGAATGAATTGTATTTTATTATTTTTTTCTTCTGGGGGGGGGGGGGGGGGGGCTTTGGAAGGAGGAAAAAAAAGAAAAAAAATGTGATAACTAAACATCAATATTTTGGGTCCATGGCCAGGAAACTCCCCAGACCTTAATCCCATTGAGAACTTGCAGTCAATCCTCAAGAGGCGGGTGGACAAACAAAATCCCACAAATTCTGACAAACGCCAAGCATTGATTATGCAAGAATGGGCTGCCATCAGTCAGGATGTGGCCCAGAAGTTAATTGACAGCATGCCAGGGCGGATTCCGGAGGTCTTGAAAAAGAAGGGTCAACACTGCAAATATTGACTCTTTGCATAAACTTAATGTAATTGTCAATAAAAGCCTTTGACACTTATGAAATGCTTGTAGTTATACTTCAGTATTCCATAGTAACATCTGACAAAAATATCTAAAGACACTGAAGCAGCAGTCTTTGTGGAAATTAATATTTGTGTCATTCTCAAAACTTTTGGCCACAACTGTACAGTGCATTGGGAAAGTATTCAGACCCCTTGACTTTTTCCACATTTTGCTATGTTACAGCCTTATTCTAAAATGGATTCAATACATTTTTTCTTCAACAATCTACACACAATATCCCATAATGACAAAAACAAGTTTCTAGAAATGTTTGCAAATTTATTAAACATAAACAGGAATACCTTATTTACATAAGTATTCTGACCTTTGCTCTGAGGTTCGAAATTGAGCTCAGGTGCATCCTGTTTCCATTGATCATCCTTGAGATGTTTCTACAACTTGATTGGAGTCCACCTGTGGTAAATTCAATTGATTGGACATGATTTGGAAAGACACACACCTGTCTATATAAGGTTTCACAGTTGACAGTGCATGTCATAGCAAAAACTAGCCCTGAGGTTGAAAGAATTGTTCATAGAGCTCCGAGACAGGATTATGTCGAGGCACAGATCTGGGGGAAGGGTACCAAAACATTTCTGCAGCATTGAAGGTCCCCAAGAACACAGTGGCCTCCATCTTAAATGGAAGAAGTTTGGAAGCACCAAGACTCTTCCTAGAGCTGGCCGCCTGGCCAAACTGAGCAATCGTGGGAGAAGGGTCTTGGTCAGGGAAGTGACCAAGAACCTGATGGTCACTCTGACAGTTCCTCTGTGGAGATGGTTGTCCTTCTGGAAGGTTCTCCCGTCTCTGCAGCACTCCACCAATCAGGCCTTTATCGTAGAGTGGCCAGACGGAAGCCACTCCTCAGTAAAAGGCACATGACAGCCCACTTGGCGTTTGCCAAAAGGCACCTAAAAAACAAGATTCTTTGGTCTGATGAAACCAAGAGTGAACTCTTTGGCCCGGATGCCAAGTGTCACGTTTGGAGGAAACTTGGCACCATCCCTACGGTGAACCATGGTAGTGGCAGGATCATGCTGTGGAGATGTTTTTCAGCAGCAGTGTCTGGGAGACTAGCCAGGTTCGAGGGGAAAGATGAATGGAGCAAAGTACAGAGAGATCCTTGATGAAAACCTGCTCCAGAGCACTCAGTACCTCAGACTGGGGGCGAAGGTTCACCTTCCAACAGGACAACAACCGTAAGCACACAGCCAAGACAATGCCGTTCCTTCGGGACAAGTCTCTGAGTGGCCCAGCCAGAGCTCGGACTTGAACCCGATCGAACATCTCTGGAGAGACCTGAAAATAGCTGTGCTGCGACTCTCCCCTTCACATCTGACAGAGCTTGAGAGGATCTGCAGAGAAGAATGGGGGAAACTCCCCAAATCCAGGTGTACCAAGCTTGTAGCATTATACCCAAGAAGACTGGAGGCTGTATTCGCTGCTTCAACAAAGTACAGAGTAAAGGGTCTGAATACTTATGTAAATGTGATATCAGTTTATTTTTAATACATTTGCAAACTTTTCTGAAAACCTTGTTTTGCTTTGTCATTGTGAGGTATTGTGTGTAGATTGATGAGGGGTAAAAAACAATTCAATCCATTTTGAAATAAGGCTGTAGTATAACAAATTGTGTGAAAAGTCAAGGGGTCTGAATACTTTCCTGTATATATGGAGGAATCACTCTAAAGTGGGGCTGCTGTAATGTGTACCTTCCATACTTTGGTGATCACTGACCAGACCGTTGGTGGTAAGATGCTTTATTTCCCCCTCTGCACTGATGCGAGGAGACTCCATTATTCACAATTCAGCTTTCCTTTTAGTTGAGATAAATGTTACTCTTTGTTTACCTGTGGCCAGGTGTGGAGAGGGGGCGTGGCCTGAAGCAGGAGAAGGTACTAGGGGAGGAGTGGAGCAGCTGTGGGGGCGTGGCCGAGGAAACAGCCTCGCATGACCTGGAGGAGGCCGATGCCATCAGCCCTAGGAGAACCTCTGAGGTAAGTAGGGGACTGACGAAACACCAGTGTTATAGAACCTTCAGATAAAAATGTACTGTGCAGAACAGATTAGAACTTGTCTTTCAGGGGGAATAGTGGACCATCATGCCAGGTTGATTCATTCACTGCCAGTTTATCCATCGTTTAGTTAGAATCAACTTCTTAATTTCCTTTTGCAGCCCGCAGACGGAGGTCAAAAGCTGGACAGCCTGCTGAAAGAGGAAGCTCTCCACAACACTGAACTACAGGAGAGATGGGGCGTCTGCCTGGACGGTGAGTTGTTTACAAACACAACAGGCCATCTTTATGATGAGAATGAAAAGGAGTAGCTTCTAATATGTTGTCATTGGTATTATAATAAATCAACTTGAAACTAAGTTCAAATTTAGCATTAGTTATTCTACCACCGTTTCTACTATTGCCAATGCCTCTAATGCTAATGCTTCTAATGCCTCATGTCTCCTGTGTTCTTCAGGGGCCGACGGTTCAGACGTCTCGGGGCCCAGTAAGAGTTTCAGTGAGCAGGAGCTGCAGCAGTGCCAGGATGACTGGGGGTCTGGTCTAGACCAGGATCCTGAACCATCGGGTCCCGAGGGAGACTCAGTGGACCCCACCGACCCTCTCTACCGCCCCCGCTACAGCATGGAGGAACTGGGGGTCAGCTTTGAGAAGTCTGGTTACGGCAGTAGTGGTAGTGGCGACCATCTTCTAGACATGGAAGGGCTGGATAGGCTTCCTGGTTCTCCGTCTCGTCTGGGAGCGCTGAGCTACGGAGCTACAGGTCACTACCAGGTGAACCTCGGGGGATCTGAGGGGGGAGACCATCACCATCGCTCCCACACGCCTGGCCCCCATCGGAGCCAGAGGGAGCAGGTGGGGTCGCCAATGCCATCCCCCCACCCAGAGGTGGGAGACCTGAACTGCCTGTTGATCAACGAGGAGGGGTACCCTGAACACGGTGTTCCGGACTTGGGTAGTAGAGCTGGCCACAGGGGGCTAACCTCCATCCACTCTGGAAGCTCAGCCACAGAGAGCCTGTATGGTGCTGCTGACGACTTTGGACACTCTTTAAACCTCAGAAATCGTTCACAAGAGCAGGTAACAGGAGGAGGGGGGAGGCATCATGCCTGCAATCAATGTTCAATGACCTTCCCAGATTCTGGTTCCCTCAAGGCCCACAAGCAGAAACACAAAACTGGGAGATGGTCGAATTCAGGGCCAGGGACTCCATACTCCCGCACTCAGTGCGGTAAGACCTTCACCCAGGCCTGCAACATCAAGGTTCAAGCCGAGGGACGCCACCTCTGCAGCCAGTGTGGCAAGGGCTTCACCTCCTTCTCTGACTTGAAGAGGCACACATGCAGCCAGACTGCAGACAAGCCCTACTGCTGCTCTCTCTGCGGGAACAAGTTCAGTCGGCTCTGGAACCTCAAACTGCACCGACGCATTCACACACAGGAGAAACCCCACCGCTGCACCATGTGTGACAAGAGCTTCACACGGGCAGACATTTTGAAAGTCCACAAGCGCACCCACACCGGGGAGAGACCGTACTGCTGCGCTGTATGTGGACACCGCTTCAAACAACTTAACCATCTGAAGTCACACCAGCACAAACACAGGCCGGATCTCCTGAGCAGAGTGGTGGTCTAGAAAACTGTTTAATTTGACATTGAGAACAATTTTTGGGGTGATCAATTGCTTTTTAATAAGGACATTGAAAATATTAACTGTTGGAAATCCATGTTAAATAAGAATGTATGCCTTAAATTATAGACTATGAATTGTCTGTCATAATGACCATGTCAACCTAACAAATATTTGAATATAGGGCATTCATGTGCTTATGGGATGGTGTAAGTCTGCCATGATTGTGTTCAAGTGCTTTTGATGTCAGACCAATAAAAAGCTTGCTTACCATTGACAATATGGTCAAACTTATCGTAATTTTGATGTTTTGGGTGAAAGGTCAGTAGTAAAAAGTCAAACTGACAATATTTTGTCAGTTTCCCACTTGCAATTACGACCTGGAGGGTTAAGTCCAGCCCAGATGTTTTATATAAAAACACTAAAGTAATAGTTTTATTGAATTGAATTCATTGGGCCCAAATCTATGGATTTCACGACCGGGAAGACATATGCATGGGACTCAGGATCTCGTCATGGTCTTTCTGTGCATTGAAATAGCCATTGATAGAATGCAATTAGCCTATGCCTGCCCATAACATAACCCCACCATGGGATACTGTTTGACAAAACTGCACATTTTAAGTGGACATTATCCCCAGCACAAGGTGCATTTGTGTAATAATTATGCCACACCTGTCAGGTGGATGGATTATCTTGGCAAAGGAGAAATGCTCACTAACATGGATGGAAACAAATGTGTTTAATTTGAGAGAAATACGCTTTTTGTGGGTTCTTTTATTTCAGCTCATGAAACATGGGACCAACATTTTACATGTTGCGTTTATTTTTGTTCATTGTAGTTCAAAACCGCAGAACATAAACACCATGATGTGAACACAGTACACCTACATTTAAACTTGTTAAGGCTTCAAACTTTTCTTATGAATAACGAATTATAGCAAATAACCAGAATTCATGTTTTAAATACAAATAACCAACTCAGTCTCAACTAAAATAAAACAATTTGTAAAAACATTTTTTACACTTACCTACGTCATTCTCTTGTAGCATGATTCTTCTAAACAAAAGCGGCACCAAATGTTTATAAAACAAAAGCTTGGATACTTTTAATTAATCAATACATAAAATAACAAGTCCTTCCCAATCACTGTCAGAATAGATTGGGATCCCTGCCTCATTAGCACTAACACGGCTGGGTTTTGAATTCACAGCAAATGGAGATAACTATTCCCCCTCAATAGCTCCTATGACATCCTATCTAGTGCACTACTTTACAAGGGCCTGACACTGTTTCTGGTCCAAAGAGGTGCACTATATAGGGAATAGGGTGTCATTGAATATTTTTCCCCCGCCGTCTATCGGTCTTTGTGTACAGTCTTCAGGTGTTTCTTCAGATGGCCAGTCTGTTTGAAGCGCTTGCCACACTCGGAGCAGGTATAGGGTTTCTCTCCGGTGTGGACCAGTTTGTGGTTCTTCAGATTATTGTAATCCAGAAATCCCTTCCCACAGTATGAGCACCAGTGTCTCTTCTCCCCGTTATGCCACATCAGGTGAACATTCAGCTCCACACGCCTCTTGAACCGCTTCACACAGAGGGAGCAGGCAAATGGTTTCTCTCCAGTGTGAACGCGGATATGAGCCTCCAGGTCACGCTGTGTAATTAAGCGTTTGTCACAGATTGGGCAGATGAACGGACGCACGCCACTGTGGACCACCTGCTCATGCTTAGTCAGGCCGAAGCGGTAGACAAAGGTCTTGTCGCACTTCGGACACTGGTGGCCCCGCTGATCACCATGGACGCGGGCGTGGCGGTTGAGGCCCTTGAGGTCGGGGAAGTCCTTGCCGCAGGCAGAGCAGGCGAACGGGCGCTTCCCTGAGTGGAGGGAGGCGTGACTCTCTAAAGCAGCGGCGCTGCTCAGGACACGACCGCAGTCTGCACACTGGTTCTTGGCGAGACGTTTCCGTGGAGCCTGGGGAGACTGTTGGAGCTGTAACGGTCCCGGTGGTGACCACATCGGTTGTGATTGGCGGCATCGGCGCGCCTGCTGGAAAGTCCGTGGGCACTGGGGGGACTTTTTGAAGTTAGAGCGAGGGCTGACGGTGACAATGAAGGGGATAGGTTGAGGGGTGGAGGGAGACCGTTTCAAATTTAAAGTCGCCACAGCCGCAGAACGAGGTCTTCCGCGACGAGGGGTGGTGGAAGTGACCTTGAAGGAGTGAGGCTGTGGGTTAGGCGGGGTTGCAGGAGGAGGGTTTGTGTTGTCCCCTGTAACCTGGCGAGGGCTGGTGCGGCGTGGGCTGGAGGCAGCTTGTGGACTGGGTCTGTATGACCGGCGACGCTGTGGGTTGGAAGGCAGAAACTGTGTCTGTGTGACCAAGCCTCTTAGCTCTGACCTCAGACCTCTCTGTGAGGCCTTGGTGACCTTTGACCTACTCCTCTTAGCCTGGGCTAGCGCCAATAGTCTCTGAGCCTGCACCCAGGTCATGCTTCTCTTCTTGGATTTGGACACACCTCCAACAATAGGTGACTGTCTGGTCGGAGAGGTCACATCAGTGTTAGCTCCTCCCTCTTCCTCACTGATGATGTGGTTACTACTTCCTTGTCCACTAGACTTGTCGTCAGCCGTCTCACCGATAGCTGTGTCCTCTACTACATCCTGGTCAACGTGTGATTCCCTGGACTTTTCTTCTCCGTCCTCCATCACCTTTGAGTAGTCATGGTCTAGAGGGGCGGTTCTCTCTCCTCTGGGTTTCTTAGCAACCACTGGAGAAGGCATGCTGTCCTGGGGGCGGGGCCTTAAGCGGAGGCGGAGACCGGAGAGGAGCGCTTCACGTTGACTTGACTTTCGCTCGCCGCCTACCTGGACAACAATCTCCTCCTTATTCTCGCTGGCAGGGGTCGTCTCCGTAGCGACAGACCTTGTCAACACAGCTTCCGTAGATGTGGCAGGGAGGGGGGAAAGCCTCTCCCCCTCATCTTCCTCCTCATCCTTGTCTTTCTCCAGCCTCGGTGGAGCACATACTCGGGGTACTACTGACAACTGAGCTAAAAACTGTGTCTTAGACATCTGACAGCAGCCAGAGGGTGTGGTTCCAGCAGGGGCTGACAGCTGTAGAGGGGTTTCATAAGATGTCTCTGGGACAGAAGGTGACTTTGGTCCGGGCACGGTGGAGGAGTGTTGCACATGCTCAGTGACCAACAACACCTGCTTCTCAGGAGGGCCGGCAGGTTCTGTCAACTCAGTAGGAGATGGAGCAGACTGGACAGGCGTTGGCGGAGTTGCCGTGGCAATACCCGACTTCTCCAAAACTGTAGGCGGTTGTGTCTGTGTTGGTGGTGTGGCCGTTGGTCCATCAGGTACAGCTGTAGGCCTAGCTGGTTGTGTTGAGGGCACTGCTATTGGACGAGCTACAGGTAGAACGTTTGTGTGGGACTGTGCTGGTGATGGTCGAGGAGATGGGACGAGGGGGTACGGGGCTGGGCTGTGTATTCTGAAGAGGGGTTCTGGGTAACCCGGAGATGACAGGTGGCGGTCGCTCTGACGATGCTGCTGTCGACTTTACCGCTACAGTCGACTGGACCGCTGTGGTCGTTTGGACAGTTTCTTTTGACAGAGTAGTTACCGTGGACTGGGCCATTACAGTAGACAGGACAGTTGTTGTAGACTGGATAGTGGCTGCTGATTGAGAAGATGCTGTCTGGTGTAATGTTGGAGACTCTGCTGCTGGTATTACCAGTGACTGCTGTTCTGCTCCAGGGGCCTGGCCTGCACTGGCACTGGTAAACTCTCTGGTCCTGGGCTGGGATGGGCTGAGAGTCTGGGGGGTCTCCTGGGTGTCTGGTTCTCCCTGGAGGGGGGCCTCTGCTGAGGTAGGCTGGGTGGTAGGAGGCCTTTCCTGGGTGTAACGGTTGACCAGGGCCCTGACGGCTCCAGGTGGGACCAGGGCTACAGAGGGAGGGAGATTGACAGGATGGAGAAAGGTAGAAGGGAAAGTTGAAAGGGAGAAACAGAAAGAAAAAGAGAGAACAACAGTGGAGAGATTATTATAGATATTAGTAGAGCCTGGTTCTCAACCCAATACTGTTTAATACATTGTAATAAGATGCATGTCTCCCTAGTTCCTACCTCTGCCTGGTAACTCTCTGAGAGGTTGTCTGCGGACCAGAGTCGGGAGATCTCCCCCCTCCTTCTTCAGCAGTATGTACCCGGGGGAGTAGTCATCAGAATAGTCTGCCTCCTGGGGGGGACAATGCCAACAACAACAGCTAAATTAGTGTCAACATAAACTCTGACAAAGACTGTCAGCAGTACGTAAGTTTAAATAAAAAGAAGAAGATTCCAGCAAGTGCAGTGTACAGGTGTTTCCTTTTCTCTGGGGTCAACAACAATAGGTTGAGCAGAGAGGTGGATGAATTGGGAAGACAGAAAACAGATTGGTCCGTGCTATCCGGGATCTTTAGGACTTCCCTACCCCATTGAAGTTGAAATGTAAAACGGTTAGGTAGGGGTTTAGGACAGGGACGTCCCAACGATCCTTGATAGCACTGACCCAAACAGATCGGGGACTCAGGCTAGGTGGGGACTGTCTTACCCAGTCCACCTCCTGTTTGATCAGCACTAAGGCAGTCTGTGGGTTGCCCTCCTCGTCGTAGGCCCCCCGGTGCAGCTCCGTCCCCTGGTTCTCCTCCCGCCGGTGCTGCTCCCCAGCCCGAGGCAAAGCATGCGCTGTCAGGACTGGAAATACCAGATCAGGGGAGAGAAAGTGGTTAGGACATACCATCATGTGTTGCAACACACCGTACCTATAGACCACACCTCTCAAACCCTAATTTTCTTCTGTGATATATTGTAGTCTGTAGACCTTTGAAAAAAAATCCTACAACTGTTAGCTAAAGATCTAAGCCCATGATCATAAGCCTAATGTGTCTACTGCTACTACAATCAATACTACCGCTACTATGGCTGCCACTGCTACGTGAAAGTGGCATGCACACCTGTCCAGTAGTTTATAAATATATATTGATGAGAATGAGAAACTTAAAGGATGCTTTGACTTGAGACAAATTCATAGGTGGGTGTTCAAGGAGCCATTGAAACTAGAAGTCCAAAAAAAGTGACAACGAAATAAAGATAAAATATATATATTATATTCTACCCTCTGAACAATCCAAAGTTGGTTTGAGGTGACTAGGTCACATGGTCAAGGACTCATTTAATTTAAAGTGATTTGTATATGAATATCTTTACACACACTGAACAAAAATATAAAACGCAACAATTTCAACGATTTAGGTGAGTTACAGTTTATAAGGAAATCAGTCAGTTGAAATAAATTCATTAGGCCCTTATCTATGGATTTCACATGACTTGACAGGGTTGCAGCCATGGTGGGCCTGGTAGGGTGGTGGGCCTAGTAGGGTGTAGGCCCACCCACTTGGGAGCCAGGCCCAGCAAATCAGAATTAGTAGTCCCCCCCCCCCCACAAAGGGCTTTATTACAGACAGAAATACTCCTCAAGTTTCATCAGCTATCCGGGTAGCTGGTCTCAGACAATCCCACAGGTGAAGAAGCAGGATGTGGAGGTCCTGGGCTGGCAAATTTTCTAAAACAATGTTGGAGGCGACTTATGGTAGAGAAATTAACATTCAATTCTCTGGCAACAGCTCTGGTGGACATTGCTGCAGTCAGCATGCCAATTGCACACGCCCTCAAACCTGAGATATCTGTGGCATTGTGACAAAACTGCACATTTTACCACCAGCAAAACCCCACCAGCAATACACCACCACCAAAACCCCACCACCAATACACCACCATCAATACACCACCACCAAAACCCCACCAGCAATACACCACCAGCAATATACCACCACCACCACCAAAACCCCACCAGCAATATACCACCACCACCAAAACCCCACCAGCAATATACCACCACCACCAAAACCCCACCAGCAATACACCACCACCACCAAAACCCCACCAGCAATACACCACCACCAAAACCCCACCAGCAATACACCACCACCAGCAATACACCACCACCAGCAATACACCACCACCAGCAATACACCACCACCAGCAATACACCACCACCACCAAAACCCCACCAGCAATACACCACCACCAAAACAAAACTTTATGTAAACAAGATTACTGAACAATATTTATAACAATAACTTTAGTAAAATAGATGTCAAAATAGAACAAGGGGAACGTGTTGCTCTTATGAGGAGGCTGGCTGGAAGGAGCAGCAAGGTGGCGAGAATCTCTGGAACCATCTGACCATTAAAATAAATAATACAGGATGAAGTGTGTTGGTGAAAATACTGGTGAGTAGGCAAGTCACAAAACCAAACATATTTCCTACCTCCTTAAATTAGCTAATTCTGCAGCAGCTCACTTCTCTCAGCAATGCCATCAATAACCAGGTCACTGTCCAGGGCCATTAAAACATCTCACTCAGTAGCCATGAGCATAAAAGCCTCCAGGTGCTGTTGAGATGGAGTGCTCCTGAGCCTACTCTTGATGAGTTTCAGAGTAGAGAAGCTCCACTCGCAGGCTACCTGGGTTACTGACAGGGTAAGTAGGAACTCGTAAGCAAGGCCCAGGATGTGATGCGTCGGTCAATAGGTTGTACCGACTAAGAACACGGTAGCAACACACTGGACAGTCCTTGCAAGATGAACAGCTCTTGTTCACCATCTCCACCTCGTCTTCATTTCCTTCAGGTCCATGATCCTCCATAGTCCTGGTTGTGTATTCTTCAAATCCCCATTGTTTTAACCTAGTCCACTGTTCTGCCAGACTCATGAGCTCACTCTGTAAATTGGCCACCGTTGCTCTGCTGTCAAATTTGATCAAACATTTGCTTAGTTCTTGAAGTACTGTCTGTGGAAGGCCACTGGCACTGGATGTTAGCTGACTAAAGTTTAGGGTCCAGAAGAGCCATGTCAGGATACAAAGTGCCATTACTCAGAAATAGCTGATGGATGCCATCTATAACTGTATCCAGTTTTGATTATGTACACCAATCCTGTATGCGCTCTTTGCCCCAGTAAATGTCTCATTGTGCCATCTTTCCGAGCCTGGTTTTCTTCTTTTCGAGCCCTTTTCATTGGCAGAGTGGTCTCTAACTCCAGCACTA
Organism: Oncorhynchus kisutch; assembly: GCF_002021735.2. Lineage (NCBI taxonomy): Eukaryota > Metazoa > Chordata > Actinopteri > Salmoniformes > Salmonidae > Oncorhynchus > Oncorhynchus kisutch. The sequence continues at coordinate 5,180,316 of NW_022261984.1, read as the reverse complement.
TTTTCCCAACCCATTCCTGCAACTTCCTGTTGGCCCACTGAACAACTGTGTCTGCAGCTGCCTTGACTTTTTCAAAATGCCTTGCCATTCCATTCAGCTGCTCCTCTGTAGACACAACCATACGACGTGCAGACAGAATGTCCATTCCACTAGTTTGAAGATATTTTGAGACTGGTGAGGTGACCTGAAATATTCTGAGGAATATTTGAGCTGTAAGTATTGTTTCATACTTCAGCAACCCCTCAAAGTATCCCCGTGCAGGAGTGTTGATGTTTTTCTGATCTTGCATGGTGAGAAGGACATCAACATACCGACCCTCATCTGGATTTCCAAAAGCTCCAGAGACCTTCTTTAAGGCACTGTATTTAGCCCATCCACATGTCTCTCCAATTGGAGCAAGACGTCTGTCTTGGGTCCTTGCTCTGCTTCTCCCAAATGTTCATCCTCTGGTAGGACTCACGGAAGAACACAGCTATGTTGTTAATGAGAGAAACCTGACCCACTTGCCAAGACACTTTCTGTTGTGTCTGTCAAAACAAGGTTCAAAATGTGTGCACAGCACCACACATGCACTTGATTGTTGGACTTTGCAGAGAGCCGGGCAGAGAAGCCTTTATACTGACCTTACTGGAGGCTCCATCAGTGGATTTGCCAAGGCACTTGCTGATGTCAAGCTTCTTGTTTTCAATGGGCTGCTCTCTCTCTCCTCTGTGCTGCCAGTGCCTTCAGGCTAACTAGGCTGAGATGATTGACTGGTAACGGCGCCAAATGAATAATTTGTTATTTTTAATATTTGGCTTCATCAACCTAAAGGGACTTCAACCACTTCTCTCTCCGCTTTTCAGCACCTGTACGTTTTTTCTGTGTTTGTCCATCTTGCTCCACTGCACTATGTATTCAAAGGTCACCACTTAACAGAGATGGGAAAGGGGCGGGGCCCAGGTAACTTTAGAATGGACTGGACCAAAAGTAATTGGCTGGGAGAGAGAAGCTGACAGATGTAATACCCAACCGCAGTGCCAGTGGGCCAATCAGACACACAGCACTTTGTTACTTTTATTTAAGTAGGGGCTGGGGTTATTTATATTCTACGTTGCATCGGCCCCAACTGCCAAGCGGACCCACTGGGAAAACTCCTGGTGCTCCAGATGGCCAGTCCATCATTGACACCTCCACTGTGGGACTCTATAGGATCTCACTAGCTGGTGCAAGGCTCTGCAGTCCTCCTTGCTTGTTCTGCCCACTCTGATTCATTTGCTCCCATTTGGAAATGACAGGCTCTGGTCTATTTTTTATTATAATGTTACAGAGACCAACAAGACCAAAACGGACTATACAGCTGCAAGCAGTGAGTGGAGTTCCAAACCGACAAGTTAAACGTCTGACCTGTGATTCAATGTTTTCCACACACACAGCTATGTGTAGCCTACTTGGACACCGCGTACCCCCACAACGACCAGCCTGAAGCCACAGGGCTTTCTCGCAAACTCCATGTCCCTATGTGAGAGCATTGGGAAAATGAGAGGGAAGCAAAAGGGAGTCTGTTGCGCAACTGAAATGTGTCTTTCGCATTTAACCCAACCCCTATGAATCAGCGCTGCAGGCTTAAATCGACATCAACCGCGCCTTGGTCAAGCGCAGAAGAAAATAAAAACCGTAGATGTGACAGGGTCGGGGATTTGAATCAGCGACATTTCGGTTCCTGGTCCAACGCTCTTAGTCGCCCCGTGTGAACTGTACAGCGACATTTCTGTTCCTGGCCCAGCTCTCTTAACCGCTAGGTTACCTGCCGTCCCTTGTGAACTGTAGGTCGGGATTTTTGACCTGGCTACATGTACATCGAACAACACAGCAGTGATCAGTAGGGACGAATGTCGGGTTCCACCCATTTGTTGTCGAGGGGAATTCCTTATTATTACGTGATTATCGACTTGGAGTCGCCTCCCCCCTGTACCGCCCGTTGCTTCTCGCCACTATCCAGGCCAAGCAGCCCACATCATCTGAAGTGTCTGGCTAGTTTCGCCTCCAACTTCTCCATACACTGACTTGGCTTCATTTCCGCTTGTAACATACACCTGACATGTTGAGTTCTCCAGGGAAGCTATCAGCCTGATGTAGAGTTTACTGGTTACGTTCCAAAAAAAGGTGTATACAAATTAAACGTATACATTAAGCAGTTTGAGGAAATATTCTCAGCGTTGAGCCTTCATGCGCAGCTAAATATCTAGGCTATTAGGATGTTTGTTAATTTGAAGTTAGCTTTGCTAACTAGTCCAGGAGCTACTCGTTCCGCCGATTCTGTTGCAAAATGTTTCGGAAACAAACGGGGCGGGAACTACCTGAATTTGTCAAATAGAAACTCGTTTGTTGTAAAACCATGATAAAATTGTGTGGCGGAATGAATACACCCGTTTTCTACTCACCGCATTGGACACCAATGTCACGTTTGCCGATACGTGATGTTCTTTGACTCGGTCCAAGCTCTGCGGTTTGGCGTTCACTTTCACCCGTCGATTTCTTCACATTTTCGAGGGATCGAAGCCTCGTTTTGAGGTCCTCGTTCTCTTCTTTTATTCTAGATATTTCGGCTCGCAGTTCCTCAATAGTTTTTTCGAAAAGTTTCGTTGTCTCGGTGACTGCAGTATTCAATACACTCTCCATAACAAAGGCGAACTGGGTTTGAAAACATTCTTTCGACATGTTGGCGGCAACCAGCTTCACCCCACACTTTCGATTATTATTTCCAATGTAATGTACAGGATTGATCAGAATTGGCGGCCTATGTCCGTGACATCATGGTTTCTCTTTCCACTGTGGACCACTGAGGTATGATATTAAATGGAGACTGAGTGCAAGATGGCCGACCGCTGTTTTAGGTAATCTACCCACGTTCGCATTCGCCGACTCATGGACGGTCCATATCCGGGTTGTCCGTTTGCATCCGGTTTATACAGACCAACATCACATGCGCACTAGCACTAAGTGGGAGCAGCTCGGATAGCCGTGTTCGAGAGCCACAAAGTAACTGCAAGCTGACTGATCCACAAATCACCTTACATCATAAATAACAACTAATTATGATTTGTAGATTAGTCAGAAAATGTATCCATGATACTCGCAGTTTTGATCATCTCGAACACAGCCAATATGTTCGTCTGTGAATGATGGGGAACAAATCTGCCTCACCGACAAACATTTTAATAATTCAATGGATGTTATGTACAAGAAGGCAATGGAACTCTGCGCACAATGCATAGTGTGACGTTCTGAGGGGTGGGCGGGATCAACCGCTTCAGTGTAGATTTTTCTGTCAATTTACTGAAGGATCGATCAAGCTTTTCATTGGTGATCATGTAGAAATTAATGGCGTCGATATATTAGATAAGAAATGTAACAACAATTTAGTCAGAGAAATTATAAACAGGATGTTTACCCCTGCAACAATTTCTCAAAGTCATCTTCATTTGGCAGCGTGCGTGGACTATTGTCTCGTTAAAATACAACTGGGGACTTCAGTGCTTTCAAAATAACAGGGAATTTGGGGGGGGGGAAAACTGGTGGGGGTAGAGAGACTAGAGTAGTGGGGGCGTTTTTTTGGGGAGCGCGGTTGTTTGAAATTGAAAAGTGTCGCGGTAGCTTTTGATAAAGAATAACGTCATGACGAAGCAGCTGCATTTTCAGTGGGATGTACTGTTGAGCGCTACATCCCGAGGGGTTTGTGCTGATTGTACGGATATTGTGACAGCCGGTTAAATGGCGTCCCTTGAGAAATCAAGAACAATATGTATGTATACATGTATATGTGTCAGGAGAAGTGCAGTATTGTCATAAGGAGTCTTATACTTGGAATACGTGGGAGGGGAAAAATAGGCAGAGGAGGTCTGAGAGAGAGGGAGGAAGATGGTGAGCTTGGGTCGGTTAAAAATGGGGTGAATGTTTGTTAAAGAAGAATGGTAGAAAGTGTAAGCAGAGTGAACTGAAGACAGGAGGAGAAATGGAAGTGAATGAGGGCGAAGTATCGGAGGTGGTAGGTGTGGTGAAGTTCTCGGACCCTGAGGCTTTCACAGAGGGTCAGGATAGAGATGAGTCTGTGACAGTAAGAGTCACGTTTTGGGGGAAAGTGGACCCTTGCCCCTTTGTCTGATCCATTTCTGGTTTCACGGTGGGTGAAAACAGAGTTGGGTACTGTGGAATTGGTGAAGGTAACCAGAAATGGTCTTGTGATAATTGTTTGTGTTTATGTTGGTCAGAGGGAGAAGGCGGTCGGCGTTAAACGAATGGGGGCAAGACATTTGAATTGTTTCGCTGTCAAGAAAAGGGGGCTATTGAAAGGAGTGATTACTGGGGTAGCAGTAAATATAAAAGTTGACCAACTGAAGGGGAAGATGCTCGTTGTTTGGTGCGACACAGACAGGGTGGTGAAATAGAAGCGTTATTGTCTGTTCTTTTGAGTTTTGATGTTAACCTACAAGTTATCCTGTACGAGCTTTTGTACCAAATACATTACGTTGTTACAGGTTTCAAGCTTATGGGCATGTGACAGCAGTGTGTAGGAGGGAGGTTCCTAGGTGTGAGAAGTGTGCAGAGGGGCATGTGGCAGCAGTGTGTAGGAGGGAGGTTCCTAGGTGTGAGAAGTGTGCAGAAGGGCATGAGACAAAGGAATGTGTAGCATTGGGGAAAGTAGTGGTATGTGTTAATTGTAGTGGTGCCCATGGGGCTGGGGATCAGAAATGTCCCGTTCGTGAGAGGCAGGTTGAGGTTTCCAGGGTTAGAGTAGTGCAGAAGTTGTCGTATGCTGAGGCAGTGAAGAAAGTAGAGGAAGATGGATCAAGGGGGAGGGATCCTGAGAGTGGTGGTGTGACTAGTAGATCTGTACCAGTACAGAGGGAGGGATCCTGAGAGGAGTGGTGTGAGTAGTAGATCTGTACCAGAACAGAGGGATAGATCCTGAGAGGAGTGGTGTGAGTAGTAGATCTGTACCAGAACAGAGGGATAGATCCTGAGAGGAGTGGTGTGAGTAGTAGATCTGTACCAGTACAGAGGGATAGATCCTGAGAGGAGTGGTGTGAGTAGTAGATCTGTACCAGAACAGAGGGATAGATCCTGAGAGGAGTGGTGTGAGTAGTAGATCTGTACCAGTACAGAGGGATAGATCCTGAGAGGAGTGGTGTGAGTAGTAGATCTGTACCAGTACAGAGGGAGGGATCCTGAGAGGAGTGGTGTAGTAGATCTGTACCAGTACAGAGGGAGGGATCCTGAGAGGAGTGGTGTAGTAGATCTGTACCAGTACAGAGGGAGGGATCCTGAGAGGAGTGGTGTGAGTAGTAGATCTGTACCAGTACAGAGGGAGGGATCCTGAGAGGAGTGGTGTGACTAGTAGATCTGTACCAGTACAGAGGGAGGGATCCTGAGAGGAGTGGTGTGAGTAGTAGATCTGTACCAGTACAGAGGGAGGGATCCTGAGAGGAGTGGTGTAGTAGATCTGTACCAGTACAGAGGGAGGGATCCTGAGAGGAGTGGTGTGACTAGTAGATCTGTACCAGTACAGAGGGAGGGGTCTTGAGAGGGGTGGTGTGACTAGTAGATCTGTACCAGTACAGAGGGAGGGATCCTGAGAGGAGTGGTGTAGTAGATCTGTACCAGAACAGAGGGAGGGATCCTGAGAGGAGTGGTGTAGTAGATCTGTACCAGTACAGGGGGAGGGATACTGAGGGATGGTGTGAGTAGTAGATCTGTACCAGTACAGAGGGAGGGATCCTGAGAGGAGTGGTGTAGTAGATCTGTACCAGTACAGAGGGAGGGATCCTGAGAGGAGTGGTGTAGTAGATCTGTACCAGTACAGAGGGAGGGATCCTGAGAGGAGTGGTGTGAGTAGTAGATCTGTACCAGTACAGAGGGAGGGATCCTGAGAGGAGTGGTGTGACTAGTAGATCTGTACCAGTACAGAGGGAGGGATCCTGAGAGGAGTGGTGTGAGTAGTAGATCTGTACCAGTACAGAGGGAGGGATCCTGAGAGGAGTGGTGTAGTAGATCTGTACCAGTACAGAGGGAGGGATCCTGAGAGGAGTGGTGTGACTAGTAGATCTGTACCAGTACAGAGGGAGGGGTCTTGAGAGGGGTGGTGTGACTAGTAGATCTGTACCAGTACAGAGGGAGGGATCCTGAGAGGAGTGGTGTAGTAGATCTGTACCAGAACAGAGGGAGGGATCCTGAGAGGAGTGGTGTAGTAGATCTGTACCAGAACAGAGGGATAAACCAACAAGTGATATATGTTTCAGTAAGATTGGATTTTTAGCATTTATAGCAACGGTTATCAACTGTACTGCTCGGATGGAACTTAGGTCAGCAGACAATTGAGTTTGTGGTGGCAGCTGCAGAGAGGTATTTGGGTGTGAGAGACTTGCCATCAGAAGAGTTACAGGGTGTGTTAAGTGGTAATGTCTCTTTCAGGTTGTTGGCATGAGGTAGGACTAAATATATTTAAATAGTGGAGTAGGGTTGTTTTTTTTATTGTTATTTTCAAGCAACGTATAAAGGAGTTGTACTCCAGTCTAGTAAGTGGCGGTAATGCAGCATATTGGATGCCAACCGGCTGTTAAACCTCATCGAAGAAGAAATTTAAAAAACTAGCTCCGACTTTGAAAAATCGATTTGAACGGTCATTCAACTCTGAATTCCAACTCGGGCCTCTTTATAGAGCTCTGACCTGAAGATCACTGACGGCATGAATTGACGTCGTATTTTTCCGCGTTCCCATTTCACATAATCCACATAGTTATTTGATAACTAATAAAGTAAGAGACGTTTCTTACAAGATTCTTTACAGATGTTATCATTGTAATAGTCTTATTTCTAAATATGCAATTAATGTAGAAAATAAGTGTAGCTTTTGTGAATTGGAAAATTAGACTATAGGGCATTTATTTTCTGATTGTTTTCATAACGAAATATTTTTGGCAGTTATGAAAATATACATTAGCGATAAAATGGGTAAACCTGTAAGCATTACCAAATGTTATCTTTTTTTATTTTACATACATGCGAAGTGACTGTCAATACATTAATTTTATTTTTTTCATTTTATTGGGAAAATGTTAAATCCATTTAAAATAAGTTTAATAAAACGTTTCAATATTTTTCTAATCTATTTAGAATATTATTTATCAGCCCTGAAAGGTATAAATAGCAATTTGTCAAAGAACTGTCCACAGTATTTGTCAAAATGATTTGTGATATTTGTATATTGTTTGGTTTTGTACAATGTTCGTGTGATGTAATAACTAATATATATGTATTACAATGTATACAATAAAAACTGTAAGTGTCTGTATCCTAATATATAATCATATCTGAATTATATTTTGAACGTCAATAACAGTAAACGTGTAACATACAAAGCTATTGCTTAAATAAAGGTTGTCTTTTTACTCCAGTAAAGAGCGTTCCGATGTAGATTGTCCCACTACCCAACCCGTTGGTTTGTTTCCGGAAGTTCGACTGTTTTTAATGGATGCTTTTTGTGTTGCCTGTCTAGCTAAGTAGCATGCCAACTACCATAGCCTTACTTTCTCTCAATACATCTGGTATTTATATTTATTAGAATAGCCTCATATACAGTAAGTACTACAGCTTATATCTCAAAATGGTAAAACAATTGCAATAGGACAGTTATTGGTGGAGGCAAAAGCGGTTTAGTTACCAGTATCTTTTCTGCTAAGGTTAGCTAATTAGCTAGCTTCATATCATTTTGATAGACTGGATCGTAACACTGACCAACCTGAACAAAAGTAGGTAAACTTTACGATCTCATAACTGTAGCTAGCTACACGTAGACAGTTTGCCATGATGTCTGAAGCCATCATAACCTTCCAGTCTCAGCTCTCCGGGGTCATGGAGACGGTCCTAAAGTCAGCCATATACGAGATCACCAGGCTGGTGGAGGATAGTTTCCTGGAAGAGGTGTTCCGGAGCCGGGAGCAGGTCGAGTCGCTGAAGAAGCGGCTGCAGTGGTCGGAGAACAGTCGCAAGGAGAGGGATAGAGAGGGAGGCCAGAGGGGGAAGTGTGCGGACTGTGGGAGAGCTGACGTGGAGACGAGCTCTGGAACCTCACAGACAGGTGAGGAGTGAGAGACTTTTAAAGACAATATATCTACTCAACAAAAATATAAACGCAACCTGCAACAATTTCAAAGTTATTGCTGAGTTACAGTAAACATAAGGAAATCCGTCAATTGAAATCAATTCATTAGGCACTAATCTATGGATTTCACACGACTGGGAATACAGATATGCATCTGTTGGTAACAGATATCATTATAAAAAGGTAGGGGCATGGATCAGAAAACCAGTCAGTATCTGGTGTGATCACCATTTGCCTCATGCAGTGCGATACTCCTCCTTCACATAGAGTTAATCAGGCTGTTGATTGTGGCCTGTGGAATGTTGTCCCACTCCTCAGAAAATGGCTGCGCAAATTTTCAGAATATTGGTGGGAAATGGAACACGATGTCGTACACACGCCGATCCAGAGCATCCCAAACATGCTCAATGGGTGGCATATCTGAGTGTGCAGGTCATGAAAGAACTGGGATATTTTCAGCTTCCAGTAATTGTGTAGAGATCCTTGCGACATGGGGCCAAGCATTATCATGCTGAAACATGTGGTGACTGCGGCGGATGAATGGCGCAACAATGGACCTCAGAATCTCATCACGGTATCTCTGCATTCAAATTGCCATCGATAAAATGCAATTGTGTTCGTTGTCCATAGCTTATGCCTGCCAATACCATAACCCCACCGCCACCATGGGGCACTCTGTTCACAACGTTGACATCAGCTAAACGCTCACCCACACAACAACATCCACGCTGTCTGCCATCTGCCCAGTACAGTTGAAAGAGTATGGTTCTCCAGTGTGCCAGTGGCCATCGAATGTGAGCATTTGCCCACTGAAGTCGGTTACCAGACCCTGGTGAGAACGACGAGCACGCAGATGAGATTCCCTGAGATGGTTTCTGACAATTTGTTCAGAAATTATTCGGTTGTGCATACCCACAGTTTCATCAGCTGTCAGGGTGCCTGGTCTGCCAAATTCTCAAAAATAGCTTATGGTAGAGAAATTAACATTACATTTATCTGGCAACAGCTCTGGTGGACATTCCTGGCATGCCAATCTGTGGCGTAGTGTGACAAAACTCCACATTTTAGTGGCCTTTTATTGTCCCCAACACAATGTGCACTTATGTAATGATCATGCTGTTAAATCAGCTTCTTGATATGCCACACCTGTCAGGTGGAAATGCTCACTATCAGCGACCGTAAACAAATTTGTTCACAAAATTTGAGCAAAATATGTTTTTTGTATGTATGGAAAATCACCTGGTCATAGAAGGATCAGGTGTTCCTAATGTTTTGTACTTTCAGTGTATATATGAAGGAGTCACTAGTGGGGCTGCTGTAATGTTTAGCATCCATAATTTGGTGATCACTGACCAGACAGTTGAATTGGTGGTGGCATCTTAATAAACACATTTCCTTTCCTTTATCTGATGTGAGGAGACTCCATTATCCACACTGTTTCTTTCCTTTCCTTTTACTACTTCTTCTTCGTTTGTTTTTCCGGCAGACTAGATTGCTGTCGTTCACAGGTCGGAGTGCAGATTGCAGATTTTGATCACAAAAAAAAGGGAAACGAGGAAGAGGAATATCTTAAATTGCACCACCATCTAACCCTGCACCTATACACTATCTTCAGAAACCCACCACCCTATCCCACTACTTTGGCCCTAAAAGATCCTACACCTGGCTGTCAGCCTGGGAGGATGGGGGGGGGGGGGGGGGGCTGCTATCCTCTACTCTCCCTCAGCATTTTGTCCCTTTCGAACTCTGGCAATCTCAACCCGTCTCTCTCACAGGGCACTTGGGATCCCCAGCTGCATGGGTGTCCCCAGAGTTGGCACACAGTGTTTCTCTATCCCTTTGTTACACTGTCTGACTACACCCTCCTGCACACTTCTGAGATTGTGGACGGTCCCTTCTACACACTGCTGCAATATCCAAATCCTTGACACCTGAAGCACCATAGCATGTTCGGAACATGGGCCCTCACAGAATATCAAATATAACCTAACCTGACCTTTATCAGGTAGAAACTCTGTTTCACCATTGCCACCGGGTCTACAACTCACCAAACGGCGGGCGTCACAAATACTAGGAGTATTCCTTTTCATCTGATCCACCTCTACCGGTCACTCCTTTGAGTGGTGTCCTGCTCCAGAGAGCAAAGCACGACACAAGTTGAAACGTGTGATGTGCAGCGCCCCCTGCCTTTGGGTGGAGGAAGCACAAAAACTCTAAACAATTCCACTTCTCGGATCTGTCACAGATGTAACCGCTCCCAGTAGTCGCAGGTACTTCACCCTGGTCTGGCTCAACTTCAGAGCACTACTTCACCCTGGTCTGGCTCAATTTCAGAGCTCCTACTTCACCCTGGTCTGGCTCAACTTCAGAGCACTACTTCACCCTGGTCTGGCTCAACTTCAGAGCGCCTACTTCACCCTGGTCTGGCTCAACTTCAGAGCGCCTACTTCACCCTGGTCTGGCTCAACTTCAGAGCGCCTACTTCACCCTGGTCTGGCTCAACTTCAGAGCGCCTACTTCACCCTGGTCTGGCTCAACTTCAGAGCGCCTACTTCACCCTGGTCTGGCTCAACTTCAGAGTGCCTACTTCACCCTGGTCTGGCTCAACTTCAGAGCGCCTACCTAACCCTGGTCTGGCTCAACTTCAGAGCGCCTACTTCACCCTGGTCTGGCTCAACTTCAGAGCGCCTACCTAACCCTGGTCTGGCTCAACTTCAGAGCGCCTACCTAACCCTGGTCTGGCTCAACTTCAGAGCGCCTACCTAACCCTGGTCTGGCTCAACTTCAGAGCGCCTACTTCACCCTGGTCTGGCTCAACTTCAGAGCGCCTACTTCACCCTGGTCTGGCTCAACTTCAGAGCGCCTACTTCACCCTGGTCTGGCTCAACTTCAGAGCACTCACTACTGCTGACTGACTACATTTAAGTACATTTATAGGAACTTTTACTTGGTTTCTATTCAGGAGACATTTTTACACTTACCCGTCATTGCACTCTGATCTGCTCAGTCTGTTGTTTCAATCTTCAGGGTGTGGCCTGAAGCAGGAGAAGGTATCAGGGGAGGAGTGGAGCAGCTGTGGGGGCGTGGCCGGGGAAACAACCTTCGATGACCTGGAGGAGGCTGAGGCCACCAGCCCTAGGAGAATCTCTGAGGTAGGTAGGGGACTGATTAAACACCTGTGTAACGGAATGTTCGTTTAGAACTATATTGTACAGAACAGATTAGAACTGATTGTCAGGAAGAATAGGGGACCATCATGTCAACTCTGTTCAGTCACTGTCAGTTTATCCATAATTTAGTCAGAGTCGACTCATTAATTTCCTCTTCCAGTCCACAGAGGTCGGAGGTCAGAAGCTGGACAGTCTGCTGAAAGAGGAGCCTCTCCACAACACTGAGCTACGGGAGAGATGGGAGTTCTGCCTGGACGGTGAGTTGAGGAGTTTACAACAAACATAACAGACAATAGCCAACCTTTATGATGAGGAGAATGATAAGGAGAGTAGCTTCTAATACGTTGTCATTGGTATTATAACAAGTCAACTTGAAACTTTAAGTTCAAATTGAGCGTTTAGTTACTCTACTACAGTTTCTACTATTGCCAATGCCTCATGTCTCCTGTGTTCTTCAGGGGCCGACGGTTCGGACGTCTCGGGGCCCAGTAAGAGTTTCAGTGAGCAAGCACTGCAGCAGTGCCAGGCTGACTGGGGATCTGTTCTAGACCAGGGGCCTAAACCTCCGGGCCCCGAGGGAGACGCAGGGGACCCCACCGACCCTCTCTACCGCCCTCGTTACAGCATGAAGGAACTGGTGGGCGGCTTTGAGAAGTCTGGTTGCGACGGAAGTGGTGGTGGCGGCCATCTTGCAGACATAGAAGGGCTGGATAGGTTTCCTGGTTCTCCGTCTCGTCTGGGGGCGATGAGCTACGGAGCTGTGGGTCACTACCAGGTGGACCTGGGAGGGTCTGAGGGGGGAGACCATCACCGCTCCCACATGCCTGACCCCCATCAGAGGGAGCAGGTGGGGTCGCCAACGCCATCCCCCCACCCAGAGGTGGGAGAACGGAACTGCCTGTTGATAAACGAGGAGGGGTACCTGCAGGACTCCAGTGTCTTGTACCCAGAACACGGGGTCCCAGAGTCAGGTAGTAGAGCTGGCCACAGGGGGCTAACCTCCATCCACTCTGGAAGCTCAGCCCACAACAACAACACAGAGAGCCTGTATGATGCCGCTGACGACTTTGGAAACTCTTTAAACCTCAGAGATCGTTCACAAGAGCAGGTAACAGGAAGAGTGAGAGGAGGGGGGAGGTGTCACGCCTGCAATCAATGCACCAAGACCTTCCCAGACTCCGTTTCTCTCAAGGCCCACAAGCAGAAACATGAAATGGGTAGAGGGTTGAGCACAGAGTCTGGACCTCAATACTTGAACACCCAGTGCGGTAAGACCTTCACCCAGGCCTGCAACCTCAAGGTCCACCAGCGGGTCCACCAGGCAGAGGGACTCCACCTCTGCAGCCACTGCGGCAAGGGCTTCACCTCCTTCTCTGACCTGAAGAGGCACAAGTGCAGCCAGACCACAGACAAGCCCTACTGCTGCTCCATCTGTGGGAACAAGTTCAATCGGCTCTGGAACCTCAAGCTGCATCAGCGCATTCACACGCAGGAGAAACCTCACCGCTGCACTATGTGTGACAAGCGCTTCACACGGGCGGACAATTTGAAGGTGCACCAGCGTATCCACACTGGGGAGAGACCGTACTGCTGCGCTGTATGTGGACTCCGCTTCAAACAACTGGACCATCTGAAGTCACACCAGCGCAAACACAGGCCGGATCTCCTGAAATGAATTTGTTTAAAAAAATATATACAGTACCAATCAAAAGTTTGGACACGCCTACTCATTCAAGGGTTTTATTTATTTTTACTATTGTAGAATTATAGTGAAGACATCAAATTTATGAAATAATACATATGGAAGCTTCAACTGAAATGCTTTTCCAGCAGTCTTGAAGAGGATCCCACATATGCTGAGCACTTGTTGGCTGTTTTTCCTTCACTCTGCGGTCCAACTCATCCCAAATCGTCTCGATTGCGTTGACGTCAGGTGATTGTGGAGGTAAGGTTATCTGATGCAGCATTCCAACACTTTCCTTCTTGGTCAAATAGCCCTTACGCAGCCTGGAGGTGTGTTGGATCATTATCCTTTTGAAAAACAAATGATAGTCCCACTGAGCGCAAACCAGATGTGATGGCTTATCGCTGCAGAATGCTGTGGTAGCCATGCTGGTTAAGTGTGCCTTGAATTCAAAATAAATCACATAGTGTCACCAGCAAAGCACCATCACACCACCACCTCCATGCTTTACGTGGGCACCACTCATGCGGAGATCATCCGTTCACCTACTCTGCGTCTCACGAAGACGGACAGATTTACACCGTTCTAATGTCCATTTTTTTTGTGTTTCTTGGCCCAAAAGTCTTCTTATTGGTGTCCTTTAGTAGTGGTTTCTTTGCAGCAATTCGACCATGAAGGCCTGATTCACACAGTCTCCTCTGAACAGTTGATGTTGAGATGAGTCTGTTACTTGAACTCTGTGAAGCATTTATTTGGGCTGCGATTTCTGAGGCTGGCAACTCTAATGAACCTATCCTTTGAAGCAGATGTAACTAAGTCTTTCTTTCCTGTGATGGTCCTCATGAGAGCCAGTTTCATCATAGGGCTTGATGGTTTTTGCGACTGCACTTAAAGAAACTTTCAAAGTTCTTGAAATGTGCCGAATTGACTGACCTTCATGTCTTAAAGTAATGATGAACGGTCGTTCCTCTTTGCTTATTTGAGCTGTTCTTGCCATAATTTGGACTTTGGTCTTTTACCAAATAGGGCTATCTTCTCTATACCCCCCTACCTTGTCACAACACAGCTGATTGGTTCAAATGCATTAAGAAGGAAAGAAATTACAAATATTCACTTTTAACAAGGCACACCTGTTAATTGAAATGCATTCCAGGTGACTATCCCATGAAGCTGGTTGAGAGAATGCCAATAGTGTGCAAAGCTGTCATCATTGTAAAGGGTGGGTACGTTGAATCTCAAAGGTAATATACCTTTTGATTTGTTTAACACTTTTTTTGGTTGCTACATGATTACATATGTGTTTTTTCATAGTTTTGACGTCTTCATCATTATTATAAAATGTAGACAATAGTAAAAATAAAGAAAAACCCTTGAATGAGAATGTCGTGTCGTTGACTATCATTAAATGTGAAGACTATATTATCAAATCAATTCTGTGTCATTTAATTTCCCACTTAAACTAAACATGTAACTTTAATTAACTAGGAAGTCGGGGTACCACGGGAACATGTTTAGAGTTTCAATTTCCGGAATATAACTCTTCAGATATTTTCATATCTTATCAAAACAGTTGCTTATTAATGAATTTTGACCTCATCAGGCTCATTACTGAACGTCGCAAACCTTTGGATATCTGCACGAACCCTAGCATGGAATCATGAATAAGCGATATATACATTTGGCTTAATTATTTATTTACTAACTAACTTAATCAATCACAGAATTACATAAACACACACAAATAGTTCATACATTGGTTACTAGATGATACAAAGAAAAAGTCCCTAGCGGACAAAACTGATATGGCGGCTTGGTAGACTAAGGAAAGGGGTGGGGACCGCTCAAGAGCAGGGAACTCATAGGATAACTGCACTCATAGAAATTGCTAATACTTTGAACATGAACAACCGCTCATTCTAAAATAAATAGCAATTTACATATTTCTGAGTGTATGTTTTGTTCTTTAGTTTGTAGATTTCATTGCCATTTCAATGTGGGAATGATCTCCACATTCTCTGGTCTTGTCCTTTGGGAGAGCTGTAGTTCTTAACCTCACTAGGGTATGTGGGACGGTAGCGTCCCACCTCGTCAACAGCCAGTGAAACTGCAGGGCGCCAAATTCAAAACAACAGAAATCCCATAATCTCAAACATACAAGTATTTTACACCATTTTAAAGATACACTTGTTGTAAATCCAGCCACAGTGTCCGATTTCAAAAAGCACACCAAACGATTGTTAGGTCAGAGCCAAGTCACAGAAAAACAGCCATTTTTCCAGCCAAAGAGAGGAGCCACAAAAGCAGAATTAGAGAGAGAATTCATCACTAGCCTTTGATGATCTTCATCAGATGACACTCAAAGAACTTTGTTACACAATACATGTATGTTTTGTTTGGTGAAGTTCATATTTATATCCAAACATCTGAGTTTACATTGGCGCGTTATGTTCAGTAGTTCCAAAACATCCAGTGATTTTGTGGAGAGCCACATCAATTTACAGAAATACTTATAATAAACATTGCTAAAAGATACAACTGTTATGCATGGAATTTTAGATCCCCTTCTCCTTAATACAACCGCTGTGTCAGATTTTTTTTTTTTACTTTACGGAAAAAGCACACCATGCAATAATCTGACTACAGCGCTCAGAGCCCAAACAACCCAAACAGATATCCGCCATGTGTAGTCAACAGAAGTCAGAAATAGCATTATAAATATTCACTTACCTTTGATGATGTTCATCAGAATGCACTCCCAGGAATCCCAGTTCCACAATAAATGTTTTGTTTTGTTCGATAATATCAAATTTATTTATATAGCCCTTCGTACATCAGCTGATATCTCAAAGTGCTGTACAGAAACCCAGCCTAAAACCCCAAACAGCAAGCAATGCAGGTGGAGAAGCACGGTGGCTAGGAAAAACTCCCTAGAAAGGCCAATACCTAGGAAGAAACCTAGAGAGGAACCAGGCTATGTGGGGTGGCCAGTCCTCTTCTGGCTGTGCCGGGTGGAGATTATAACAGAACATGGTCAAGATGTTCAATGTTCATAAATGACCAGCATGGTCGAATAATAATAAGGCAGAACAGTTGAAACTAGAGCAGCAGCACAGTCAGGTGGAAGTTGAAACTGGAGCAGCAGCATGGCCAGGTAGACTGGGGACAGCAAGGAGTCATCATGTCAGGTAGTCCTGGGGCATGGTCCTAGGGCTCAGGTCAGTTGAAACTGGAACAGCAGCATGGCCAGGTGGACTGGGGACAGCAAGGAGTCATCATGTCAGGTAGTCCTGGGGCATGGTCCTAGGGCTCAGGTCCTCCGAGAGAGAGAAAGAAAGAGAGAAGGAGAGAATTAGAGAACGCACACTTAGATTCACACAGGACACCGAATAGGACAGGAGAAGTACTCCAGATATAACAAACTGACCCCAGCCCCCCGACACATAAACTACTGCAGCATAAATACTGGAGGCTGAGACAGGAGGGGTCAGGAGACACTGTGGCCCCATCCGAGGACACCCCCGGACAGGGCCAAACAGGAAGGATATAACCCCACCCACTTTGCCAAAAATAATAAATAATAAATAATAAAATAATGTCCATCATTTATGTCCAAATACCTCCTTTTTGTTCTCGTGTTTAGCCCAATAATCAAAATTAATGAGGCAGGATCACTAGGTGCAGACAAAGTCAAAAAGTTCTGTTACAGTCCGTAGAAACATGTCAAACGATGTATAGAATCAATCTTCAGGATGTTTTTAAGATAAATCTTCAATAATGTTCCAACTGGAGAATTCCTTTGTCTTCAGAAATGCAATGGAACGCAAGCTAACTATCACATGAACGTGCATGGTCAGCTCATGGCTCTCTGGCAGACCTCAATCCCCTCTCATTTGCCCCATTTCACAGTAGAAGCATCAAACAAGGTTCTAAAGACTGTTGGCATCTAGTGGAAGCTTTAGGAAGTGCAACATGACCCCATAGACACGGTGTATTTGATAGGCAAAGAGTTGAAAAACTACAAACCTCAGATTTCCCACGTCCTGGTTGGATTTATTCTCAGGTTTTTGCCTGTTATACTCACAGACATCATTCAATCAGAGTGTTTTCTATCCAAATCTACTAATTATATGCATATTCTAGCTTTTGTGGCTGAGTAGCAGGCAGTTTAATTTGGGCATGCTTTTCATCCAACATTCCCAATGCTGCACCCTACCCTAGAGAAGTTAACCAGTTCAACATGTAGCTACCGCCTCATGTTTTCTGATCTAATGTACATTTTGTCGGAAGTGGTTTTATACTCTGTAGAAAAGGGGATGTTCCATGACGCTGTGTCATGGCAGTGCTCACGGGGGCTTGGCCACTGACTAGTTCAACTTTATATGAAAACCCATACTCTCATTTAGAAGGCTAACATCACATTTCATCTTTTCACAAATAGATTATTATGTAATCATATACGTTTCACAACATTTAGATGTAAACCCCATAATTGAGAAGTATACGCAACCAAAGACACAGTAATGTGTGTTTCCTGTCCTTCATGAGATCACCAAATGAAACACACTCGACATGACTGTCCCTTAAGTGTCCATGGACCATTCCCACATTCTCAAAAATATAAATATTGTTTAATTCTCCCATTTTGGGGATTAGGAGGTTTGGCAAGGATATTGTATTTGTTCTCTGTAGGCTCTCCCTTCATACTCAGAGTTTCTACCAGGAATTTATGACCGTTGTAAAACCTGATGTGGGAGAGAGAGTGAAAGGGGGAGCCACGATATACACCCAAAAGGGCCATGTCGTGACAGTCCTCCTCTGGTGGGTTCAATCTTGTGATTATCCTGCAAGTTGCAAACCAACATAAAAATAATGACCACGTGATGTCCTGGTTGCAGTCCCCTTCTGGTGGTTGAACTTGGTAGGCTCTCTGAGAGCGGAGCAGTCCACCACAAGGATGGGTAGTGGATGTCTGGTTGGTGATCGCCGTTGCAGTCCCCCTCTTGTGGTCGACCCGGATAGGATTTCTGCAAATGGAGCAGGCCGCCACAAGGATGGGCGGTGGATGTCCAGTTGGTGATCGCCGTTGCAGTCCCCCTCTGGTGGTCGACCCGGGTAGGATTTCTGCAAATGGAGCAGGCCGCCACAAGGATGGGCAGCGGCTGTCCGGATTGGGCTCGTAGTTCCGGACTCGTCGCCCAGGCTGGTGGATCTAGGCAGTAACTTAGGTAGATATTAACAATGCACACACACTTATGAAATACATAATTACATTTCTTCCCAAATGAGCGGTGTTGTGGCACTAAGCGATGGTTGTATGGGGAACTTGTTTATGACTATCACTTCCTAAGTGTCAATGGAAATAAGAGTTTTTACTACACGTCAATGTGTCTCACACCATTGTAGTGGTGATAGAAATGAAGGAGTCCCTTTCATAGCTATGTTATCTATGGTGGAGCTAACATCACGACGGAAGTACTCTCTAAGCACTCAATCAGTCATACGCAGTGTGATCATGGTTCATGACTTCTAATAACTTTCCTCCTGAAGGAATGGATGGTTCTATTTATTAGTGGCATGTGTGTTAACCATCAGAAGACTGTTCTGGCGATTCCTAATATCTTGTCCAATATCCTGTCTACTCCTCTCTGTTCTCATGGGAAAGTTTACAACTAAATTTGTTTTCTGCTCTGGCGGCCTCGTACAGTGTTGCACATAGTCTTAAACCCCCCCCCCCCCCCCCCCCCCCCATCGGCCTCTGAGGCTCATCATGGGTCTGGGCTAGCATTCCCCCCCTTCATGTCTCGGGACCCCCCCGCCAGAGGTTGGTATTGGTGTCCGAGGCACAAAGGACAAGTTTGGATCCTATGTACGAGTTGTCAGCTTCCCCGTTGTTATGAGAATGGCTGTAACCTTTCAACCAAATCTCCTGGTGGTTGTTCTTCAAAACGCCTAGTGACTGTCAAAGCTCGTCAGTCACCACAGTGTACGCGTGTGGCAACTTCTTCAGTACCTGCGAACTGAGACGAGGATATCTGATATGTGTCATCCGAAGCACAGTACACTCTGTGTACTCATGCGAGTCGATGTTGTACTTGCTGAGACCGCCGCGGTGCTTGCAGAAGTGTCCGAAGGGCCAGAGAAGTTCAACTCAACTACAGTATTACATCAAGGAGGAGGGAAGTTGCTCATTCACAGAGACTTCTGGCTCAAAATCATGAAAAGAATGGTCAATCAGGTTTGCTGATTGAATGTGTCGAGATATGGTAATATCTCCTTGGTTCGGATTCTACACCAAGAGATTTCTAAACGTCTTTTTACCAAGGGGTGCTTTTGACAGATACCCCCTCGTGGATTACTGCATTGCAACTTGCGTTAAGCGAAGAAAGTGTGGTCATTAGAGAAGGCACTGTGACTTGTGACCATACATGGTTGGTTTTCCAATCCATCAGTGGGAGTAACCGATCCATCAAGTCTGCTCCGAGTAGCAGGGGTTCAGATTCGAGGCTGGTAACATACACAGCGTGAACAAGCGATACGTCCTGGACGTCTAGTTTCAGCATGATTCTCAATGTGAGAGGTGAGGTAGTCTGAGTGAAACCTCGAAGTGTAGTATCGCATCGTTCCACTTTTTAACCAATGTTTAGTTGGCTTCAAAGCCATTTTGAGATCATTGAACAACGTTTGATAGGTGAGTGATATTGTCGCGCCCGAATCAATTAGCACATGACAAGTTAAGCAGTCCTCCAGGACTGTTTCCAGGTATGGTCGTATAGAGTTACGTTTAGTGGACACATTCCCCACAAAGGGGAGTGGTCATTCGCAACGACGTGATGTGCCATTTCTGTTCAAGGTGAAAACAGATTGACTTCTGATTTTGAGTGGGCTTTGTTTTAGTGAAGCTTTTGACCTTTTTCTTCGCAACCTTAGTATCAGAGTCTATAGACACAGCCTGTAGGCTTGTTTCTTGATCGAGCAGGCCCTGGATAGGGTCTCGAGTGAGAGCGGGAGAAATTAGATGTTTAACTTGCTACGGGTGTTAATTCCTGCGGACCTGGTGCCCGGTAATTCCCCGTCTAGTCCTTGTGACTTATCTTTTACCCTTTTCTCAAAATAATTATTGCTTTAGTCCTTCACAAAGTGGCGCTTCTAAGAACATTGGTCTACTTTTTGATCGTCCTTTAACCCTTTGTTACCCTTGTGCTCTGACACTTTGTTTTGGTTGGGTGCAGGAACGTAGTGAACAGGTCGATTGTAGCGGTAGTCGTTTCGATGGCACTTTACAGTTATTTCGACCGAGGTGGTTATTGGATTCGTCGTAGAGACCATTGTTGTGCGTCATCTCTCAATGCTCCAATACCTGATAATGCACCCTCTAACTGGAGTGAGTGCTCCTGGTCAAACTTCAAAACCGAGTTGTCAGGGCTCTTGGCGTGGCGAGCTTTTGATTCCTCAAAAGCTGTGCTTCAAGCTCTCTGAGGTATAAGATAGGCAAGCCAACGTGGGCTGTAGGGCTCAAGTAGGTAATGAAGGTGGGATACATGTTAAACATAAACATTTGTTTGAATGGTAACAGCTCTTCCATTCCTGTTTCGGTGAGTAGGCCAAAGTCAGCTGAACGAAGCATACGACAGTAAGCTTGTGGGTGTTCTTTCTGAGCTTGATTTATAGTGTTAGCCAGTGAGCTATCGTGTTTGCGAGTCGCAGAACCACTGAATTCTAATTTCAAAGCGGTGGCAAGTTTAGCGTAGTCGTTTAGCACGTGTTGCTGTTGTAGACAAATTAACCTCGTCACGTGTCTATTCGACGTTCACTTCAACAGGTAAACCCTGTCAGAACCCGTAGCGTTTGGGTAGCCATCCAATGCGTCCGCTATGTCAGCTACGAACGTCTCAGTATCGTTTGGCTGACCTGGAACAGGGTCAAATGTGGGGAAATTCTTGATGAGTTTGTCAAGGCAAACTCTTCGTTAGGATCCCGCGATGCAGTTGGCATCATCATTTGCTGGCTTGTCTCTTTCCAGTGATCCTGTCAACCAAGGACGGGTCTGTGGAGCTATTTGGCGCCGCAGCTAGCCTAGCTGATAGCTAGCGGCATATTAAGCTAGCGAGGTTCACTTGAATGCAGCCCGCGATGCGGTTAGCCATTGTG
This sequence comes from Oncorhynchus kisutch, assembly GCF_002021735.2. Classification (NCBI taxonomy): domain Eukaryota; kingdom Metazoa; phylum Chordata; class Actinopteri; order Salmoniformes; family Salmonidae; genus Oncorhynchus; species Oncorhynchus kisutch. Next base: position 5,159,174 of record NW_022261984.1, on the reverse strand, counting down.
ACCGCGGATTGTCCCGGGTTTGTAGCTGTCTAGATCCCTGCTGTTTGTTGTTTTCAATTTTCCCCTGCCCTGTCTGGAACTGCGAGGAGTAACAGGGTAACAGACATTGCTAGCTACCATGACAAAGACCAAAGCCAGCGGGAGTACTGTTGAAGAGAGTGGTGTCTCTCTATCACACGTACAACAACAAGAAATTAGTTTCAAGTGTTTTGTCCAAATACTTGTGGATTCTATTAATAAAATAATGGACAACTTGACCAGAAAGATCCAGGACCTGAAGAACAGTTTACAGTTCTCCCAGGGTCAGCTCGATGGGTTGAAACAGGAGAAAGGCAAGATGACAGCAATCTGTAAGTCATTGAGAGAGGACATCAGTTCTGTGTGTGAATCCATGATAGCAATGACAGATAAATCAAGGCAGAACAACATTGTTGTGGACGGAATTGCAGAATCTCCACATGAGACTTGGACAGAGTCTGTGGACAAAGTGAGGGAAATGATCTCTGAGAAATTTAAGATGGACCACAGGAAGATTCAGGTGGAGTGCCGTCACAGGACTGGAAAACCCACCACCGGCCCAGGTGATAGGCCCAGGTCAATAGTGGTCAAGTTCCTGAGGTTCAAGGACAAGGTAGCTGTTCTGGAAAGAGCCAAGAACCAGAGAGGAACATACATCTTCCTTAATGAGGACTATCCTGAAGCAGTGTACCAGAAGAGGAAAGAACTGATCCCAGCAGTGAAAGCGGCAAGAGCGCGTGGGGACATTGCCTACATCCACTATGACAGGCTCACTGTCCACCCTCCCAGAAGCCTGGAAGGGATGAGAGAGCCAAGCCTATGGTTCAAAGCCTCAACCCCGCAGTGCGCGCACACACACACACACACACCAATTGATTAATGGACTGCTGATTGTATGTTTTTTTATCTGGCTTTGTCTGCTCTTTTCATTATTATGTCTATCTCTGATAAGCTACCCAGGAAAGGGCTGAAAATAGCCCATATTAATATATGTAGCCTTAGAAATATGATTCATAAAATCAATAACTTGCTAACATCAGAAAACATTCATATATTAGCCATTTCTGAGACTCACTTAGATAATTAATTTGATGATACATCAGTAGCAATACAAGGATATAACATCTATAGAAGAGACAGAAATGCTTATGGGGGAGGAGATGCTGTTATATTCAGAGACATATCCCTGTAATGCTTAGAGAATATCTTATGTGTTGTGGTTGCAGGTTCACTTGGCACATCTAAGTGCTAACAGTCTGTATCTAAATAATATGTCTGAAATGCTTGATAGTGTATGTGATGTTAAAAGAGAGGTCTACTTTCTTGGGGACCTGAGTATTGACTGGTTTTCATTAAGCTGTCTGCTCAAGAGGAAGCTTCTTCCTGTAATCTGGTTCAGGTTATTAAACAACCTACCAGGGTGTTTACAAACACTACAGGAACAAGATCATCCCCATGTATCGATCACATTGTTACTAATGCTGTAGGACTTTGTTCTAAAGGTATATCTGTACCCATTAGATGCCGTGATCACAATACAACGCCTTACAAAAGTACTCATCCCCCTTGGCATTTTTTCCTATTTTGTTGCATTACAACCTGCAATTTAAATATAATTTTTTATTTGGATTTCATGTAATGTACATACACAAAATAGTCCAAATTGGTGAAGTGAAATTAAAAAATAAAAAATGGAAAAGTGGAACGTGCATATGTATTCACCCCCTTTTGCTATGAAAGCCCTAAATAAGATCTGGTGCATTCAATTACCTTCAAAGTCACATAATTAGGTAAATAATGTCCACCGGTGTGCAATTTAAGTGTCACATGGTCTCAGTATATATATACACCTGTTCTGAAAGAGTCCCAGAGTCTGCAACACCACTAAGCAAGGGGCACCACTATCAAGGGGCACCATGAAGACCAAGGAGCTCTCCAAACAGGTCGTGGACAAAGTTGTGGAGAAGTACAGATCAGGTTTGGGTTATAAAAAAATATCAGAAACTTTGAACATCCCACAGAGGACCATTAAATCCATTATTATAAAATGGAAAGAATATGGCACCACAACAAACCTGCCAAGAGTGGGCCGCCCACCAAAACTCACGGACCAGGCAAGGAGGGCATTAATCAGAGGGGCAACAAAGAGACCAAATATAACCCTGAAGGAGATGCAAAGCTCCCCAGCGGAGATTGGAGTATCTGTCCATTTGACCACTTTAAGTTGTACACTCCACAGAGCTGGGCCTTATGGAAGAGTGGCCAGAAGAAAGCCATTGCTTAAAAGAAAAAAATAAGCAAACACGTTTGGTGATCGCCAAAAGGCATGTGGGAGACTCCCCAAACATATGAAGAAGGTACCCTGGTCAGATGGAACTAAAATGTAGCTATTTGGCCATCAAGGAAAACGCTATGTCTGTCACAAACCCAACACCTCTCATCACCCTGAGAACACCATGTTTTTTATCGGCAGGGACTGGGAAATGGGTCAAATTTGAAGGAATGATGGCGCTAACTACAAGGAATATCTCGAGGGAAACCTGTTTCAGTCTCCCAGATATTTGAGACTGGGACAGAGGTTAACCTTCGAGCAGGACAATGACCCTATGCATATTGCTAACTCGAGTCATTTAAGGGGAAACATTTAAATGTCTTGGAATGGCCTAGTCAAATCCCAGACCTCAATTCAATTGAGAATTTGTGGTATGACTTAAAGATTGCTGTGCACCAGTGGAACCCACCCAACTTGAAGGAGCTGAAGCAGTTTTGTCTTGAAAATTGGGCAAATATCCCAGTTATGTGCCAAGCTTATAGAGACATACCACAAGAGACTTGCAGCTGTAATTGCTGCAATCCACTGTAGAGTGGCTATATCCAGGAAAGACAAAGTTCCAACAGCTGGGCCTAAAATAGTGTATAAGAGATAATACCAAATATTTTGCTGTGACTCTTATGTGGATGTTCGAAATATTTGTTGGTCTGATGTGATGAATGAGGAGCATCCAGACGCTGCACTTGATACATTTATGAAATTGCTTCTTCCAATTATTGATAAACATGCACCTGTTTAGCTGTTAGAACTGTTAAGGCTCCATGGATTGATGAGGAATTTGAAAACTGTACGGTTGAAAGAGATGTGGCAAAAGGAGTGGCTAATAGGTCTAGCTGCACATCTGACAGGCTAACTTACTGTAAATTGAGAAATTATGTGACTAAAGAAAAATAAACTTTATTATGAAGCCAAGATCAATGATAAAAATTATTATGGAAAAAATGAAATTATGGGCAGAAAGACAAATTCAACTACATCTTTCATCGAATCAGATGGCTTATTCATCACAAAACCATTTGATGTTGCCAATTATTTTAATGACTATTTCATTGGCAAAGTGGGCAAACTTAGGCAGGAAATGCCTATAACAAACAGTGAGCAATTGTATTCATGCATAAAAATAACTAATAATCAAAGAAAAGCAGTGCTAGTTAGAATTTTGTAAAGTTAGTGTGGGAGAGGTGGAAAAATGATTGTTATCGATCAATGATGACAAACCTCCTGGTATTGACAATTTAGATGGAAGCTACTGAGGATGGTAGCTGAGTCTATAGCCACTCATATCTGTCATATTTTTTAATCTTAGCCTAGAGGAAAGTCTTTGTCCTCAGGCCTGGAGGGAAGCCAAAGTAATTCTGCTACCCAAGAGTGGTAAAGCGGCCTTCAGTAGTTCTAACAGCAGACCTATAAGGTTTCTTCCAGCTCTTAGCAAACTGTTGGAAAAAATTGGTTTACAAAATACAATGCAATTTCTCTGTAAACAAATTAACAGCAGACTTTCGACATGCTTATAGAGGAGAACACTTAACACAAATGACTGATGATTGGTTGAAAGAAATTGTTCATAAGAAGACTGTGGGAGCTGTACTGTTAGATTTCAGTGCAGGCTTTGATATTATTGACCATAACCTGTTGCTGAAAAAACATATGTGCTACGGCTTTTCAACTTCTGCCTCATCGTGGATTTAGAGCTATCTATCTAATAGAACTCCAAGGGTTTTCTTTAATGAAAGCTTCTCTAGTCAACCATGTGAAGTGTGGTGTACCGCAGGGCAGCTCTCTAGGCCCTCTACTATTTTCAATTTTTTTATCAATGACCTGCCACTGGCATGAAAAAAATTATATGTGTCCATGTATGCTGATGATTAAACCATATATGCATCAGCAACCACAGCTAATGAAGTCACTGAAACCCTTAAAAAGAGTTGCAGTCTGTTTTAGAAGATTAGACTAAACTAGAGCTTGCAGAACTTGATTTTTGTAGTGTGGTGTCAAAAAAGCAGAGAATCTCTTTATTACGGCTTTACAAACATTGAATCTATATGTTTTGACCATGACAGTTTAAAATCTAAGGTAACGCCAAGTAATAAACTGGCCCTGATCATTTCTAAAACTAAAAGCATTGTATTTGGTACAAATCATTCCTTAAGTGCTAGACCTTAGCTGAATCTGGTAATGAATGGTGTGGCTGTTGAACAAGTTGAGGAGACTAAATTACTTGGCGTTACCTTAGATTTTAAACTGTCATGGTCAAAACATATAGATTCAATGTTTGTAAAGCCGTAATAAAGAGATTCTCTGCTTTTTTGACACCACACTACAAAAATCAAGTTCTGCAAGCTCTAGTTTAGTCTAATCTTGGTTATTAGAAGACTCGTCTTGAATTCAGTTCTGCTGCTCTATCGATCGCTCCAGTAGAAACCTTAGTGGGCGTGTCTTTTGGCCAGAGTGATTTGTATGGTTAGTCAGACTAAAGCCACCCGACCAAACTAGAATAAGTATATTTTCTGTTCATCAAGCATCATGCTTGCTTTCTCCCCCAATCACTCACCATATTACAACCATCCCTTGTCTTACTGTACATAATACTTTATGTCAACTGGATGGAAAATCTTACCTGAATTGTGTTTCATGGAGTTCTATGGTTGGTCTTTTTGTACAATAAGCATAATACTCCCCATGTATTCAGTTAATATATAATTAATTATTTACATTTGGTAAATAGGTTTTTAGCCATTTCTATAGCTTACCTCTATATGTTTTACCTGAGATGAAGTGAAGTAATAATTCTCTTTCCCACACTTATGTAGAATTTGGCGCAAACAAATGGTTTAACTTTAACTTTAACAAAGGGTTTAACGCCAAGGTCAACCGGAATAAATGACTACTCACATCTGTAGCCATGAAATGCTTTGAAAGGCTGGTCATGGCGCACATCAACATTATCATCCCAGACACACTGGACCTACTCCAATTTGCATACCGCCCCAACAGATCCACAGATGACACAATCTCTATTGCACTTCACACTACCCTCTCCCACCTGGACAAGAGGAACACCTATGTTAGAATGCTGTTCATTGACTACAGCTCAGTGTTCAACACCATAGTGCCCTCCAAGATCATCACTAAACTAAGGACCCTGGGACTGAACACCTCCCTCTGCAATTGGATCCTGGATCTCCTTACGGGACACCGCCAGCTGCCCAGGTAGGCAACAACATCTACCACACTGACCCTCAACACACACCTTCCTCTGACACGGCCTGGTATAGAGGTCCTGAATGGCAAAAAGCTTGGCCCTAGTGATGTACTGGGCCGTCTGCACTACCCTCCGTAATGCCTTGCGGTCGGAGGCCGAGCAGTTGCCATATCAGGTGGTGATGCAACCAGTCAGAATGGTCTCGATGCTGCAGCTGTAGAACTTTTTGAGGATCTGAGGACCCATGCCAAATCTTTTCAGTCGCCTGAGGGGGAATAGGCGTTGTCGTGCCCCGTCGATGAGAATGGGGGTGTGCTCGGGTCCTCCTTTTTCTGTAGTCCACAATCATCTCCTTTGTCTTGATCATGTTGAGGGAGAGCTTGTTGTCCTGGCACCACACTGCCAGGTCTCGGACCTCCTCCCTATAGGCTGTCTCATTGTTGTCAGTGATCAGGCCTACCTCTGCTGTGTCGTCGGCAAACTTAGTGATGGTGTTGGAGTCGTGTCTTAACCCAAAATGGGTTTACTCCAATATCGGCATTGTTTTAAAAATGGAATGTAGGATAACAAATGAGAACCCACACATAATTCACAAGTAAAACATACACAGTTTCACAGAAATGCTCAGATGGTAATGGTAAATGTTTGAAATTGGCAGAATTATGGCTGATTTAAGATGAACACTTAAACCATGTTACTTTATTTGTGACATAGGCACTTACTATAGTCAATTATTCATTAACGTTACACAGCCTTGTCTACCTTTTTTGGTATTTTGTACCAGTTTACATCTTTTGAGAAAGGCATGGTCTTCAAGCTACAGAAGATGGCAAAACATGTATTAATAATGATAATTGATTGGGCTTACATAGCACTTTTCTAGACACCCAAAGCTCTTCACAGCTTAAGGGGGAACACACCATCCTAACCGTATTGTATTGTCCCATCCACCTCCCTCTTTGGAGGACAAATGTAACTATTTTACATTAGTATTTGTTAATTTTTTTACAGATATTTTGTCTAATATACATTATTCATACACTTAACATACATGTTACTGATAGGAATACAGTTTGATAAACACAGTACACCTACAATGGTACTCATCATGACGTGCTCTGGCAATAAGTGCCGTTGGATCTTTAGTGACCACATAGTTAGGCCACCCGTTTAAAGTCCCACTTTCTTCAATTTTATTGAGAAACGTGCCATCACTGTGCCTTCCTCAGGGTGAGGCATCACAGTGATGCCAAAATGTTGGTAAATATCCATTAAATTGCTGGGAGATTACACATGAGTGTGCAACATTCTTTATTTTGACAGTTAGTACAGTATTAAAAGGACGTTTTTGTAAAAGTGTATGGTATAAATTACAATGATCTGTCTTTGAACTTACTGCCATTTCAGCAGCATTTTTCTCTTTGGCTTTTGTTTGTCCGTCTTTCCCCTGGTGCCATTCAGACGTCTTTGTGCCCACATCTTGAAACGGAACACCTTTGAATGGGAGACTTTTACACACCCAACTTAGTTTTTTTTTTCCTGCCAAAGGCTGTGCATCTGTTTGGTCGGGTTTGAGTAGTTTGGCCTTCTGACTTTGTGTTTGTGGTAACTATATTATTGTTTCGAATATAATGGACAGGATTGATCAGAACATGGCTTCAGTTTTCACTAGTTATCACAGCCACAAATTCCAAATTATTATGATTTTTTTTATGGTCGACTGGTGTTCTATAAATACATTTTTAAAATTGTATTCACAGGAATGTCCCTGTATTGATGTGTAATATTGCTATTATTGTTGCAATAACAAATACAAATAAGTAAGATGGCGGAAGTGGATGCTGAGTTCGAATCAAGCAGCGCGTCGATCAAAGTTGATGAAGATGAATGTTCTGAATGGATAACAGTAGTCTCGAACTGGAACAGAAAGGAAATGGTCTAAAATTGGAGTGGAGGACACGTGTGTGAATGATATTGAATCGCTTCTTGTTAGGATGCGTTTATTAAGTAAGGATGTATATGTGGGAGACCCGTTTGAGGTGTAACAAATTGTGAAGTAGGCCTATGAGTGACCAAGAGTGGTCTTATTATGATTAACTGTATTTATGAAGAACAGAGGAAGATTGCAGTGGGCCTCACATGAATCCGGGAAACATACATTTTGTGCTTTAAACTTCGGGTGACGACAGATGTTCAGGTTGAATACCTGAAGAGAATTCCTGGTGTGGTTGGTGCCCAGAGTCTGACCCGCTGGGTGAATGGAGAAAACAAAGAAAGTCTGTCGGTCCTGTTGTTTCTTTGATAAAGAACACCTACCTATGCATGTGAAGCTTGGTTATGGAAGATGTACTGTAAGAGCTTTCATCCCCAAACCACTGCAGTCTAAGAATTGTAAAGGATTTGGCCATGTTTCAACGGTGTGTAGAAGGATGGTGTTGCAGTTGTGGTGGGGATCATGATCCGAGTGCCCTGCATACAAGGTGAAGGAGATTGAGGTTGCAAAAGTTATCAATCTCCTATGAGGAGGTCATTAAAATACTTGAGAACAGTTGATGCTCCTGGAGATATGATAGTGGAAGCACCACAGCCTGTAGTAAATGTCTGCTGCCAGTCAAAAGATGCTGTGTGTGGAAAAAATGTGGATTTTGTGGCGTTCATTGCCACAGTTATAAACTGTGCTGCTCAAATCTCAAAAAAGTCTAAGAAACTTGACATTATTGTGGCTGCTGCAGAAACGTTTGTTGGACTTAACGATTTTACATCTATTATATTTTTTATGTTTGGTAGTTTGTTACACTTTTGGGTAATTATGTTTCCATCCCGCACAGTAGGTGGCGGGATACAGATTAAATTGTACATTCGCCAATATACCATAGAAGAAGATTATTTATATGCGTGTGTGTGGGTTGAAGATGGCCGCCGTTAACATGGCGAAAGAAGGTTTTGAAACCCAGTTTGCCTCTGTTATGGAGAAGGTGCTAAAGACGGCAGTCATGGAGACAACGCAACTTTTCGAAACAACTATTGAGGAGCTGCGATTCGAAATATGCAGAATAAAAGAAGAGAACGAGGACCTCAAATCGAGGCTTCGATCCCCTGAAAATGTGAAGAAATCGACGGGTGAAAGTGAAAGACAAACCGCAGAGCCTGGACCGAGTCAAAGAACATCACGTATCGGCAAACGTGACATTGGTGTCCAATGTGGTGAGTAGAAACCGGGTTATTTGTTCCCTCAAAACAGTTTGTTTTGAGTTTAAAATTAGTAGATATTGTACAAATTCAGGTAGGTCCCTCCCATTTCGTTTGCTCCCTCCCTTTCAAGAAACGTTTTGCAACAGAATCGGTGGAATGAATACACCTTTGGACAAGCTAGCTAAGCTACGTTCAAGTGATCACACATCCTGATAGCTAGCTATTCAGCTGAGCATATGAAGGCTCAAAGTTGAGAATATTTAACAAAACTGCTTCATGTACCTATGTTTAATTTGTATAGACTACAATATTAAACAGAACATGTTTGAGAGGTGTAGCCTATATTATGCATTCATAAATTACTGATAACCTTAATAATGCTAGTCACTTTGCAACACAGGATGTTGTCATGTCATCACCTGGTTTGTCATCTTCACCTCTACATTTCCTCATCTCCTAACCACTGTCTCTCCTAATCTGGTATTTCCAGTTCTGACAGTGCAAGCTTTGCCTCTGTCTGTGGAACAGCACCTGCGCGAGGAGGACCTGCACCGTGGGGCCTACGACAAGGAGGACAACCCACAGATGGCCTTTGTACTGATCAAACAGGAGGTGGACTGGGTAAGATGAGGCTTCAAGCCTGAGTCCCAGATCTGTGGGTGCTGTCTTGCCAATTAATCTACCTCTATACTCAACCTGCTGTTGTCGACCCCAGTGAAAAGAAAAACCTTAACACTGCTCTCCCTAGAATCACTTGTGTATTTAAGCGTACATATTGACCTCACAGCCTTCATCAGAGTTTTTGTTGACCCTATTGTGGTTGTCTTTCCCCATTCACCCCCCCCCCCCCCCCCCCCCAGGAGGCAGACTATTCTGATGACTACTCCCCCGGGTACATACTGCTAAAGCAGGAGGGGGGAGAGCCCCCGACTCTGGTCCGCAGACAACCTCTCAGAGAGTTACCAGGCAGAGGTAGGAACTAGGGAGACATGCATCTTATTACAATGTATTAAACAGTATTGGGATGAGAACCAGGCTCTACTAATATCTATAATAATCTCTCCACTGTTGTTCTCTTTTTCTTTCTGTTTCTCCCTTACAACTTTCCCTTCTACCTTTCTCCATCCTGTCAATCTCTCTCCCTCTGTAGCCCTGGTCCCACCTGGAGCCGTCAGGGCCCTGGTCAACCGTTACACCCAGGAAAGGCCTCCTACCACCCAGCCTACCTCAGCAGAGGCCCCCCTCCAGGGAGAACCAGACACCCAGGAGACCCCCCAGGCTCTCAGCCCATCCCAGCCCAGGACCAGAGAGTTTACCAGTGCCAGTGCAGGCCAGGCCCCTGGAGCAGAACAGCAGTCACTGGTAATACCAGCAGCAGAGTCTCCAACGTTACACCAGACAGCATCTTCTCAATCATCAGCCACTATCCAATCTACATCAACTGTCCTGTCTACTGTAATGGCCCAGTCCACGGTAACTACTCTGTCAAAAGAAACTGTCCAAACGACCACGGCGGTCCAGTCGACTGTAGCGGTGAAGTCGACAGCAGCATCGTCAGAGCGCCCGCAACCTGTCATCTCCGGGTTACCCAGAACCCCTCTTCAGAATACACAGCCCAGCCCCGTACCCCCTCGTCCATCCCCATCTCCTCGACCATCACCAGCACAGTCCCACACAAACGTTCTACCTGTAGCTCGTCCAATAGCAGTGCCCTCAACACAACCAGCTAGGCCTACAGCTGTACCTGATGGACCACCGGCCGCACCACCAACACAACCGCTACCGCCTACAGTTTTGGAGAAGTCGGATGTTGCCACGGCAACTCTGCCAACACCGGTCCAGTCCGCTCAGTTGCTAACTATGTCTGAAGAACTTGCCGGCCCCTCTGAGAAGCAGGTGTCCTTGGTCACTGAGCATGTGCAACTGTCCCCCACTCTGCCATCACCGAAGTCCCCTGTTGTCCCAGGGAGGACGTCTGATGAAGCCCCTCTACAGCTGTCAGCCCCTGCTGTAACCACACCCTCTGGCCCCTGTCAGATGTTTATGACACAGTTTTCAGCTCAGTTGTCAGTAGCACCCTTAGTACGCTCCCTACCGAGGGTGGAGGAAAAAGAGGAGGAGGAAGATGAGGGGGAGAGGCTTTCCCCCCTCTCTGCCACGTCTCTGGAAGCTGTGATGACCAGGTCTGTTGCTACGGAAACGACCCCCGTTGGTGAGAAAAAGGAGGAGATTGTTGTCCAGTTAGGCAGCAAGCGAAAGTCAAGTCGACGTGAAGCGCTCCTCTCCGGTCTCCGCCTCCGCTTAAGGCCCCGCCCCCAGGACAGCATGCCATCTCCAGTGGTTGCTAAGAAACCCAGAGGAGAGAGAACCGCCCCTCTAGACCACGACTACTCAAAGGTGATGGAGGACGGAGAAGAAAAGTCCAGGGAATCGCACGTTGACCAGGATGTAGTAGAGGACACAGCTAACGGTGAGATGGCTGACGACAAGTCTAGTGGACAAGGAAGTAGTAACCACATCATCAGTGAGGAAGAGGGAGGAGCTAACACTGATGTGACCTCTCTGACCAGACAATCACCTATTGGTGTTTGTGTGTCCAAATCCAAGAAGAGAAGCATGACCTGGGTGCAGGCTCAGAGAGGTTTGGCCCTAGCCCAGGCTAAGAGGAGTAGGTCGAAGGTCACTAAGACCTCACAGCAAGGTCAGAGGTCAGAGCTTAGAGGTCTGGTCACACAGACATCGTTTCTGCCTTCCACTCCACAGCGCCGCCGGTCGTACAGCCCCAGCCCTCATGCTGCGTCTACCTCAAGCCTCAGCCCACGCCGCACCAGCCCGCGTTGCACCAGCCCTCACGGTACCCCCAGCCCACACCAGGCTACGGAGGCGAATGTGAATCCTTCTCCTACCACCCCTCCTCACCCACAGCCTCATCAGTTCAAGGTAATTTCTGCCACCCCTCGTCGCGGCAGACCTCGCTCGGCGGCCGCGGCGTTATTGAATTTGAAACGTTCTCCCTCCACCCCTCAACCTATCCCCTTCATTGTCACCGTCAGCCCTCACTCCGGATTCAAAAAGTCCCCCCCGTGCACGCTGACATTCCAGCAGGCGCAGCGGTATCGCAAGTCACAACCGATGTGGTCGCCGCCAGGACCGTTCCAGCTCCAACAGTCTCCCAAGTCTCCACGGAAACGTTTTACCAAGAACCAGTGTGCAGACTGTGGTCGCGTACTGAGCAGCGCCGCTGCTTTAGAGAGCCACGCCTCCCTCCACACGGGGAAGCGACCGTTCGCCTGCTCCACCTGCGGCAAGGACTTCCCCAACCTCAAGGGCCTCAACCGCCACGCCCGCGTCCACGGTGAACAGCGTGGCCACCAGTGTCCGAAGTGCGACAAGACCTTTGTCTACCGCTTCGGCCTAACTAAGCACGAGCAGATGGTCCACAGCGGCGTGCGCCCGTTCATCTGCCCGATCTGTGACAAACGCTTCGTCATCCGGCGCGACATGGAGACGCATCTCCGCGTTCACACTGGAGAGAAACCGTTTGCCTGCTCCCTCTGTGTGAAGCGGTTCAAGAGGCGTGTGGAGCTGAATGTTCACCTGAGGTGGCACAATGGGGAGAAGAGACACTGGTGCTCGTACTGCGGGAAGGGCTTTCTGGATTACAATAATCTGAAGAGGCACAAATTTGTCCACACTGGGGAGAAACCTTACACCTGCTCTGAGTGTGGCAAGCACTTCAAACAGACTGGCCATCTGAAGAAACACCTGAAGACAATACACAAAGACCGATAGAGAGGACACGGGACGAGCCTTTAATGGCACCCTATTCCCTATATAGTGCACTACTTTGGACTAGAAATATAGCACTATATAGGGAATAGGGTGTCAGATGGTGATGAGGGAATAGTTCTGTTTGCTGTGAATTTGCTTTTGTTTGGAAGAATCATGCTGCGAGAGAATGTATCAAAATGTTAAAGAAAAATGTTGAATTTGAATTGAGTTGATTAATTTAATTAAAACTAATTTTGGTTGTCATTTGTTTTTCATTCTATTTATTAGGAAAGTTAGAATCCTAAAACCAAATTTAAATTTAGGTGTACTGTGTTCATGTCACACAATGCTTTTAAAAAAAATGTTCAGCGGGTTTGAAGTTGTTGCTTTAAAATGTGTTTATTCCGTTTTATTTGTACTTGAAAATCTGGTCTGGCATCGGAAGTTTCACTTGAACAACCGTCGAAGTCGTAATTTTTCTTGTGGAGGGGGTTGTTACATTTCACTACTGACCTTGTACATTTCCTCCAAAACATGACAACAAATCCATTTGACAATTACAAACTTATTAATGCGGATAATGTCGCTAGTTTTATCATATAGTCAATGTTAAGCAAACGAACGAATTTGATTATTAGTAAAGGTAGCTAGCGATCAAGCTAGCTAAAATCTTATTGGTTGAAGAATTGGTCAGACTTGAATATGGGGCATTCCGTTGCTTGTGGGAAGTTGTAAGTCTGTCATGATCGTGTTTAAGTGCTTTTGAAATGTTTGGTAGGTTGGTATGATCATTATGACAGACGATTCCTAGACCGCTTGCATCGCCTCATTCGGTAACTGTTGAGGTGGCGCAATCGGATAAGACGCTTGAGAAGGGTGGTCACGTGTGTTTGAGAGGTCCGGAGTTCAAAACCGGTATGGGCCGAATCAGGAGGATGTGGTACTCGCTTAGCAAGCAGAGTACCACCTTTACACTATGGCAAAAAACAAAACGTGGGGACAGAGTTTGGGAACTCCTGATATAAAATGCATACATTATTATTAAAAACATGGTTAGGTTTCCAACAGATTATATTTTCAATGTCCTTATTAATAAACAATTGATCATAAAAAAAATGTTCTCAATGTCAAATAAAAATCGAGACCAAGGGATCCAAAATATTTTCACTCAGGGGCCCTTCCAGCATTGGGGAACTCGTACCACATGTTAGGTTCTAATTCTTTGAGTTAATGACTCCACGGACACTAGGAAAGCTTATCCAAGTTTAATTCTTCCCAAAGGGTCGATAGAGCTGCATTCAGACAAACAACATTTCACACAAGTACTGACAACCCTTTCTCCTAGGCTGAGTCTCTTCAACTCAAGGCTGTCATGGTGATTGATAGACAGTGTCTCTTCTCCCAGAGGATCCCTGATGGCTAACAATAACATATCCTGACATAATGTAAACGTTATACATTGCCCTCTCTCCCTCAGTGACATTGTTAGGTTCTAAGATCTCCACCCGTCTCCCCTACACATTCCAAAGCCACCTGGCTCCTACAGACCATTAACTTCTGAAGTAAAAACCAGTACTATACTATTCTTCTGAGTATAACAATGTTCAAAGTTTAACCCAGAATCTAACATGTCTATTTCTATTGGCACTGTTCATGACACTAACTGTTCACGACGCTCTTGGTGGAGAGAATGTTGCTGGGTTTAAAGCTTATTTCCTGCAATTCTACACATTTTGTCATGGGATGCAAAGGAAATGTTGCTGTTTTAAAGCTCTTTTTCTTGCAATTCTATACATTTGGCCATGTCTAATGTGTATTCATGTGTTATTTGACTGACAAACTTGTCAAGATCTATGGGCTAAATAACCTATACTGAACAAAAATGTAAATATATGTAGAGTTGATCTCATGTTTCTTGAGCTGAAATAAAAGATCCCAGAAATGTTCCATTCACACAAAAAGCTTACTTCTCTCAAATGTTGTTTACATCCCTGTTAGTGAGCATTTCTCTTTTGCCAAGATAATCCATCCACCTGACAGGTGTTGCATATCAAGAAGCTGATTAAACAGCATGATCATTACACAGGTGAACCTTGAGCTGGGGACAATAAAAGGCCTCTAAAATTTGCATTTTTGTCACACAATGCCACAGATTTTGAGGGAGCGTGTAATTGGCATGCTGACTGCAGGAATGTCCACCAGAGCTGTTGCCAGATAATTGAATGTTCATTTCTCTACCATAAGCCGCCTCCAACATACTTGTCAATAGTTTGGCAGTACATCCACCTAGCTTCACAACCGCAAGTGTAACCATGCCAGCCCAAGACCTCGACATCCAGCTTCTTCACCTGCGGGATTGTCTGAGACCAGCCACCCAGACAGCTGTTGAAACTGAGGAGTATTTATGTATGTAATAAAGCTCTTTTGTGGGGAGAAACTCATTCTGTTTGGCTGGGCCTGGCTCCCAGTGGGTCGGTCTATGCACTCCCAGGCCAACCCATGGTTGCTCCCCTGCCCAGTCATGTGAAATCCATAGATTAGGGCCTAATACATTTATTTCAATTGACTGATTTCCTTATATGAACTGTAACTCAGTAAAATTGTTGCATGTTGTTTATATTTTTGTAAGATATCAATTTAAAAAACTTTAGTTGACATGGGCTCGTTGATCTGGACATTTCTGACAAGTTATAAATAGCTCTCTAAGGTGTGCAATGACTAACATGACAAGAGGAACTGATGATTTACTACCCAATTTCGAAATTACACCTTGTGCATTCCACTATTACAACTTTCAGAGCAGACTGAGTATATACAGGGCCTTCGGAAAGGATTCATACCCCTTGACTTTTGAAAATTTGTTACGTTACAGCCTTGATTAAATAAATTAAAATCCACAGCAATCTACACAGAATACCCCATAATGACAAACCGAAAACAGGTTTTTAGAAATTTGTGCAAATGTATTTAAAAAATGTATTCAGACCATTTGCTATGAGACTCGAAATTGAGCTCAGGTACATCCTGTTTCCATTGATCATCCTTGAGATGTTTCTACAACTTGATTTGATTCCACCCGTGGTAAATTCAATTGATTGGACATGATTTTGAAAAGGCGCACACACCTGTCAACATAAGGTCCCACAGTTGACAGTGCATGTCAGAGCAAAGACCAAGCCATGAGGTTGAAAGAATTGTCCGTAGAGCGCAGAGACAGGATTGTGTTGAGACTCAGATCTTGGGAAGGGTACCAAAACATTTCTGGAGCATTGAAGGTCCACAAGTACACAGTGCCCCCATCATTCTTCCTAGTGCTGGCCGCCCGACCAAACTGAGCAATCGGGTGAGAAGGGCCTTGGTCAGGGAGATGACCAAGAACCTGATGGTCACTCTGACAGAGCTCCGGAGTTCCTTTGTAGAGATGGGAGAACATTCCAGAAGGGCAACCATCTCTGCAGCACTCCACCAATAGGCCTTTATGGTAGTGGCCATACAGAAGCCATTCCTCAGTAAAAGGCACGACAGCCCACTTGGAGTTTGCCAAAAGGCACCTAAAGACTCTCACACCATGAGAAGCAATATTATCTGATCTAATGAAACCAAGATTGAACTCTGGTCTGAATGCCAGATCACTGTAACTGTACACAGCCAATCTGTAAATAGCACACCCAACTACCTCATCCCCATATTATTTATCCTCTTGCTCTTTTGCACCCCAGTATCTCTACTTGCACATCATCATCTGCACATCTATCACTCCAGTGTTAATGCTAAATTGTAATAATTTCACCTCTATGGCCTATTTATTGCCTTACCTCCCTACTCTTCTAAATTTGCACACGCTGTATACAGATTTTTCTATTGTGTTATTGACTGTACGTCTGTTTATGTGTAACTTTGTGTTGTTGATTTTGTCGCACTGCTTTGCTTTATCTTGGCCAGGTCGCAGTTGTAAATGAGAACTTCTTCTCAACTAGCCTGCCTGGTTAAATAAAGGTGAAATAAAAAGCCAAGCTTCACATCTAACCTGCCACCATCCATACGGTGAAGCATTGTGGTGGAAGCATCATGCTGTGGGGATGTTGTTCAGGATCGAGGGAAAGATGAACGGAGCAAAGTACATAGCAATCCTTAATGTAAACCTGCTCCCGAGCGCTCAGGACCTCAGACTGGTGGCGAAGTTTCACCTTCCAACAGGACAACGACCCGAAGCACACAGCCAAGACAAGACTTGAACCTGATCAAACATCTCTGGAGAGACCTGAAAATATCTGTGCAGCAACACTCCCCATCATTATGGGGTATTGTGTGTAGATTGATGAGGGAACAAAAACAATCAATTTTGCAAGGCTGTAAGTAACAAAATGTGGAAAAAGTCATGAGGTTTGAATACTTTCCGAAGGCACTGTATATATGTATGTATATACACACACTACCGGTCAAAAGGTTTAGAACACCTACACACCAAGGGGTTTTATTTCTACTCTTTTTCTACATTGTGGAATAATAGTGAAGACATAATAATTAGGAAATAACACATGGAATCATGTAATAACCCCCAAAAAGTGTTAAACAAATCAAAATATATTTTATATTTGAGATCCTTCAAATAGCCACCCTTTGCCTTGATTACAGCTTTGCACACTCTTGGCATTCTCTGAACCAGCTTCACCTGGAATGCTTTTCCAACAGTCTTGAAGGAGTACCCACATATGCTGAGCACCTGTTGGCTGCTTTTCCTTCACTCTGCGGTCCATCTCATCCCAAACCATCTCAATTGGGTTGAGCTCGGGTGTTTGTGGAGGCCAGGCCATCTAATGCAGCACTCCATTACTCTCCTTCTTGGTCAAATAACTCTTACACAGCCTGGAGGTGTGTTTGGTCATTGTCCTGTTGAAAAACAAATAGTCCCACTAAGCGCAAACCAGATGGGATGGCATATCACTGCAGAATGTGGTGGTAGCCATGCTGGTTAAGTGTACCCTGAATTCAAAATAAATCACATAGTGTCACCAGCAAAGTACCACCACACCATCACACCACATTCCTTCATGCTTCACGGTTGGAACCAAAAACCTCAAATTTGGACAGATTTCCACCATTCTAATGTCCAATCCATCGAATGTCATCGACCAGGTAACTCTGGGTCTTCCTTTTCTGTGGCGGTCCTCATGAGATTCAGTTTCATCATAGCGATTGATGGTTTTGCCACTGCACTTGAAGAAACTTAAAAAATGTATATTGAAAAAATAAATCATTATATTTGATATGTTTAACACTTTTTTGGTTACAACATGATTCCATGTGTGTTATTTCATAGTTTTGATGTCTTCACTATTATTCTACAATGTAGAAAACTGTAAAAATATAGAAGAATCCTAGAATGAGTAGGTGTGTCCAAACTTTTGAATGGACTGTAAGTATATATATATATATATATTTAAAAGAAATTGGAGGAACCCATGCCTCACAGTGTTGAAATCACTGTTCTAGACCACCGCTCAGGCCAGGAAATCCGGCCTGTGTTTGTGCTGGTGTAACTTTAGATGGGCCAGTCGTTTGAAGCAGAGTCCACACACAGCACAGCAGTACGGTCTCTCCCCAGTGTGTGTGCGCTGGTGTACCTTCAAAATGTCCACCCGCGTGAAGCTCTTGTCACACATAGTGCAGCGGTGGGGTTTCTCCTGCGTGTGAATGCGCTGATGCAGCTTGAGGTTCCAGAGCCGACTGAACTTGTTCCCACAGATGGAGCAGCAGTAGGGCTTGTCTGTGGTCTGGCTGCACTTGTGCCTCTTCAGGTCGGAGAAGGAGGTGAAGCCCTTGGAGCAGTGGCTGCAGAGGTGAAGTCCCTCTGCCTGGTGGACCCGCTGGTGGACCTTGAGGTTGCAGGCCTGGGTGAAGGTCTTACCACACTGGGTGCAGGAGTATGGAGGCCCAGACCCTGAACTCAACCCTCTCCCCGTTTTATGTGTCTGCTTGTGGGCCTTGAGGGAACCAGCGTCTGGGAAGCTCATGGTACATTGATTGCAGGCATGACGCCTCCCCCCTACTCCTGTTACTTGCTCTTGTGAATGATCTCTGAGGTTTAGAGAGAGTCCAAAATCGTCAGCGGCATCATACGGGCTCTCTGTGTTGTTGTTGTGGGCTGAGCTTCCAGAGTGGATGGCTCGGTGGCTGGCTCTGTTACCCAACTCTGGGACACCGTGTTCAGGGTACAAGACACTGGAGTCCTGCAGGTACCCCTCCTCGTTTATCAACAGGCAGTTCAGGTCTCCCCCCTCTGGGTGGGGAGATGGCGTTGGCGACTCCACCTGCTCCCTCCGGATCCGATGGGGGCCAGGCATGTGGGAGCGATGGCGATGGTCGCCCCCCTTAAACCCCCCCAGGTTCACCTGGTAGTGACCCACAGCTCCGTAGCTCAGCGCCCCCAGACGAGACGGAGAGCCAGGAAGCCTATCCAGCCCTTCCATGTCTAGAAGATGGTCGCCACTACCGCCACTGCAGTAACCAGACTTCTCAAAGTTACCCCCTAGTTCCTCCACGCTGTAGTGGGGGCGGTAGAGAGGGTCGGTGAGGTCCCCTGAGTGTCCCTCGGGGCCTGGTAGTTCAGGCCTCTGGTCTAGACTGGATCTCCACTCATCTTGGCACTGCTGCAGCTCCTGCTGACTAAAACTCTTACTGGGCCCAGAGACATCTGAACCATCAGCCTCTGAAGAACACAGGGGACATGTGGCATTAGAAGCATTAACATTTAAGACAGGGGTGTTAAACTCATTCCACAGAGGGCCTAGTGTCTGCTGGTTTTTGAATTTCCCTTTCCATTAAGACCTAGACAACCAGGTGAGGACAGTTCCTTAATAATTAGTGGCCTTAATTCATCAATCAAGTACAAGGAAGGAGCGAAACCCACAGACACTCTGTGGAAAGAGTTTGACATGTGATTTAAGGCATTGGCAATAGTAGAAACAGTAGTAGAGTAACTGTAATGTTAAATGTGTACTTACAGTTTCATGTTGACATGTGTAATAATGAATACATTTGAAATGACACAGCATATTATAAGTTACTCCTATTATCATAAAGGTTGGCTATTGTCTGTTATGTTTGTTGTAAACTCCTGACTCACCATCCAGGCAGAACTCCCATCTCTCCTGTAGCTCAGTGTTGTGGAGAGCCTCCTCTTTCAGCAGACTGTCCAGCTTCTGACCTTCGACCTCTGTGGACTGGAAGAGTAAATGATTCTGACTAAATGATGGATAAACTGACAGTGATAGTATAGAGCTGACATGATGGTTCTCTACTCAGAATTCTCCTCTGGGACCCCCAGACATCTCCCAACTTTGCTGCAGCCCAGAACTGGAACAGTTCAAATATGAGGAGAGGTTTTAAAAAGGCTGCCCAATTCTTCATCACAGACTATCTGTTCTAATATATCCTATAAAATAACATGTCTAACTGAACTTTCTGTAACACTGCACCCTCCACCCGTCACAGATGTTTAGTCCCCTAGGTACAAGAGGTTCTCCTAGGGCTGGTGGCCTCAGCCTCCATGTGTTTAGTCAGTCCCCTACCTACCTCAGAGATTCTCCTAGGACTGGTGGCCTCAGCCTCCTCCAGATCATTGAAGGTTGTTTCCCTGGCCACACCCCCACAGCTGCTCCACTCCTCCCCTGATACCTTCTCCTGCTTCAGGCCACGCCCCCTCTCCACACCTGGCCACAGGTAAACAAAGAGAACATTTCATTTGGAGTAAAAGGTAAGTAACATTGTGGATAATGGAGTCTCCTCACATCAGATGAAGGAAAGGAAACATCTTATTAAGATGCCACCACCACCACCCATGACTGACTCCTTTCTTAAACCAATACGGTCTGATCAGTGATCACCAAAGTATAAAAAGGTACACATTACAGCAGCCCCACTTCAGTGATTCCTCCATATATATATATATATATATATATATATATATATATATATATATATAACCAGTCAAAAGTTTGGACAAACATACTCATTCCAGTTGAGGTCAGTTTTCAATTAACAGGTGTGCCTTATTAAAAGTTCATTTGTGGAATTTATTTTCTTCTTAATGCGTTTGAGCCTGTCAGTTGTGTTGTGAAAAGGTAGGGGAGGTATGTAAAAGACAGCCCTATTTGGTAAAAGACCAAGTCCATATTATGGCAAGAACAGCTCAAATAAGCAGAGAAATGACAGTCTATTATTACTTTAAGACATGAAGGTCAGTCAATCCAGGAAATGTCAAGGACTTGTCATGTTTCTTCAAGTGTAGTCGCAAAACGCAGAGTTGCCTCTACTGCATGGGATACGTTCATTAGAGTTAACAGCCTCAGAAATTGCAGCCCAAATAAATGCTTCACAGAGTTCATGTAACAGACAAAAAAATCAACTGTGTGAATCAGGTCTTCATGGTCAAATTACTGCAAAGAAACCACTTCTCAAGGACACCAATAATAAGAAGAGACTTGCTTGGGCCAAGACACATGAGCAATGGACATTAGACTGGTGGAAATCTTTCCTTTGGTCTTATGAGTCCAAATTTGAGACTTTTGGTTCCAAATACTGTCTCTTCGTGAGACGCAGAGTAGGTGAACGGATGATCTCCGCATTTGTGGTTCCGACTGGGAAGCATGAAGGAGGTGTAATGGTGCTTTGCTCGTGACACCGTATGTGATTTATTTAGAATTCAAGGCACACTTAATCAGCATGGCTACCACAGCATTCTGCAGCGATATGCCATCCCATCTGGTTTGCGCTTAGTGGGACTATCATTTGTTTTTCAACAGGACAATGACCTAACATACCTCCAGGCTGTGTAAGAGTTATTTGACCAAGAAGGAGAGTAATGGAGTGCTGCATCAGATGGCCTGGCCTCCACAAACACCCGAGCTTAACCCAATTGAGATGGTTTGGGATGAGTTGAACCACAGAGTGAAGGAAAAGCAGCCGACAAGTGCTCAGCATTTGTGGAAACTCCTTCAAGAATGTTGGAAAAGCATTCCTGGTGAAGCTGGTTGAGAGAATGCCAAGCGAAGGCAAAGCTGTTAATTAAAAGCGGCTAGTTTGAAGAATCTAAAATGTAAAATAAGTTTTGATTTGTTTAACACTTTTTGGGTTACTACATGATTCCATGTGTTATGTCATAGTTTTGATGTCTTCACTATTATTCTACAATGTAGAAAAAAAGATACAAAAATAAAGAAAAACCCTAGAATGAGTAGGTGTGTCCAAACTTTTGACTGGTACTGTGTCGTTAGATGTCTTTCTTCTCACCTGTCTGTGAAGTTCCTAAGCTTATCTCATGACCTTCCTTGCCAGCTCTCCCACAGTCCCCACACTTCCCCCTCTGGTCTCCCTCTCTGTTCTCCGACCACTGCAGCCGCTTCTTCAGCGACTCGACCTGCTCCCGGCTCCTGGACACCTCCTCCAGGAAACTATCCTCCACCAGCCTGGTGATCTCGTACATAGCTGACTTAAGGACCGTCTCCATGACCCCGGAGAGCTGAGACTGGAAGGTTATGATGGCTGCGGACATCATGGCAAAGTGTCTATGAGCAGCTAGCTACAGTTAAGAGATAGTAACTTTTAGCTACTTTTGTTCAGGTTGGTCAGTGTTACCATTCCGTATATCAAAAGGAAAAATCGCTAAAATTAACTGCAAAGATACAGGTAACTAAACCACTTTTGTCTGTGTTAGCATGCTAGCAAACGTTACTGTTGGATGTTGTGGTCTCTACCTAATGCATTTTTTTTTTTTATAATTTCGAGATATAAGATATCTATCTGTATATGTATTTACAGTATATGAGGCTATTCGAATAAATACAAATACCAGAGGTATTGAGAGAAAGCAAGGCTATGGTAGTTGGCTCGGCACTTACTTTGCTAGCCAGACAACACAATAAGCATCCACCCCCAAAAAATGTACTTCCGGAAACAAACCAACGGATCGGGTAGTGGGACATTCTACGTTGGAACGTTACCTTAGAGTTAAAAAGACGACCATAATTTATTGTGTCAATTGACAGGAAATGTACACGGGAAGCAATTTATCTCAGCCATCACTCAATGCGTCACACAAAGCACTGTGCGCCGAGTCCATAAAAGAAGAAGTCATATCACCAACATAGGCCAATTCTGATCAACTCTGTAATTGCTTGGGGGAATATTAATATATTGTAGATTCATATCAAAGTGTGGCTTGAAGAGAACCGCTGGCAAGAAAAAAAGTTATATCAACAACTAAATGCATGAATTTGGTGCACTTTAAGATGAACATTGAGAGATTAAATATTTTTCAGGTAACTAACTTGCATCTTCCCACCTGCAAAGCAGACATTGCAAGTATTCAAGTACAATTACTACTGTGGGTCTCTCTACTCTGGAACCGTCTCCTTTGGAACAGTCTCCTCTGGAACACATGCAGTACCAGTCAAAAGTTTGTACACACCTACTCATTAAAGTGTTTTTTCTTTATTTGTACTATTTCCTACATTGTAGAATGATAGTGAAGACATCATAATTATGAAATAACACATGTGGAATCATACAGTAACCCAAAAAGTGTTTTAAAAAATCTACATTTATTTTACATTTGAGATTATTCAATGTAGCCACCCTTTGCCTTGATGACAGCTTTGCACACTGTTGGCATTCTCACAACCAACTACATGAGGTAGTCATCTGGAATGCATTTTAATTAGCAGGTGTGCCTTCTTAAAAGTTAATATGTGGAATTCCTTTCCTTAATGCGTTTGAGACAATCAGTTGTGCAGTGGCAAAGTAGGTGGGGTATACAGAAGATAGTCCTATTTGGTAAAAGACCAACTCCATATTATGTCAAGAACAGCTCAAGTAAGCAAAGAGAAACGACAGTCCAGCAATACTTTAAGACATGAAGGTCAGTCAATCTGGAAAATGTCAAGAACTTTGAAAGTTTCTTCAAGTGCAGTCGCAAAACCATCAAGCGCTATGATGAAACTGGCTCTCATGAGGACCACCACAGGAAAGGAAGACCCAGACTTACCTCTGCTGCAGAGGACAAGTTCATTAGTTACCAGACTCAGATATTGCAGCCCAAATAAATGCTTCACAGAGTTCAGACACATCTCAACATCCACTCAACATTCAGAGGAGACCGAGTTGCTGTGAAGGAAGTTGTCAAGGAAGTGAGTTTGTGTTCAAACAGGACCTCACTCCCCCTACCTACAGTCAACCAATCATGTCAATGCAGAGCTATATGGAGCCCTCCACATTGTAAAAGCCTATTTATGCTTGATCGAAAATGTGATTGGAGTCTCCGTATGGAGGTTGTGACGCAATTACGGAGCCTCCAGAGGCATGCAGAAGCCAAATTGTGCTCCATACCACCTCACGCCTCCTAACATTTTTAACAATGTGGAGGGCTCTGTATAGCTACGCATTGACATGATTGATTGGAGGTTGGTGGGGGCGGTACATCCTGTATAAACGCAAACTCCCTTCCTTGACAAGTTCCTTGACAACAGCCCTGATTTCTGCAGAGGCCGGATCGCAGTAAATGCTGTTGTGACCAACGCAGGTGCTGAATTGACCATGCTGCTAGATTTATGCTGACGGAGACTAGCTAGTTAGCTACCACCAACCCTGCATAAATCCGCATAAACCATAAAACTAAGAAACTGTCATTTCTGACTTGCTAACTGGTTAATTGCGGCACGTGTATAACTACAGCCAGTTAACCATGTCGAAAATGTCAGAGTTCCTTGTTCTGACTAGCAAGTGGCATAATGCCCCGTTCACATCGTGACATATTTCCTACTGAACTAACAAATGTCGTGTTTGTAATGCAAGATGGGGAGAGCCTGTTTCTCATCAGAGATTGCATTTATTTTGATACACTGCAAAAATCACCTTTTCATTCGAACAGGATAAATAAATAATAATTGTTTCAGGTGATAATAAAACATGTTTTGATTACTTACTTTTCCCCCAACATGTTTCTCCAACATCACTACAAATAAAGCAGTTCGCTAGCTAGCTGAAAGCTAGGCTAGGTTGAAGATACTATTGCAGCTAGCGACCTCCACTTAAAAAAACATTATTACCATCACAATAAAATTGAACAGGAGGCAACAGTCATTTAATATAATTATCTTACCAGCCAATGTGTATTATTTAACATTACTATTATAATTGGCTTAACAGCCAATGTGTATTTTCTGTTGTTGTACTTTTACCCCTTTTTCTCTTCAATTTCGTGGTATCCAATTGGTAGTTACAGTCTTGGTTCATCGCTGCAATTCCCCTACTGACTCGGGATAGGTGAAGGTGGAGAGCCATCCCTCCTCCGAATCGCAACACTGCTAAGCCGCACTGCTTCTTGATACACTTCTCGCTTAACCCGGAAGCCAGATGCACCAATGTGTCGGAGGAAACACCATCCAGCTGAAAACTGAAGTCAGCTTGCAGGCGCCTGGCCTGCCACAAGGAGTCAGTATAGCGCCATGGGACAAGGTAATCCCAGCAGGCCAAACTCTCCACTAACCCGGATGATGCTGGGCCAATTGTGCGCCTTATGGGTCTCCAGGTCACGGCCCGGCTGTGACACAGCCTGTGATCGAACCCGGGTCTGTAGAGACGCCGTAGACCAATGTGCCACTCAGGAGGCCCCAATGTGTATTATTTAACATTACTATTAAAATAGTACTCACTCAAATGGGTAATTGTTAACAGGTAATTGTTAGCTGTCTCATAAAGCCATCACCGAAAACCACGTATTTTCATCTTCTCTGTTTTGGTAACATCCTGTTGTTTGACTGACGTTTCTCAACGGAACCTTGAACCACAAGGGGGCGTTGTGTTTTCACTCCGTTGTGAACGAGGCGTAACTGCTGTGGCTCTTTGACTTTCTGGCTGTTCTGCCCTCTCCACCTCAATCACTAATGCCTCAACCTGCTCTCTTTTTTTGCCCCTCTTTCAGAATAAGTTCTGAATATCCATATTTTCTCTGTGCCATGCTGCAGATTCTGCCTGAGTGATGACATTGATATCTAACTGGTGCTTTAGGGGTGGGGTCAAGGGATGTGAGCTGCACTGTGAAATCTCTACCAATCACAGCAGGCACTGTGTCACTCCAGGGACTTTCTTGCAGTCCTTGCACCATTTCTGCCTTCCACCCCACTGCGCCCCTGGTCGTACAGCCCCAGCCTTCACGTTGCTTCCACTTCAAGCCGCAGCCCATGCCACTGCTGCCGATGCCGCACCAGCCCTCGCCAGGCTATGGGGGTAAACATGAACCCTTCTCCTGCCACCCCTCCTCACCCACAGCCTCACCTGTTCAAGGTCACTTCCACGACCCCTTGTCCAGGGAGACCATCGCCCTGTAGCACTCACATCCGTCATCATGAAGTGCTTGGAGACTAGTCAAGTACCAAATCACCTCCACCCTACCTGACACCCTAGACCCACTCCTATTTGTTTACCGCCCCAATAGGTCCACAGATGACGCAATCGCAATCACACTGCACACTGCCCTAACCCATCTGGACAAGAGGAATACCTATGTAAGAATGCTGTTCATCGACTACAGCTCAGCATTTAACACCATAGTACCCTCCAAACCTCTTCATCAAGCTCAAGACCCTGGGTCTCGACCCCTGCCCTGTGCAACTGGGTCCTGGAATTCCTGACAGGCCGCACCCAGGTGGTGAGGGTAGGTAACAACATCCACACCCCGCTGATCCTCAACACTGGGGCCCCACAAGGGTGCGTTCTCAGCCCTCTCCTGTACTCCCTGTTCACCCATAATTGTAGTTTGCAGACGACACTACAGTGGTAGGCTTGATTACCAACAACAACGAGACGGCCTACAGGGAGGAGGTGAGGGCCCTCGGAGTGTGGTGTCAGGAAAATAACCTCACACTCAATGTCAACAAAACAAAGGAGATGATCGTGAACTTCAGGAAACAGCAGAGGGAGCATCCCCCTATCCACATCGACGGGACAGTAGTAGAGAAGGTGGAAAGTTTTAAGTTCCTCGGCGTACACATCCCGGACAAACTGAAATGGTCCACCCAGAAAGACAGCGTGGTGAAGAAGGCACAGCAGCGCCTCTTCAACCTCAGGAGGTTTTTGAAATTTGGCTTGTCACCAAAAACACTCACAAACTTTTACAGATGCACAATCAAGAGCATCCTGTCGGGCTGCATCACCGCCTGGTACGGCCCACAACCGTAAGGCTCTCCAGAGGGTAGTGAGGTCTGCACAACGCATCACCGGGGGCAAACTACCTGCCCTCCAGGACACCTACACCACCCGATGTCACAGGAAGGCCAAAAAGATCATCAAGGACAACAACCACCCGAGCCACTGCCTGTTCACCCCGCTATTATCCAGAGGCGAGGTCAGTACAGGTGCATCAAAGCTGGGACCGAGAGACTGAAAAACAGCTTCTATCTCAAGGCCATCAGACTGTTAAACAGCCACCACTAACATTGAGTGGCTGCTGCCAACACACTGACACTGACTCAACTCCAGCCACTTTAATAATGGGAATTGATGGGAAATGATGTAAATATATCACTAGCCACTTTAAACAATGCTACCTTATATAATGTTACTTACCCTACATTATTAATCTCATATGCATACGTATATACTGTACTCTATATCATCGACTGCATCCTTATGTAATACATGTATCACTAGCAACTTTAACTATGCCACTTTGTTTACATACTCATCTCATATGTATATACTGTACTCGATACCATCTACTGTATCTTGCCTATGCTGCTCTGTACCATCACTCATTCATATATCCTTATGTACATATTCTTTATCCCCTTACACTGTGTATAAGGCAGTAGTTTTGGAATTGTTAGTTAGATTACTTGTTGGTTATTACTGCATTGTCAGAACTAGAAGCACAAGCATTTCGCTACACTCGCATTAACATCTGCTAACCATGTGTATGTGACAAATACAATTTGATTTGATTTGATTTGACTAGCCTGGTCAAAGACCAGACCTCAATCCAATTGAGAATCTGTGGTATGACAAAGATTGCTGTACACCAGCGGAACCCATCCATTGGCTAGATGTGCCAAGCTTATGGAGACATACCCCAAGAGACTTGCAGCTGTAATTGCTAAAAAAGGTGGCTCTACAAAGTATTGACTTTGGGGGGGTGAATACTTATGCATGCTCAATTTTTCAGTTGTTTTTGTGTATTTTTTCTTGTTTGTTTCACAAGAAAACATATTTTGCATCTTCAAAGTGGTAAGCATGTTGTGTAAATCAAATGATACAAACCCCTCCAAAATCTATTTTAATTCCAGGTTGTAAGGCAACAATATAGGAAAAATGCCAATAGGGGTGAATACTTTCGCAAGCCACTGTAAGTCACTTTGGATAAGAGCATCTGCTAAATTACTCAAATGTAAAGCTTTGTTGTGTAAACATTTGGGGTGATTTTGTTGTTTGGAATAATTATGAGAATGACGTAGCAAAGTAGTTTTATTTGTATGTAAAAATCTGGGCTGGACTGGGAAGTTTCACTTGAACAACCCTCTAAGTCGTAATTACAAGTGGGAAACCATTTATACCTTTTCAACCAAAACTTGACAACAAATCCAATTTTGACAATTAAAAACTTAGCAATTTGGATAATGTAGCTAGTTTTACCATACTGTCAATGTTAAGCAAACTAGATAACTTTATTATGAGCAACGTTAGCTAGCAAACAAGCTAGCAAAAATCTTATTGGTTAAAGAATTGATCTGACTTCAAATGCACTTGAACACAATCATTTCAGACTTCCGACTTCCCACGAGCATATGAATGTCCCATCATTCAAATGTTTCATAGGTTGCGCATGATCATTATAACATACAATTTATAGACAGTCCATAATGTAAGACATTAATTCATATTCAACACATGGTTAGATTTCCAACAGTTCATATTTTTAATGTCCTTATTTAAAAACAATATAAAAAATTTAAAAAATCTAAACCACTGCTCAGGCCAGGAGATCCAGCCTGTGTTTGCGCTGGTGCCACTTCAGATGGTTTAGTTGTTTGAAGCTGAGTCCACACACAGCGCAGCAGTACGGTCTCTCCCCAGTGTGTGTGCGCTGGTGCACCTTCAAATTGTCTGCCCGAGCGAAGCTCTTGTCACACATAGTGCAGCGGTGGGGTTTCTCCTGCGTGTGAACGCGCCGGTGCAGCTTGAGGTTCCAGAGCCGACTGAATTTGTTCCCACAGATGGAGCAGCAGTAGGGCTTGTCTGTCGTCTGGCTGCACTTGTGCCTCTTCAGGTCGGAGAAGGAGGTGAAGCCCTTGGAGCAGTGGCTGCAGAGGTGGAGTCCCTCTGCCTGGTGGACCCGCTGGTGGACCTTGAGGTTGCAAGCCTGGGTGAAGGTCTTACCACACTTGGTGCAGGAGTATGGAGGCCCAGATCCTGACCCTGAGACTCTACCAGTTTTGTGTGTCTGCTTGTGGGCCTCAAGGGAGCCAGAGTCTGAGAATGTCATGGTGCATTGATTGCAGGCGTGACGCTTCCCCCCTCCTCCCATTACTCCTCCTTCTGTTACCTGCTCTTGTGAACGATCTCTGAGGTTTAGAGAGTGTCCAAAGTTGTCAGGGGCACCATACAGGCTCTCTGTGTTGTTGTTGTGGGCTGAGCTTCCAGAGTGGATGGAGGTTAGCCCCCTGTGGCCGGCTCTGCTATCTGACTCTGGGACACCGTGTTCAGGATACAAGACACTGGAGTCCTGCAGGTAACCCTCCTCGTTGATCAACAGGCAGTTCCGAACACCCACCTCTGGGTGGTGGGGTGGCGTTGGCGACGCCACCTGCTCCCTTCGGCTCCGATGGGGGCCAGGGATGTGGGAGCGATGGTGATGGTCTCCCCCCTCAGACCCCCCCAGGTCCACCTGGTAGTGACCCACAGCTCCGTAGCTCAGCGCCCCCAGATGAGACGGAGAACCAGGAAGCCTATCCAGCCCTTCCACGTCTAGACGATGGCCTCCTCCACCACCAGCACCGCCGTAACCAGATTTCTCAAAGCCACCCCCCAGATCCTCCATGCTGTAACGGGGTTGGAAGAGAGGTTGGCTGGGGTCCCCTGGGTTTCCCTCTGGGCCTGGTGGTTCAGGCCCCTGGTCTAGACCGGATCCCCAGTCAGCCTGGCACTGCTGCAGCTCCTGCTCACTGAAACTCTTACTGGGCCCCGAGACGTCTGAACCATCGGCACCTGAAAACACAGGGGACATGAGGCATTAGAAGCATTAATATTTAAGACATTAGAACTAGTAGAAACAGTAGTAGAGTAACTAATGTTAAATGTGTACTTACAGCTTCAAGTTTACTTTACATGTGTAATAATGAATACATTTGGAATGACACAGCATATTATCAGTTACTCTTCTTATCATTCTCTTAATCCTAAAGGTAGGCAATATTATGTTTGTCTATGTTATGTTTGTTGTAAACAACTCACCGTCCAGGCAGACACCCCATCTCTCCTGTAGCTCAGTGTTGTGGAGAGGCTCCTCTTTCAGCAGGCTGTCCAGCTTCTGACCTGTGACCTCTGTGGACTGGAAGAGCAAATGAATGAGTCGATTCTAACTCAATGATTGATAAACTGACAGTAACTGAATAGAGCTGACATGATGGTTCTCTATTCAGAACTCTCCTCAGGGACCCCCAGACATCTCACAACTTTGTCATAGCCCTGAACTAGCATACCTGATTAGAGTAGTGAAAGGCTTGATGAGTTGAATCAAGTGAGCTAGTTTTGGAACAATTCAAATATGAGGAGAGGTTTGACAAAGGTTGCCCAATTATTCCTGACAGACTATCTGTTCTAATATGTTTTCTGAAATATATTTCTACCTGAATGTCCTGTAACACTGCACCCTCCACCCTTCACAGGTGTTTAGTCACCTAGATACCTCAGAGGTTCTCCTAAGGCTGGTGGCCTCAGCCTCCAGATCATGGAAGGCTGTTTCCCTGGCTACGCCCCCACAGCTGCTCCACTCCTCCCCTGGTACCTTCTCCTGCTTCAGGCCACACCCCCTCTCCGCACCTTGCCACAGGTAAACAAAGAAAACATTTTATTTACGTAAAAGGAAAGGCGAGAGCAACATTGTGGATGCTGTGGAGTCTTTTTTGCATTAGTGCAGATGAAGGAGGCCTCTTATTGAGATACCACTAACTCCTTTCTTAAACCAATACTGCATGATCACCAAAGTATGAAAAGTACAGATTACATCAGTCACACTTTAGAGTGATTCCTCCATATTGTCTTTAGATGTGGCTCTCCTCACCTGTCTGTGAGTTTCCAGAGCTTCCACCTTCCTCATCAGCTCTCCCACAGTCTGCACACTTCCCCCTCTGGCCTCCCTCTCTGTCCCTCTCCCTTCCTCTGTTCTCCGACCGCTGTAGCCTCTTCTTCAGCGACTCGACCTGCTCACGGCTTCGGGACACCTCCTCCAGGAAGCCGTCCTCCACCAGCCTGGTGATCTCATATATGGCTGACTTTAGGACCGTCTCCATGACTCCCGAGAGCTGGGTCTGGAAGGTGAGAACTAGGTTCTCCGACATACTGCTTGCGTGTGTGTCTTTTTCACAGATCAATTCACAGTGGGATCTGCACCAAACATCTGTGCTTGTGGGAGCAAGTCAGGACTGTGTGTGTGATCCTAAAGTGAATCTCTTCAGAAAGCCCTGTTATTCAGAATAAGTGGGTAGAAATATGCCATGTCTATCACTGACACATCGCGTATCTGTTTCTCTGTCCAACAAGAGTGACAGCTCCTCCAGCTAGCTAGCAACCAAGTGGCGAAGACAGTCCAGCGTAAAAGAGTGCAACAAAGGTTCAATAAGACGATCAAATTGCAAGGTTCACAATATAACAGTTGTCTGGGGTCGTATCCAGCTTGCTAAAGAAAAATAGCTAGCTAGCTAACATGCTACTACCAGCCGTGTTGCTAGTCAATAAAGGGATATTTTGCACCATAATGTATTATTGATTCAAATCGTTATTACCAAAAGGTTGAAATCACTTGCTGAGCATGGGGGTTGATCGTTTTTTCCAGATAATATACGGTCTGGTGGGCGGGATGAATCGCTTCCGTGTAGATTTCCTGTAAATAATTTCCACGATAAATAGCCTACTAATCAGTATCCAGAATTTATAATAATAGCAATATTATATTTTGAACATTATTTACAGTAAACGTAAGAACAAACAAAGTTTTTCTTCAAATAAATGTCGTCTACTCTCTCCAATGAGGAGCGTTCCAATGTAGATTGTCCCACTACCCGATTCGTAGGTCTGTTTCCGGAAGTCCTGTTGTTTTGTGGATGCTTTTTGTGTTGACTCTGTAGCTAGTTAGCTAACTACCATAACCTTGTTTTCTCTCAATACCTCTGTTATTTATATTTATTCGAATAGCTTCATATACAGTAAATGCTACAACTTAAATCTCGAAATGATAAAAACATGTTATTAGGACCGCCATGGAGAGAGACAACTCTCAACAGTAGCTAGCCTGCTAACGTAAGCTAGATAGCTTCCTAGCCTTTTGCTAGACTGGATCGTAACACTGACTCACCTGAACAAAAGTAGCTAAACGTTACCAACTCTTAACTGTAGCTAGCTACACATAGACAGTTCGCTATGATGTCTGAAGCCATCGTAACCTTCCAGTCTCAGCTCTCCGGAGTCATGGAGACTGTATTCAAGGCTGCTATGTACGAGATCACCAGGCTGGTGGAGGATAGCTTCCTCAAGGAGGTGTCCCGGAGCAGGGAGCAGGTCGAGTCACTGAAGAAGCGGCTGCAGTTGTCGGAGAACAGACGTAGGGATGGGGACAGAGATGTCGGCCGTACGGGGAAGTGTGCGGACTGTGGGAGAGCTGACGAGGAAGCCGAGGAGAGAAGCTCTGGAACCTCACAGACAGGTGACGAGAGAGAGAAATCTGAAGACAGTATACAGTGCTTTCAGAAAATATTCATACCCCTTGATAAGTTTTCCACATTTTGCTGTGTTACATCCTGAATTAATGGATTAAGTTCATATTTTTCTCACCCATCTACACACAATACTCCATCATGACAAAGTGAAAACATGTTTTTTTTTTAAATGGTTGCAAATACAGGTTATTAGGTTATTGTCCTGATAAAAAGAGAATTCATCTTCCAGTGTCTGGTGGAAAGCAGACTGAACCACGTTTTCCTCAAGGATTATGCATGGGCTTAGCTCCGTTTAGTTTTTATCCTGAAAAAGTCCCCAGTCCTGAACAATTACAAGTATACCCATAGCATGATGCCACTACACTTGACAATATGGAGAGTGGTACTCAGTAATGTGTTGTATTGGATTTGCCCAAAACATAACACTTTATATTCAGGACAAAAAGTTAATCGCTTTGCCAATTTTTTTCAAGTGTTACATTAGTTCCTTGTTGCAAACAGGATGCATGTTTTGGATTATTTTTGTTCTGTACAGTGCCTTGTTGCAAACAGGATGCATGTTGTGGAATATTTTTATTCTGTACAGGCTTGCTTCCTTTTCACTCTTGTCAATGAGGTTCGTAGTGTGAAGTAACTCCAATGTTCTTGGTCCATCCTCAGTTTTCTCCTATCACAGCCATTAAACTCTGTAACTGTTTTACATTCACTATCGGCCTCATGGTGAATTCCCTGAGTGGTTTCCTTCCTCTCAGGCAACTGAGTTAGGAAGGACGCCTGTATCTTTGGGTGTGTCGTGGAAATTACCACTAAGGACCCCAACGTCAGGCTTAAATACATTTGTTTATTCAGGCCAGCGGAGAGATTACAGAGAAACAGCACTTTCTAATGAGGTATTTCCCCCTCAGCATGTTTATACTATCACTTCTTGTTACACAAAGATAGCAAAATACATTGTTTCTCAGCAAAGTGTTTTCTCCCAGAGACCGCCTGCTCAGGAAGAAAACACCTGGCAACCACAGTCTGGGTATTCAGCCAATAATTCCACTCCCGCTGAGCTGACCTTGTGAGAGTGTTAGCAGTTGATGTTATTCTTCAATAACACTAACTCCAAAGCAAATCTGGGGGAGAAAAATAGATTTATTTGAGAAGGACAAATCATAGATGTTATGCTGGGTGATAGATGTTCAGTCTCCCCTTTTCTCCACAGAACAAAGACACATGATGCCACTTATAACCCCCCACCCTAGCCTGGGGTTGACCAATCAGAAGTCCTTGCAGTACAACTGGGCCAATGGCCAAATAACAAGTACCCTGCTCCAGACTCAATGTACAGACCAATGAAAACATGGCACACGTAGCTCTGACTTCAGGTCTGACATTCAACACATTCTAAACAGCTGTTGAACTGACAACCAACTATTTCCGTTGACAATTCCCCATTGACAATTAAGTCTAGTCCTCTCCTCCTCTCCTCTCTCCTCTCCTGCGTTGTGTATTTATCTTCAAAATATTCTTATAAGAGCAAACCTGAAATACCCTGTCTGTCTATGCAGCAGGTAAAACATGTATGATAAGTGTGAGAGACTGTAAGCAGAAAGAGACAGTCAAATTCCACTACAGGTGTATTGTTACACCATCCAAAGTTTAATTAATTACTTCACCATGCTGAAAGGGATATTCAATGTCTGCTTTGTTTATTTTCCCCATCTATCAATAGGTGCTTTTCTTTGTGAGGCATTGGAAAACCTCCCTGGTCTGTGTTTGAAATTCACTGCTCGACCGAGGGACCTTACAGATAATTTTAAGTGTTGGGTACAGAGAGGAGGTAGTCATTAAAAAAATATTGTTAACACTGTTATTGCACACAGCGAGTCCATGCAACTTATTATGTGACTTGTTAAGCACATGTTTACTCCAGAACTTATTTAGGCTTGCCATAACAAAGGGGTTGAATACTTATTGACTCAAGACCTTTCAGCTTTTCATTTTGTAATAATTTGTAAACATTTAGAAAAACAATTTCATTTTGACATGATGGGTTATTGACAAAAACAAAATCAATATTTAGTCCATTTTAAATGTAGGCTGCAACACCACAAAACGTGTAAAAAGTCAACGGGTGTGAATGCTTTCTGAAGGCACTGTATACAGTAATATATTGGTTATTGAACTACAGTAAGTTAAGTGGATTTACACCCGATAACAGATTTACGGTAATGGAAATACATCATCGGTCGCTGATGTGTACTACACAGAAATGCATAATTATGGATATGGTTGTCATTCTCTTCATGGTGATGTATCCTGAATAGGTACACAAAGGTAGAAATATGCAATATCATCCATTGCATATATACTACCGTTCAAAAGTTTGTGGTCACTTAGAAATGTCCTTGTTTTTGAAAGAAAAGCAAGTTTTAATCCATTAAAATAACATCAAGTTGATCAAAAATACAGTGTAGACATCGTTAATGTTGTAAATGACTATTGTAGCTGGAAACGGCAGATTTTTAAGGGAATATCTACATAGATGTACAGAGGCCCATTATCAGCAACCATCACTCCTGTGTTCCAATGGCACGTTGTGTTAGCTACTCAACTATTACAAAGAAGGCCAGTTTTATTGCTTCTTTAATTAGAACAACAGTTTTCAGCTCTGCTAACATAATTGCAAAAGGGTTTTCTAATGATCAATTAGCCTTTTAAAATGATAAACTTGGATTAGGTAACACAACGTGCCATTGGAACACAGGAGTGATGGTTGCTGATAATTGGCCTCTGTACGCCTATGTATTCCATAAAAAAGTCATTTACAACATTACCAATGATCATACTGTATTTCTGATCAATTTGATGTTATTTTAATGGGAGCTCCGCCCCCAAACAAAACCAAATTTGATTGGTCCGGAATGGCCCAAGTCTGAACCAATCATAGATGTCTATGTTTCACAGGTTTTGACGTCATTACACCACAGTAGAGTACAGTACAGAGAGAGAGTTCAGTACAGTAAAGTATCGTATTTTTTATTTAACTAGGCAAGTCAGTTAAGAAAAAAATCATATTTACAATGATGGCCTACCAGAAGGCAAAAGGTCTTCTGTGGGGACAGTGGCTGGGAATAAAATAAAAATATAGGACAAAACACACGTCACGACAAGAGAAACACCATAACACTACATACAGAGAAGACAACAACATAGCATGGCAGCAACACATGAAAACACAGCATGGGCGCAACACAACATGACAACAACATGGCAGCAGCACAAAACATGGTACGAGCATTATTGGGCACAGACAACAGCAGAAAGGGCAAGAAGGTAGAGACAATAATACATTATGTGCAGCAGCCACGAATGTCAGTAAGAGCGTCCATGATTGAGTCTTTGAATGAAGATATTGAGATAAAACGGTCAGTTTGAGTGTTTTTTTGCAGTTCGTTCCAGTCGTTAGCTGCAGTGAACTGAAAAGAGCAGCGACCCAGGGATGTGGGTGCTTTGGGGACCTTTAACAGAATGTGACTGGCAGAACGGGTGTTGTATGTGGAGGATGAGGGCTGCAGTAGGTATCTCAGACAGGGGGGAGTGAGGCCTAGAGGGTTTTATAAATAAGCATCAACCAGTGGATCTTGCGACTGGTATACAGAGATGACCAGTTTACACGGGAGTATAGAGTGCAGTGATGTGTCCTGTAAGGAGTATTGGTGGCAAAACTGATGGACGAATTGTAAAGAACATCTAGCCACTCGAGACAACCCTTGCCTACCGATCTATAAATTACGTCTCCGTGGTTATCTGAATCAGGGTTAGTTTAAACTGAAAAACCCTTACGCACCACTGCACTTTGTATACCAGGGTTGGCTGGCCTTCTCTAGTCACTCGTAGGCTCAGTCACTGGTATACTTTTATTTACAAAGCCATTTTGGGTTTACTACCTTTTTATTTGGGCATTTTTATTGTTTAGAAATGTGGTGTGTCGTCTCTTCGTTCGTTGGACCTTATCCTGCTAACTGTTCCAAATGTCCAAACTGAATTTGGTAAAAGGGCTTTTATGTACTCTGCGCCATCGTCTTGGAAAATCTTACAAAATACTTTTAAGCTGGAAGAACTTGTCCCGATTGGTGTTTTTAAATCACGGATGAAGGATCCTGAGACTGATTCCCTGATCTGTCAATGTTTTTAATTAGCTGTGTTTGATTTTGTTATACTCTTGTGAATTCTATGGTTTTTATTAGATTACTTGTAGTTTTTCATGTTGTCTGTCTGTAATTTTTGTAATGACTTGGTGCTGCATATCTTGGCCAGGACGCTCTTGAAAAATATATTTTAAATCTCAATGAGCCCTTCCTGGTTAAATAAATAAATAAAAAGTTTGGCAGCTGTGATGAAAGAGGAGCGGTTATGATAGAGGAATCCAAGTCTGGATTTAACCTTTGCTTGCAGGTTTGATATGTGCTGAGAGAAGGACAGTGTACTGTCTAGCCATAGTCCCAAGTACTTGTATGAGGTGACTACCTGAAGCTCTAAACCCTCAGAGGTCGTAGTAACACCTGTGGGAAGAGGGGCATTCTTCTTGCCAAACCACATGACCTTTGTTTTGGAAGTGTTCAGAACAAGGTTAAGGGTAGAGAAAGCTTGTTGGACACTAAGAAAGCTTTGTTGTAGAGCATTTAACACAAAATCCAGGGAGGGGCTGACTGAGTAAAAGACTATCATCTGCATATAAATGGATGAGAGAGCTTCCTACTGCTTGAGCTATGTTGTTGATGTAAATTGAGAAGAGTGTGGGACCTAGGATTGAGCCTTGGGGGCTCCCTTGATGACAGGCAGTGGCTGAGACCGCAGATGTTCTGACTTTATACACTGCACTTTTGAGAGAGGTATTTAGCGCACCAGGACAAAGACCCCTCCGAGACCCCAATAC
This sequence comes from Oncorhynchus kisutch, assembly GCF_002021735.2. Lineage (NCBI taxonomy): Eukaryota > Metazoa > Chordata > Actinopteri > Salmoniformes > Salmonidae > Oncorhynchus > Oncorhynchus kisutch. The sequence continues at coordinate 5,121,753 of NW_022261984.1, read as the reverse complement.
TCCATAGCCAGCACAAAGGAATGGAATGGTCTACTGTATTAAAAGCTTTGGCTAAGTCAATAAAAATAGCAGCACAACATTGCTTAGAATCAAGGGCACTGGTGACATCATTTACAACCTTTAAGTTTGCAGTGACACATCCATAACCTGAGCATATAGAATACTATAGACATCAAGAAAGCCAGTCAGTTGATTATTGACAAGTTTTTCCCAACACTTTTGATAAACATGGCAAAATAGAAATTGGCCTATAACAGTCAGGATCAGCTAGATCTCCCCCTTGAAATAAAATAGGCACCATGGCTGCCTTCCAAGCAATGGGAACCTCCCCAGAGAGGAGAGAGAGGTTAAAAAGGTCAGAGATGTTCTTGGCGATGATAGGGGCATCGACCTTAAAGAAGAAAAGGTCTAAACAATCTGAACCAGATGTTTCTCTGGGGTCAAGTTTAAGGAGATCCTTTAGCACCGCGGTCAGCCTGCAGGGAGAAACTTTGTAGCGGGGCAGGGGAAAAAGAGGGAGAAGCATCAGGGACAGTCACATTAGAAGGGGTGGGAGATGAGGAAATCTTGGACGGGCAAGAAGGCATGGCAGAGTCAAATGGGAATCCTGACTTAATGAAGTGGGGATTAAAGAGCTCAGCCATGTGCTCCTTGTCAGTAACAACCACATCATCAACATTAAGGAACATGGGCAGCTGTGAGGAGGGGGGTTTATTCCCCAGGTCTTTAATTTGCCAGAATTTATTGGGATTAGACCCACAGAGAGTGAACTGCTCCTTAAAGTAACTAACTTTGGCCTTCCTGATAGCCCGAGTGCACTTATTTCTAACTTGCCTGAACGAGAGCCAGTCAGCCTGAGTATGTGTGTGCTGAGCGATTTGCCAAATGGAATTCTTGAGGTGGAATAACTCTGCCAGATCAGTCGGACCAGGGACTGAACCTGTTTTTAATTCTCATATTCTTTATGGGCACGTATTTGTTAACGGTACCACTGGAAAAGATTAAAAAAGAAGGTCCAAGCGTCTTCGACAGAGGGGATCAAGCTGATTCTACACCAAATTACAGAGGCCAGATCATGAAGGAAGGCTTGCTCATTCAAGTTTTTTAGCAAGCGTCTATGACAAGTCAGGACAGGTCGTTTCACCGAGCAGCCATTACGAACACAGGCTGTAAAACAGTGATCACTAGGGTCATTACAGAAAAAAAAACAGACGGATACCTATCAGGATTATTTGTAAGGATAACATCAAGGAGAGTAGCATTTCTGGGTGTTTCAAGTCATACCTTGTGGGATTGGAAATAATCTGAGAAATATTTAGGGAGTCCCATTGCTTTAGGACTTGGTCAGGTGGTTTAAGCATGTCCTAGTTTAGGTCACCTAGCAGGACAAATACAGACTTAATGTAAGGGACAAGGAGAGAGCTTAGGGCATTTAGAGTACAGGTCGGTGCTGATGGTGGATGATAACACCGAGCAACAGTCAACAAAGTGTTATTTGAAAGTTTTTAATGCGTAAAACCAGCAAATCAAATTGTTTGGGGACAGACTTGGTGGAGACAACCGAGCACTGAAGGTGTTCCTTGGTAAGGATTGCCACTCCACCCCCTTTGGAAGATCTGTCTTGCTGAAAAAGGTTATTACCAGAAAGGTTAACATCAGTGTTCAAAACATTCTTTCTTAACCATGTCTCGGTAATGACCAACACATCTAGATTGGAGTTGTGAACCCACACTTTCAATTGATCAATTTTAGGTAATAAGCTTCTAGTGTTAACGTGCAGAAAATCCAGGCTTTTACGAGAGCAGAAATCAATGAAGCAGATATCAGAATTGGGGCTAGCAACAGTAGATGGGTGAGGGTGTACTGTACATGCACATTTCCAGATATAATCAGCAGTAATACAATCAGGGCATGGCAGAGGACAGGGAGAGCTCTTCAGTGTTGATTTCATAACATTTGAATTTGCATTAGATGGCAACAAGATCATATTGTACAGCAATTTCATCAGGTAACATGAATACAAAGCTGGTGAGAGGTGGTTAGAATAGTACAGTAAATTTAGTACAGTAAGTTAGAATAGGATGGGAGGCCAAGAGTCCGTGTAACCAATAGAGAGTCAGAGTCCTGAGTGTGGGAACAAAAAGACTGTCCCACGGTTGGGTAAACAAGCAAGTTCATAGTCAACAAAGCACGCAGGAGTCATGAGGCAAATAGCACAAAGCACAGGTGAGAAATATAACAACTTGGGGCTAGCTATTGTAAGTTCAGAGTTGCTCGCCTCCTCAGTGCATGTGCGCTGGAGACAGGGCAGGGCAGACGGTGAACAGATCGCCAGGTGGAATCCAAACAGCAGTGCATTGGCAACGGGAGTAGGTGTCACACCCACTTGGGAGAAGCTTTTTTTCGGGAGGCAGATTCCTTGTAGAAAATCCCAGCTAGCTAGCTGACGTAGCTAGCAAGTCACTCTCCGTCTTTTCCATGTGGAAAAGGAGGTCGTTAGCTAGCCATTGTTACTTGTTTTATTCTACAGTATAGTACACTACAGCATCCTGTAGCTCCAACTCCAAAAAGTTCTGGGACACCGTGAAGTCCATGGAGAACAAGAGCACCTCCTCCCAGCTGCCCACTGCACTGAGGCTAGGTAACACGGTCACCACTGATAAATCCATGATTATCGAAAACTTCAATAAGCATTTCTCAACGGCTGGCCATGCCTTCCGCCTGGCTACTTCAACCTCGGCCAACGGCTCCGCCCCCCCCCCGCAGCTCCTCGCCCAAGCCTCTCCAGGTTCTCCTTTAACCAAATCCAGATAGCAGATGTTCTGAAAGAGCTGCAAAACCTGGACCCGTACAAATCAGCTGGGCTTGACAATCTGGACCCTCTATTTCTGAAACTATCTGCCACCATTGTCGCAACCCCTATTACCAGCCTGTTCAACCTCTCTTTCATATCGTCTGAGATCCCCAAGGATTGGAAAGCTGCTGCAGTCATCCCCCTCTTCAAAGGGGGAGACACCCTGGACCCAAACTGTTACAGACCTATATCCATCCTGCCCTGCCTATCTAAGGTCTTCGAAAGCCAAGTCAACAAACAGGTCACTGACCATCTCGAATCCCACCGTACCTTCTCCGCTGTGCAATCTGGTTTCCGAGCCGGTCATGGGTGCACCTCAGCCACACTCAAGGTACTCAACGATATCATAACCGCCATCGATAAAAGACAGTACTGTGCAGCCGTCTTCATCGACCTTGCCAAGGCGTTCGACTCTGTCAATCACCATATTCTTATCGGCAGACTCAGGAGCCTCTGTTTTTCGGATGACTGCCTTGCCTGGTTCACCAATTACTTTGCAGACAGAGTTCAGTGCGTCAAATCGGAGGGCATGCTGTCTGGTCCTCTGGCAGTCTCTATGGGGGTGCCACAGGGTTCAATTCTCGGGCCGACTCTTTTCTCTGTGTATATCAATGATGTTGCTCTTGCTGCGGGCGATTCCCTGATCCACCTCTACGCAGACGACACCATTCTATATACTTTCGGCCCGTCTTTGGACACTGTGCTATCTAACCTCCAAACAAGCTTCAATGCCATACAACACTCCTTCCGTGGCCTCCAACTGCTCTTAAATGCTAGTAAAACCAAATGCTTGCTTTTCAACCGGTCGCTGCCTGCACCCGCATGCCCGACTAGCATCACCACCCTGGATGGTTCCGACCTAGAATATGTGGACGTCTATAAGTACCTAGGTGTCTGGCTAGACTGCAAACTCTCCTTCCAGACTCATATCAAACATCTCCAATCGAAAATCAAATCAAGAGTCGGCTTTCTATTCCGCAACAAAGCCTCCTTCACTCACGCCGCCAAGCTTACCCTAGTAAAACTGACTATCCTACCGATCCTCGACTTCGGCGATGTCATCTACAAAATGGCTTCCAACACTCTACTCAGCAAACTGGATGCAGTTTATCACAGTGCCATCCGTTTTGTCACTAAAGCACCTTATACCACCCACCACTGCGACTTGTATGCTCTAGTCGGCTGGCCCTCGCTACATATTCGTCGCCAGACCCACTGGCTCCAGGTCATCTACAAGTCCATGCTAGGTAAAGCTCCGCCTTATCTCAGCTCACTGGTCACGATGGCAACACCCATCCGTAGCACGCGCTCCAGCAGGTGTATCTCACTGATCATCCCTAAAGCCAACACCTCATTTGGCCGCCTTTCGTTCCAGTACTCTGCTGCCTGTGACTGGAACGAATTGCAAAAATCGCTGAAGTTGGAGACTTTTATCTCCCTCACCAACTTCAAACATCAGCTATCTGAGCAGCTAACCGATCGCTGCAGCTGTACATAGTCTATTGGTAAATAGCCCACCCTTTTTCACCTACCTCATCCCCATACTGTTTTTATTTATTTACTTTTCTGCTCTTTTGCACACCAATATCTCTACCTGTACATGACCATCTGATCATTCATCACTCCAGTGTTAATCTGCAAAATTGTAATTATTTGCCTACCTCCTCATGCCTTTTGCACACATTGTATATAGACTCCCCTTTGTTTTCTACTGTGTTATTGACTTGTTAATTGTTTACTCCATGTGTAACTCTTTGTTGTCTGCTCACACTGCTATGCTTTATCTTGGCCAGGTCGCAGTTGCAAATGAGAACTTGTTCTCAACTAGCCTACCTGGTTAAATAAAGGTGAAATTAAAAAAAAAATAAAAAATTATACTACTCTAGTCTGCTCTACTGTAGTGAAATGTAATGTACTGAACTATGCTCTTTACTGTACTGTCCAAACTTGTGAAACATAAACGTCTATGATTGGTTGTAGATTTGGTCATTAGAATAATAGCCACCAATCATGGACGTCTATGTTTGGGCCAAATCAAGGCTGTAGATGTTGAAATCATGGCTAGACCAGCCCCCAAAACGACCCCTGTGGACGTTAAAATCAAGGCCAGGGCGGACTGACCATATTTCAACTGCTTTTCAATGTCCATGGACGTCCGGTGTCGGTCGGTGTTCAGAGGGTGAGGATGTTGGTTACAGTAAATGGAAAGAGAGGGGGCTCATGGGTAGGTGTCAGTAAGAGCCGGGAGAGGTAACAGAAACTGGAGAGAGAAGAGGCAGCGACTGAGAGGGAGGGGTTGTCCAGACTGTTTACACACTTGCTTTGACCACCAGACGACAGAAAGAAAGAAAACCATTATGAGCTGAACATAACAGTATGTCAGTGGAAGGGAGGACAGTAGCAGGAGATCCTATGAGCTGAACATAACAGTATGCCAGTAGAAGGGAGGACAGTAGCAGGAGATCCTATGAGCTGAACATAACAGTATGCCAGTAGAAGGGAGGACAGTAACAGGAGATCCTATGAGCTGAACATAACAGTATGCCAGTAGAAGGGAGGACAGACAATGATTTCCCAAAGTAGCCAATTCAATTGGAGTATCAGTAATTCTGATACTGATTTGGTAACAGAATAACACTTAATAATTCAGAAACAAATTGATATCAGTAAAAATACAAACTAATTGGTAGGTATACCATTACTTGTAACTTCTGTGAACTTTCATTATCCTCCCTCATGAGGGAGAGAAATTAGAAAATATATTAAACATATGTGGGTTTTTGGTTAAGGAATTACAAGGCAAAGTCTCTTAAACTTACAGAAGGCAAATCATTTCTCCAAAACTAAATATGTGTTTATTACTTGACAGGGGTCTTTATTTCAACATTATTGTGTTCTGATGTATTTCTGATACCTTAAGTCTTTTTCCTGCTAGATGTTTTTTAAGACCCCTTTTCTGTCTTTTTGACTCGAAATCAAAGCCTTTATACTCAGGCCTCATTTTTTAATGGAAAATGGTTGAGAAGTATCTAGGCTTTCATTTCCCCCAAATGGAGACTTTTAACTTTCATTTGACATGCTCCTATGAACTTTACATGTTGGTGCTCATGGGTACTTTTACATGGACATGGCCATATGGAGGAATCACTCTGAAGATGGGCTGCTGTAATGTGTACCTTTTATACTTTGGTGATCACTGATCAGACCGTATTGGTTTAAGAAAGGAGTCAGTCATGGGTGGTGGTGGCATCTTAATAAGATGTTTCCTTTCCTTCATCTGATGTGAGGAGACTCCATTATCCACAATGTTACTTACCTTTTACTCCAAATGAAATGTTCTCTTTGTTTACCTGTGGCCAGGTGTGGAGAGGGGGCGTGGCCTGAAGCAGGAGAAGGTATCAGGGGAGGAGTGGAGCAGCTGTGGGGGCGTGGCCAGGGAAACAGCCTTCAATGATCTGGAGGAGGCTGAGGCCACCAGCCCTAGGAGAATCTCTGAGGTAGGCAGGGGACTGACTAAACACATGGAGGCTGAGGCCACCAGCCCTAGGAGAATCTCTGAGGTAGGTAGGGGACTGACTAAACACATGGAGGCCACCAGCTCTAGGAGAACCTCTTGTATCTAGGGGACTAAACACCTTGGAAGAATGGAGGGTGCAGTGTTACAAAATGCTCAGTTAGAAATATATTTTAAAGAACATATTAGAATTGTGAGGAAGAATTAGGCAACCTTTTTCAAACCTCTCCTCATATTTGAACTGTTACAGAACTAAAACACCTGATTCAACTTGTCAACGAATCATCAAGCCCTTCACTACTTGAATCAGGTATGCTAGTTCAGGGCTACGACAAAGTTGTGAGATGTCTGGGGGTCCCAGAGGAGAGTTCTGAATATAGAACCATCATGTCAGCTCTATTCAATCACTGTCAGTTTATCCATCATTTAGTCCGAATAATTTGCTCTTCCAGTCCACAGAGGTCGGAGGTCAGAAGCTGGACAGTCTGCTGAAAGAGGAGGCTCTCCACAACACTGAGCTACAGGAGAGATGGGAGTTCTGCCTGGATGGTGAGTCAGGAGTTTACAACAAACATAACAGACAATAGCCAACCTTTATGATGATGAGAATGATAAGGAGAGTAACTTATAGTAAGTATGCTGTGTCATTTCAAATGAATTAATTATTATACTGTACATGTAAAGTCAACTTGAAACTGTGAGTAAACATTTAACATTACAGTTACTCTACTACCGTTTCTAGTAATTCTAATGTCTTAAATATTAATGCTTCTAATGCCTCATGTCTCCTGTGTTTTCAGGGGCCGATGGTTCAGACGTCTCGGGGCCCAGTAAGAGTTTTATTCAGCAGGATCTACAGCGGTGCCAGGATGACTGGGGGTCCGCTCTAGACCAGGGGCCTGAACCACCGGGCCCCGAGGGAGAGCCAGAGGACCCCACCGACCCTCTCTACCGTCCTCGTTACAGCATGGAGGACCTTGGGGGCGCCTTTGAGAAGTCTGGTTACAGCGGTGATGGTGGTAGCGACCATCTACTAGACATGGAAGGGCTGGATAGGCTTCCTGGTTCGCCGTCTCGTCTGGGGGCGCTGAGCTACGGAGCTGTCGGTAACTACCAGGTGAACCTGGGGGGGTCTGAGGGGGGAGACCATCACCATCGCTCCCACATGCCTCGCCCCCATCAGAGCCGGAGGGAGCAGGTGGGGTCGCCAACGCCATCCCCCCACCCAGAGGTGGGAGGCCGGAACTGCCTGTTGATAAACGAGGAGGGTTACCTGCAGGACTCCAGTGTCTTGTACCCAGAACACGGGGTCCCAGAGTCAGGTAACAGAGCCAGCCACAGGGGGCTAACCTCCATCCACTCTGGAAGCTCAGCCCACAACAACAACACAGAGAGCCTGTATGATGCTGCTGGCGACTTTGGACTCTCTTTAAACCTCAGAGATCGTTCACATGAGCAGGTAACAGGAGGAGGGGGGAGGCGTCATGCCTGCAATCAATGTACCATGACCTTCCCAGACTTTGGTTCCCTCAAGGCCCACAAGCAGACACACAAAACTGGTAGAGAGTCAGGGTCTGGGCCTCCGTACTCCTGCACCCAGTGCGGTAAGACCTTCACCCAGGCCTGCAACCTCAAGGTCCACCAGCGAGTCCACCAGGCAGAGGGACTCCACCTCTGCAGCCACTGCGGCAAGGGCTTCACCTCCTTCTCCGACCTGAAGAGGCACAAGTGCAGCCAGACCACAGACAAGCCCTACTGCTGCTCCATCTGTGGGAACAAATTCAGTCGGCTCTGGAACCTCAAGCTGCATCAGCGCATTCACACGCAGGAGAAACCCCACCGCTGCACTATGTGTGACAAGAGCTTCACACGTGCAGACATTTTGAAAGTGCACCTGCGCATCCACACTGGGGAGAGACCGTACTGCTGCGCTGTGTGTGGACTCCGCTTCAAACGACTGGACCATCTGAAGTTGCACCAGCGCAAACACAGGCCGGACCTCCTGAACTGAATAAAAAAAACTTTAATTTTTGTTCTTTAGCATATGCTTTTATCCAAAGCGACTTACTTTTAGTGCATTCAACTTAGTTGGTTCATATTATTTTATTTGTCATTGAGAAAAAAAGTATGTTTTTGATCAATTGTTTATTAATAAGGACATTGAAAATATGAGCTGTTGGAAATCTAACCATGTGTTGAATAAGAATGTATGCCTTAAATGATACATTGTCTGTGAATTGTCTGTCATAATGACCATGCCAACCTACCAAACATTAGAATAATACTGCTTTCATGAAGTCTGCAGTGGTGTAAAGTACTTAAGGAAAAATACTTTAAGTACTACTTAAGTAGTTTTTGGTGTATCTGTACTTTACTATTTATGTTTTTTTACAACTTCTCCTTTTACTTCACTACATTCTTAAAGAAAATAATGTACTTTTTCCCTGACACCCAAAAGTACTTGTTACATTTTGACAGGAAAATGGTCCAATTCACGCACTTATCAAGAGAACATCCTTGGTCATCCCTACTGCCTCTGATCTGACAGACTCACTAAACACAAATGCTTTGTTTGTAAATTCATGGCAGAGTGTTGTACTGTGCCCCTGGCTATCCGTAAAAAATAAAAATAAAAATAATTTGTGCTGTCTGGTTTGCAAAATATAAGGAATTTTAAATTATTCATACTTTCACTTTTGATACTTAATTACATTTGAGCAATTCCATTTACTTTTAATACTTAAGTATATTTAAAACCAAATACTCTTAGACTTTTACTCAAATAGTATTTTACTGGGTGACTTTCGGTTTAACTTGAGTCATTTTATATTAAGGTATCTTTACTTTACCTCAAGTATGACTTTTGAGTACTTTTTCCACCACTGCAAGTCAGAAACTGGGAACCTCAAGAGTTCAAATTAATCTATTTGCATAGAGCATCCAATTGGTTGATTTTGATACTTTCCAAGTGGGAAACTTGGGTGTCATTTCCAAGTTGTACATTTTTGAGTTTGTTAGTTCCGACATGTCATGAATGCAGCATATGCCTCATATCTTCTGTTCATCAAGCTTGCTTTCTCCCACAGTCACTACCCATACTGTAACCATGCATTTTCTTCCTGTACATAATACTTTAACTGAATGAATTGAACCTGAATTGCCGTAATTGTCTTTTATGTACAATAAATATTTTGCTCCCCATGTAGTCTGTGAATATATCATTCCTTAAAGACAGTGCTACTGACCTTTGACGAATACTAAGTCTTTTTTAAACCTCCCACTTTGGGCTGGATGTGTCAATCTGTAGTTCATACATGCAAAATCTATGATCGGAATTACTGTCTAACCTCAATTAGCCACGAAATCCCTAGTTTGAAAGTGACTGTTTTTCTGGAAGCTGTGCTGGGCCATTTTCCCTAACATTCAACATTCAACACATGCATAAGCCATATAGCAATTCGAGTTTAGCCAATGAGCTTCCGTCCCCCTGCCATTCGAGTGACAGCTAGCAAGATGCACACACAGCAAAGCGAGAGATCAATGACATGGTGACAAATCTGCACATATGTGATGTAGTACGCAATTATCGGATCCACTTTTGGCTCGTGAGGGCTACTTTCAGAACTTCTTGCTAAAGTGTACAAACTACCGGATATTTTTTTATATTTTTTAAACATTTTATTTCACCTTTATTTAACCAGGTAGGCTAGTTGAGAACAAGTTCTCATTTGCAACTGCGACCTGGCCAAGATAAAGCATAGCAGTGTGAACAGACAACACAGAGTTACACATGGAGTAAACAATTAACAAGTCAATAACACAGTAGAAAAAAATAGAGTCTATATACATTGTGTGCAAAAGGCATGAGGAAGTAGGCGAATAATTACAATTTTGCAGATTAACACTGGAGTGATAAATGATCAGATGGTCATGTACAGGTAGAGATATTGGTGTGCAAAAGAGCAGAAAAGTAAATAAATATAAACAGTATGGGGATGAGGTAGGTAAAATTGGGTGGGCTATTTCCCGATAGACTATGTACAGCTGCAGCGATCGGTTAGCTGCTCAGATAGCAGATGTTTGAAGTTGGTGAGGGAGATAAAAGTCTCCAACTTCAGCGATTTTTGCAATCCCTTTAATTCCATTGGTAAATATGTTTTTAACTAATTGTATAGCTTACAACTATATTTTCATCATAGATAGACGAAGTGGAGTAATTATCGAAGTAATTCTCTACCCCACAAATATGTATAATTTGTCGCAAAAAGGTTTCACTTGTTCTATTAACGCGTTTCATAAAACGTTCCCTTACCATGCGGACGTTGATCACGCAGGGCCACCGTACAGCAGAAGGGTGACGTGCGATTGAAAACAATCGAATTTCCGGAATCCATCGTCGATTAGCATGTTTTTTTTCGTTTTCTTCAATTTAAACAAAAATCTGGAGACAACTACCCCATGTTCATGAAGTGCTGTCAGCCTTTTGGTAATAACGTTTTTAATCAATAGTACTGTATGTTGAAAAATGTTCCATTATTGACTTGTAACAAGGCTTGTACCAGTATCATGTTAGCTAGCTAGCTATTTTTTTTTAGCAAGCCTGATGCGACCCCATTTTTGTCTGATACCTTGTTTGTTACCTAGTCGAATTTTGCGATGTGACCGTTTTATTGAACTTATGTTGCACTCTTCTGCGCTGGACGGTCTTCGCCACTTGGTTGTTAGCGAGCTGGAGGAGCTGTCACTCTTATTGGTCAGAGAAACAGATAGGCGATGTGTCAGTGATAGACATGGCATATTTCTACCCACTTATTCTGAATAACAGGGCTTTCTGAAGAGATTCACTTTAGGATCACACACACACACAATCCTGACTTGCTCCTGGTGCAGATCCCACTGTGAATTGATCTGTGAAAAAGACACACAAGCAGTATGTCGGAGAACCTCGTCCTCACCTTCCAGACCCAGCTCTCGGGAGTCATGGAGACGGTCCTAAAGTCAGCCATGTATGAGATCACCAGACTGGTGGAGGATGGCTTCCTGGAGGAGGTAAGACGTGGTCAACAGGAAGTGACACGGAGCCACCAGGAAGTGGAGTCTCTGCGGATCTTGCTGCAGCGGGCAGAGAGTCAGCTGAAGGATGTCAGTCAGAGGGCCAGGTGTGGAGACTGTGGCAGGACCGATGTCTACAATGAGGAAACAGATGACAGACCTCCAGGAATACAGGACAGTAAGTGGGGGCTTCCTTTGAGTCACAAAATACTTTTAGGTATAACCAAGGGGTAAATGGTGAATGTGTAGGTATTGCAACTGTTTCCAAAATGGGTTGTTTCGCCCTATGACAGTTTCTAAATAGCTATGCTCATCTACCACTGTTCTTTCCCAGCCTAAGGTTGGTTCCCACAACCACAATATAACCAATTAGCCTATACTTTTCGAGACATACTTTGAGTTCAGGGGGTGTATGTTATGTTGTTGTCTCATTAGTAGTGCTTTCATGAGTTGCACACCGTAGCAAAACGTTTTGCACCTGTCTCCCCAGGTCTGCTTCTGCTGAGCGGGTGTGACCTGAAGCTGGAGGAGGAGCCAGATGTCAGGTGGAGAAGCTGTGGACAGGAAACAGTGGAGTCATCACAGTTAGCAGCTAAACCAACTCCTCCCACTCCTCCAGCTCCCAGTCCTTCGCTGGTAGGCAGTGTTAAGGAGGAGGAAGGGGAGGAGGACATGGAACCGTGGAGAATCAAGGTGGCCATACAGCCGTCTGCAGCTCACACCTACACAGAGGAGCAGCGGGACTCAGACACACTCGTTCAGAGTACAGGGGACTCTATTGGGTTTCCCTCTGCGGACCCAGAGGTCCAACAGGTCACCCAGACACCCAGACTAGCAGTGCCATCTCAGAACCAGAGCAGAGGACCCAGTAATGACGGTGACAGAATGAGGAGTAGAGCCTCACCGGTGTGGATAGGCCATAGAATATTAGACACGGATACTGACGTTCACAGACAAGCTCAGTCGAACCTACGACTGGTAAGAGAGCCTCTGTCGTCCTCTGAATCGGCAGAGGCGAAGCAGCTAGCTAGAGATTTCGCTCCCCCAACCAATCCCAGTACAGCGGGGGCCTCTGTCTCCTCCTCCTCATCGGGCTGTCATGTCTTCAGCTCTCTAAACTACAGGATTCCTTCCAAATATAAGCCCAGCGCTCAAACCCTGCCGCGCATGAGAGTATACAGGGATGCTGCCAAGCGGGGCGGCTACCCAATGTACAACAGGGGGGCCGCCCAGGGAGGGCTCACCTCCTCCCAAACACCAACCCAACAAGGGAACCACCAGCATCACCACCCTGGGAGGCTGGCCCTCCGCTGCCCAGTGTGTGGTAAGGTCTTCCCCCATCCCAGTAGCCTTAAGGCCCACCAGCAGACCCACACGGGGGAGAGGCCGTTCATCTGCGCCCTGTGTGGCCGGAGCTTCACTAAGTTAAGCAACCTGAAAGCCCACCGGCGTGTTCACACTGGGGAGAGACCCTACAGCTGCTCGGACTGCGGCAAACGCTTCACACAGAAGTGCAACCTTAAGAGGCACCAGAGGATTCACATGGAGAATGATATATGATGTGGTTGTGGGGAGGAGTGTGTGGGTGTGGGGAGGAGTGTGGGTCGGTGTGGGGAGGAGTGTGGGTCGGTGTGGGGAGGAGTGTGGGTCGGTGTGGGGAGGAGTGTGGGTCGGTGTGGGGAGGTGTGTGGGGAGGAGTGTGGGTCGGTGTGTGGGGAGGAGTGTGGGTCGGTGTGTGGGTCGGTGTGGGGAGGAGTGGGTCGGTGTGGGGGTGTTGGTTGTTCATTTGACCCATGTTATTGCATAAATGGTATATAGTTTGTTATTCCTTTATATCAATGCTGTTGATATGAAGTTAGACATGATGTAGGATAGATAAGCTGTGTTTTCCCCATGGTATTGTCTACAGTTTTTATAATAATGTATAGTCATTTACATTTCTATAAGTGAATTAAAGTTTCTCTAGACCTTGTTCTCAGATGAATGTTCTACCATAGATGGCTAGTGTGGTAGCTAATCAACGCTTGTCTTTTCAAATCTGAGCACATGACAATGCTCTATCCATGTTCTTCTGAGTGTCCCACATCAAATGTAGGCCTATACAACATGTAATGGAATATGTATACCCTATAAAATGTAACATAAAAAAAAATACCTTGGTCAATGAACAATGGCTGCTGAGTGAATAAGGTCAATATTGTTTGTGAATGGAGATTGTTTTTGTATGAACTAAGTGGAAAAAAATATATCTTTATGAACAAAGATTTTTATGAGATCATACAGCATGGTTGCATCGTGAAATTAAAATCAAAGCTGTGCACTGTTCCCATTGGAAGTATAACATACAAGGGATGGATACAATAGTTTTATTTTAGAAGTAAATGGGGTGACTGAAGAAATAGTTTTGGTCTAAACTAGATACAGGGCTAGGATTTGTTTGTGGTTTTTAAATCAAATTAAAGCAGTCAAGTGTGTTATTTTGTGTCCAATTTCTGTCATTTATTTGATTCAGTACTGTGTCGGGTATATTATCTTCCCTGGTGGAGTTATGCTGGTACTACTTGTTCTACTTTTCTGGTCAAAAGTAGGGGATAGGGTGCTATTTCACTGACCAGGTCCCATAGGGCTCTGGTCAAAAGTAGTGCACTATATAGGTGATAGGGCACAATTTTGGACTCACAAACACATAAACAGGCATTTAAAGAGACTACTACATCTGGTCCTGCAAACAGACCACTCTGGGACAATGCTGATTGTGTGGTTTGTGTCCACAGTATTAAGTTAAAGGTAGGCCCTTTTATTACTACTGGTAAATATAACATTGTTAATCCGTTTTCAGTTGTGATGAGAAATGTGCAGTGTAATGTATATCTCTTGGGAAAATAATGTACGCGTTCCAAAGCTTAGATGCTGCTAACGCTTGACAGATCTTAAAACGCCTGGAAAGGTATTTGAAGTATCAGCTAACCACGTCATACGGTATGTTACAGCAATTTGTCAGTCGATGACACATTCGATGACGTGGCACGTAACTATTGGTTGTTGCATCGCCTCGCCTTGGCTGTGGAACAGGACCTAAGATTTCTACTTCACTGTATATATAGATATCCTATGAAATTACTAGATGGGCGCTGTCATGATACTGCAAAGTTCCATACGGGGGCCAAATGGCAGCCATCTTGGTCAGGGAGAAATCCAAAACCAGTCGAATTGAAATGAATGGCAGTAGAGGCATACAGTAGGTGATGCATTTCCTGCTTTTACTTCAGCAAGAAAATAAAAGTATGGCATATCAGAAGTTGTGTAATGGAATTATAGTCAATCTAAAATATTGCAATATAATTATAAATGCTTTTAATACAGGTTTAATACCAATTTTATGAATAAATAGCCTCGCAAATATATGTAAACAGACCATACATGTATCAGATTTAGTTTTCTTGTAAAGCTGTGAGTGCTATTATATGATACAATATCAGTACTTGTTGCATTTACAACTTGTCTAAGTCCTATCATCAACTGATTTCAGCCAGCGTATTGCTGTGGATTGACTGCGTTGTTTGAATGGAATGTTGGCATATTGGCAGTTAATTAGAAAAATGTATTGAATCATTCCTCTAAAACTGGCTGGCTAGCTGTCCTGTAGGTTTTCATTTTACTTTACTAAAGTAGTACACCTGATTCTATTACTTAGCTGGTTGATAAACTGAACCAGTTTAGTTACAACTGGAGTTGAAATGAAAACCTACATGAGGGAATAGCTCTCCTGGAACAGGGTTGGCCAGCCCTGGCATAGATAAATAAAGGAGAATAACCATTACTCATATTGACCACTAGAAGCTGCTATAAAACCGAAAATCAACTTTATTGTGACAATATCACAAGCATAATATGGCATGACAAGTTTAAGGTGTGTGTGTGTTGTTGTTTGAGAGTAGACAATGTTGTAATGGTATTGTTAAGAAAAAAACACCTCACAAATCCATTCCAATTTCAAGTCACACCTAAAGTAATTCCATGCGCGTAGAGGAATATTTTGTACACCTCCATACATCATAGCACAGTCCTTCTCTCCAGTGGCAGAATCAGGTTCTGACCACCACCAGAACCTACAGGGTAAACACCAGTCATACAGTTAGACTCGATGGTAAAAACATCATCCTGAAAAATATCAATGTTTTCAACTTTAATTGTTCAGTGCCTTTTCATAAGAGTAGTTGTAGATATTACGCTTTGGTGAGTGGTGTGCCGTCCACCCATTTCCAGGTTCCCTGTGTCCCTCTGTCCGTCAGACCAATCCAGATCCATCGATCAAATGTAGTGAGAAATACCTTTGTTGAGAAAGATATACAGTACCAGTCAAAGGTTTGGACACACCGACTCATTCAAGGGTTTTTCTTTATGTTTACTATTTTCTACATTATAGAATAATAGTGAAGACATCAAAACTATGAAATAACACATATGGAATCATGTAGTAACCAAAAAAGTGTTCAAAAGTAACCACCCTTTGCCTTTTTTTGTCCATTAAAATAACATCATATTGATCAGAAATAACGGGTGGACATTGTTAATGTAAATTACTATTGGAATCGGCAGATTTTTTAGGGAATATCTGCATAGGCGTACAGAGGCCCATTATCAGCAACCATCACTCCTATGTTCCAATGGCACATTGTGCTAGCTAATCCAAGTTTATCATTTTAAAAGGCTAACTGATCATTAGAAAACCCTTTTGTAATTATGTTATCACAGCTGAAAAATATTGTTCTGATTAAAGCAATAAACCTGGCCTTCTTTAGACTAGTCGAGTATCTGGAGCATCAGCATTTGTGGGTTCGATTACATGCTCAAAATGGCCAGAAACAAACTGCTTTCTTCTGAAACTCGCCAGTCTATTATTGTTCTGAGAAATTAAGGCTGTTCCATGCGAGAAATTGCCAATAAACTGTAGATCTCGTACAACGCTGTGTACTACACCCTTCACAGAAGAGCGCAAACTGTCTCTAACCAGAATAAAAGAGGAGTGGGAGGCCCCGGTGCACAACTGAGCAAGAGGACAAGTACAGTGGCTTGTGAAAGTATTTTGGCATTTTTACTATTTTGTTACAACCTGGAATTAAAATGGATTTTTTGGGGGGGTTTGTATCATTTAATTTACATGACATGCCTACCACTTTGAAGATGCAACATATTTTTTTATTGTGAAACAAATAAGAAATAAGACATAAAAACTGAAAACTTGAGCATGCATAACAATTTCAACCCCCTCACCCCCTCCTGGGTCAATAGTTTGTAGAGCCACCTCTATCTATCTCTTAACATTTTGACTTGCTTTATTGGCATGACATAACAATGTACATATTGCCAAAGCTTACGTTGGAAATGGAATGATTCATTGACTATATTAACATCAATGACAATCAGTAGCAAAAATAACCAATGGTGGGGGGATGGTGTTGTATTTAAAACTAGAAATCAGTAAGAAAATAAACATACATACAATGGACAATAGCGTTAACAGTAACAACACAATGGCATAGAAGACAGGTGCAGGTTGGTTGATCTCATGGCAGGCAGCAATGTAGTGCCCTGCCAACCCACAGTTCTCTGCATTCCCCCCAACAGGATGGGAAGCTTCTTGTCAGCTGAGGTCTTGAAAGACTTCAGTTTTGATTTCAAAGTGATTTAATAACTGTCACGACTTCCACCGAAGTCGTTTCGGGCGGTGTTCGACGGTCGGCGTCACCGGTCTTCTAGCCATCGCCGATCCACTTTTCATTTTCCATTTGTTTTGTCTTGTTTTCCTACACACCTGGTTTCCATTTCCCTCATTAAGTGTTGTGTATTTAATCCCCTGTCCCCCCTGTCCTTGTGTGGAATGTGGAATTGTTTGTTTGTAAATGCTGGTGCACTATGTTACTGGTGCATGTCGGGTTTTGTACCCATGTAGGTTCTTTTTTTATTGCCGTTGGTTTTGAAATGAAACTGCTCCAGCTATGACCTATTTCTGCTCTCCTGCGTCTGACTTCACTGCCACCAGTTCCGCAACCCTTACAATAACATATGTTTTCCCTCGAATACACTCTCTCTTACCTGTTCATCTTCGCTGTTTACGATCACCAGGTCTGCTCCTCTGTTCAGACAGTCCTGTCTGGCATAATCCCAGGTGTTCACCTCAGTAGAGATGTAGTAACAGCTGCAGCCAAACCTCTGCCATCCTTCGGTACAGGTTTTCGCTGTTAACTGAACTTTAACAACACATTGCATTGCAATACAATCAATCAATTTCAGAACCTATACACCTATACATTTATCTTTATTATGTTAGACATATTATTATTTAGGCCGAGGCTACGAATACAGGGTTTTCGCCCTTGCCCCTGTCCTACCCTTTAAAGATTATTTCTCAAACGTTAATGATCCGAATCACGCTCTGCGCATATGTTGTACACACACGTGTTTCACTTTACTCACCCTCTTCTGAACCATCAACCAATTTGATCATATGATGATGTAGCCTATGTCTCTGCCTCATATTTCTGATCAGTTGAGATTTGAACGAACTTTCCCAAAATATATGACGTTCTAAAAATATATTTGAAGGCTACATCATTCTGTCTGTTGTAGTGGATATTGCCACAGCTAGCACAAACAGGACGCAGTCTTCAGATTGCACTGGGGCAAAACAAGTAGCGTTTTGTGTGAGATGTAATCATTATAGTTATGCTGACATATAGCCAGCAGTCTGCCTTCTGTTCAGCCAATGCTTACAATGATGATGATGATGAAAGAATAACATTACCATCGCTATTGACTGCCTGTCTGTTTCTTGTATGTTTGATATACTGTGTAAACCACACAAAGATTGCCTAAATTGCTGCATATTATTCCCCTCCTGAAAAAATGAAATTGCTAGACAAACTGTTTGTGTCATACTTATGTTTGCAATGGCCTACTGTTCCAACAGACAAAGACCTACGTTTGTTCAAGCTGTTATGTGTACAAGCGGCAGTGGAGTCACCGAGCAGCAATTGAACGCAGGTAGGCTAGTGGATCCCGCATGCGCAGAATTCTCCGTATTTTTTAGCAACAGCAAATTGGGTTCCAGAAAATCCAGAACGGCAGTCACTCCATATTATTTATTGATGTTTATTACATTTTTATTTTTTAAACTAACAGATCTGTTGTTGAACATATTAGCAGCATATCCAGAGACCAAAAAAGGTGAACAGAAAAACACAGTTATTTACAAGGTGAAATCACAATGAATTGAATCAATATTCTACAAAGAAAATAAATATCAACTCATTGACCAGAAAGCAAATTCTTAAGATTACAATGTCAGTCTATAGGTTGGCAATGTGAACGTGATCTAAAAACGAATGAAGCAATGGTTGCTTTCTAAACCATTTCATACTTGTTACCTAGAAATAAATGATAAGCACAATTGTACTTGTCAAACTTACAGGAGACTGACAGGCCAATGATCCCAGCCAGTAGGAGAACACACAGCAGCCCCAGACACACTGCAGCAACTAGGAAGGGTCTCTTCCCTGAGCTATCAGAACCTGACCAGAGAAGGACTTTATATTAACTACAGTAATATGAACTGTCTGAATATAATATAAGGGATTATACGTACGTGTGCGCGTGTGCGCCTGTGTGCATGTGCGCGTGTGTGCGTGTGCGTGTGTGTGCGTGTGCATGCGCGCCCCCCTTACCTGAGTAGCCAGGTTGTGGTGTGCTTCTTGGGGTCACTTCATTCCCAGTCTGGTAGTAAGTAGACATATCTGGAGTTTCACACATGGACTCTTCAAAGACATAGTTCCCCCGAAAACATCTTCCTTGGTATAAACAATGTCCCTGGACATCTCCACGGTTACCACTGTCTCTGTAAGCTATTTGTGACGATGGACAGGGAACTATCATACCAGGAAGATCCATAAAGGGAAAATGGAAAACAAAGGCTAGCTGTTGACATATTAATATCGTACGTAACAAGCAAACTCAGGGCGTTTCCAGAACTCCTTTAACAAACAGATTCTTGTTGGATGGGACAGAGTCAGTGAAGACGTCAAGTGGACACATGGTCGTGGGAACAGATCAGACACGGAATTAAACATATTACACGTTTATTACAAGACTAGAAAATAGTTATTACAAGTTGCAGCGACTCATGTGGATAAGCATGAAAGGCTGCATACAAACTCCTAAATGCAGTAGCTTACTTAAAGGGATTGTTCACCCAAATGACTAAAGTACACTCTGGTTTCCTTCCCCTGTAAGCAGTCTATGACAAGGTATGACAGTAATGCTTTGGTTTCCAGTCGCTAACCAGTTGCTAACGCTTTTGCATTTCTGACACAAATCTCATTCAAGTCATGGTCAAACATTAGCATTTGGAAACAGTGCCAGAGGTAATGAACCAAAACATGGATGGCTGTCATACCTTGTCCACAGACTGCTTACAGGGGAAGGAAACCAGTATGTTATTTTGCAATTTGAGTGAACTATCCCTTTAATGCACCTAGTTTCAGGTTTTAATTTAGGTTAGATACACAATGGATAGATTCTGTGGAGAGATATCACACATCACTCAGTTAGTTTAGTTGAACACAGCAAACAGTGAACCAGGCCCACAGGCAAATACAATATAACTGCAGAACGTTAAGCTCAATGGACAAATATTAGCTTCCCCTTCAAATGCACAGACAGATTATAATACATCTAAACAATCCAATCACCGCTTGTGCATTCTACTTTGTTGGCCTCCAAGCTGTCACACCAAGGAAGCAAACAACAATAGTCTTTACTTTACTTTTAGTTTATCAAAATGCTCATCTAACAATTCACTAAAAACTAAACTGTTCCAGTTGGCAGCTTGGAGTCCAGCAGCAGCTTCTCCCTGATCCAGCTTGTGTCCAGAGCACACAATGTGCTCTACTTTTATAGGAAGGGGAACAGGTCTGCTTAATCACTTCGTTAACCTGAAAGTAAGCAGACAAATGGAATCTACCCAGGGGTATATTCAATGCAATAGCAACACAGGGTTATCTTCACCTTGTTACACTCCCCTTGTCCTTTCAGCTTCCTGCAGATTTGTTTACTCTGTACATCAACATGTTCAGGAGCTCCAGGACTACAAACATGGGTCATTATAATGTCCATACAATAGATTTTACACTTCACGCTTGCTCCAAGTGGATACTGAGGGTTGGGTAGGCTTAACCAGTGAGGACGCAATGGCAAAAGACACCACCGGGGCTCTCGTCTCTCTTAATGAATCCGATTGGTCTAGGATTCTTTGAGTGACAGCTGGTTGAACCACTGAAAAGGTCCTTGATTATCTTTTGGGACCCATGTCGGAGATCAACAGCCAAATAGGAGCATTTGATATTGTGTTCATACTGTAACTCGACAACAAAGACTGACTGTCAAAGATAACAAAGTAACTTGATTGATGATACAGTAAACTCCTGATCCAGTGTGCTGAATGTAATGATGGTTCGGGACTGTTGAGAATCTTTGCACTAAATCGAAGCATGAAAATATCTGTAGCAGTTAAGAAGAATATACTTGAATGACCTCACTGACAGTCTTGTCAACTTGAACTGTTAGAGCCTTATTTCCTGCACAAACCTTCAAAATAGTCGACAGGTCTACCATCTCTTCTGTCTGGTACTACAGTGGGGGCCTAAAAATATTGACACCCTTGATGAGCAATAACGACAGTGTAAAATAAATAATTAAAATAGTGAGCTATATTGTATGCTCAAAAAAATTGCACAATTATATTATTTCATACTAATACAATTGCTCAGAGAAATATATTTTGTTTAACAAGTAATGTTTATTTGTCTCAAAAAGGTAAGGGTCAAAATGATTGACTCCCCTAAAGATTCTACCCAATAAAGTAGTCCAAAGTATTTTTGACTACTTTATAGTATTTGATCCCATATTCTTAGCATGCAATGACAACATCAAGCTTGTGACTCTACACACTTGTTGGATGCATATGCAGTTCGTTTAGGTTGTGTTATAGATTATTTTGTGCCCAATAGAAATGAATGGTATATCATGTATTGTGTCATTTTGGAGTCACTTTTATTGCAAATAAGAATAAAACATGTTTCTAAACACTTCTACATTCATGTGGGTGCTACCATGGTTACGAATAATCCTTGTTGTTTACAAAGCGTGTGACAAATAAAATTAGATTTTGTGTATTTTTCTCTCTGTTCTAGAAACCACTATCACTTAGAATTTCACTAGTCCACTTCCTGGCTGATGTGTGTGTGTGTGTCTTGAGTGTAGTAATAATGTGTGAACTGTGTATCTGTCTCTATTGATCCAGTATCCCTACACATATGGTACTGGAACTGACCCTGTATATAGTACACTTACTTACTTTGTGTTCTTTCTTCTTTTTATATCTTGTGTGTTTTTGTTCTACCTTGTTATTTTTAGTATTACATTGTTATTGATTAATGCATTGCTGGGGTTAGAGCTTGAAGGAAAGGTATTTTAATGTACTTGTGCATGTGACATAAAAAATTTGAAACTACCAGTCATTTCCATCCTCTAACCGGGACGCTGGGACAGTTGTACCTATAATCTAAACCAGCACCTTTATCAGAGACCACCACATGGTGACACTCTTTTTCACAGTTTGTTTCACACACACTGACTACATTTTACAAGTTCGTATAGGCTAATAACCTGTTATTCTCATGTTTCGGTAGCCTAAAGGAAAACAGTGACATTTTGAAGAAAGACATGCTTAAGGAAAAAAGAGTAAGCATTTAGGAGTAATGATAAACCCAGACACTTCCACCGTGTTTTTCGGATAGACCTACATCAAACAAAACGCAGAACGATTTGATTGAAGCATTTTCTAATGTAAGGACAGACGGATGGACTTCATTTACAAGTCAAGGTAGACCTAAACGCATTTCCCAGGGATAGGCTACTGTTGACATTGTGACCTATTGTCTTTGCTGCTCATTTCAGATCGATCCGTGTTGGATAAAGCTACAGGACCCAACGTTTTTTAGGGTGATCTGGTGTTGGATGTGCGATGCTCCTCTTTCGTGTTTGATGATAACCCGTAATAAGACGACGCAATCTGACTCCATAAAGATGAATAGTAAAGTGCAACCGAGACTCTTAAGGAGCTACAGGAACAGACTATCAAGAAAGGTCAGAGAATTGTCTATCAAAGGCAAATGGGTTTAATATCATTGTAAAAATGAACGATTGAATTACAAGGCAATACTGCAGCAGAGTGACATTGAGTGATCCTGGGACGGCCTCTTCGTCTCAATAGTATGTCTCTTGGTACACCCAACCTGAAAGAAGAGACAATTCCCGAGAGAAGAAACAAATTAGTTCGATTTCATCTTGCCACACTGCAAATCTCCACGAGACAAATGATAAAATACCGCACTCCCAATCTTACATGTCATTGTCATGTTCTTGTACAATAATTGACAGTGACGGCCAATTGTCGGCGTTAACTTAAAAACTTGTTGTTGTCTATAGACCCTGACTGAGCACTTACCTCCTGGGTTCCGTCGCATGATGTATTTTCTAACCTCATCATAGATGAAGATGAGCAGGGTGTAGGGAAAGGCACATACCCACCAGAAAGGCCTGAGGAAAAAGACAAGGAAATAGAAAAGAAACATTTTTGAGGTAAAAGTGAATGAAAGACAAGTGGAAAGAGGGAAGGAAAATAAAAAAGAGAATAAATTGAGCATAAATCTGGGAGCTGTACTTTCTCTCTTGGTTGGGTAGTAAACCCCATTACACTGGAGCTGTACTTTCTCTCTTGGTTGGGTAGTAAACCCCATTACACTGGAGCTGTACTTTCTCTCTTGGTTGGGCAGTAAACCCCATTACACTGGAGCTGTACTTTCTCTCTTGGTTGGGCAGTAAACCCCATTACACTGGAGCTGTACTTTCTCTCTTGGTTGGGTAGTAAACCCCATTACACTGGAGCTGTACTTTCTCTCTTGGTTGGGCAGTAAACCCCATTACACTGGAGCTGTACTTTCTCTCTTGGTTGGGTAGTAAACCCCATTACACTGGAGCTGTACTTTCTCTCTTGGTTGGGCAGTAAACCCCATTACACTGGAGCTGTACTTTCTCTCTTGGTTGGGTAGTAAACCCCATTACACTGGAGCTGTACTTTCTCTCTTGGTTGGGTAGTAAACCCCATTACACTGGAGCTGTACATTCTCTCTTGGTTGGGCAGTAAACCCCATTACACTGGTGCTGTACTTTCTCTCTTGGTTGGGCAGTAAACCCCATTACACTGGAGCTGTACTTTCTCTCTTGGTTGGGCAGTAAACCCCATTACACTGGAGCTAGCTAGTGAGCCCTAACTGATCCTGTGAGACTGCAGTAGTTTCCGCCCTTTACAATATCCACCCATTTTCCACCTCGTCTTTTAAAACAGAGGGTGACCTTTGTTCCAAGTTGGTATACAGAAGAGCATAATATAATCTGAAGGGTCTATTGCTCACTTGAGTGGGTACATTCTGATGGCAACGTCCATTCCAGGGCAGTAGGACAGGAAGAGAGCCAGGGCGGATTCTGAACAAAGTCCGAAGATGAGAACACGGTTCCTGAGGTGGGAGAAAAAACAAATGAATTCTGATGGATTTAAAACCAACAGGGTGGATATTGATTTTTGAAGTGAGTCGCAGGGCTGTATGAACGTGTGTGTGTGTGTGTGTGTGTGTGTATGAACGTGTGTGTCTTAGGACCCAGACCACGGAGATCGATGTGTGTACTTACTTCATTAGTCCCTGCTGAAAGAAGGAGTTCTTCCTGGTCTTACAGACGATCAAAACGGCCCACTGTGCAATCACAACAGCGGCGAAGTACGCTGTGTGGCAGGTGAACTCAATTATCTTTCTGCTCTCATATGTCTGAAGGATAAGGGGAGAGAGAGAGAGGGGGGAGAGCGAGAGAGAGAGAGGGGGAGAGAGAGAGAGCGTGAGAGGGGGGGAGCAAGAGGGGGAGAGAGAGAGGGGGGAGAGAGAGAGAGAGAGGGGGAGAGAGAGGGGGGGGGGGAGAGCGCGAGAGGGGGGGAGCAAGAGGGGGAGAGAGAGGGGAAGAGATGTGGGTAGATAGGGAAACAGAGGGGAGAAGGGGGAACGTGTTTATTACAATGTTACTAAATGTGTGGTGAGAATGTGAGCAAGCGACAGCAGTGGAATCCACAAGTGCACAAATGGAGGAATAGTAGCAAGCTGTCTACGAAGCCCAAAGCATGGAGAGGACGTTGGGGGTTGTGTGGTGCAGGTCCGAGGCTACAGACCTGTCTCTCTGGCAGTGACTGTTCGTCCACTGACTATCTGAAATGCAAGCTGTGCAACAACCCTGATCCATAATCCCAGCCATGACTTCCAAACTTTTTTTAATACTATATCACATTTATTGATATATTTAGTTTCCTTGAATTTCCTGATGGAATAAACTTACTGGAATGAACAAAATCAAAAAAATGGGAGAGACTGAAAAAGTTCAAATGGAGAACTCATCACACAAGAAGGTACTCAAAACAAAGCTAATGCTAATCCCTTCATATAAATGTAATAGAACAGGCTAGGAGCTATAAACCTGGCAATTTGACTGGTAAACTGATGCCAGCCCATCCATTATGCCATCATTGACTTGAATGGAGATGTCCTTTCTATTCATTCTATTTCTATGAATCCGTTAGTAAAATGACAGCAAAAAGGCAGAGCAGTGTTTGTGTACTCACCCACTGCTGGCCGTAGCTGTCCTCCAAGTCGTTGATATACTGGTTTTCCCAGTCCAAACGGATTCCTAGCAAGTCCATGGGATAGAACCCGTTCTCAGCCATGATTACAAAGTATGTGAAGAAGCCGGCTGCGGCCAGCATCACTCCTGTGAAGAGGAAAAAGGAGGAGAGCATTTGGTAACACTTTATTTGGATAGTCTGTAGAGCATCCACAGATGGACTATCTACAGACAAGCATCAGTACCATTTCAACTAACTATCTACTAACCCTAGTCCTAACCAAAACTTTACCTTACCCTAACCATGGCAAGCAGTTGCTAATCAACTGTTAGTCTGTTGATAGTATGATGTTTTGTTGATAATACAGATGGACTATCCTAATAAAGTTTGACCAAGTATTTTGTCAGTGAAGACACATTGATCAGATTGTAAATGTGCTATGAAACAGACTGGTCAACATACAACTCATAAAGGCAAAACAGAAGCCTTACCAAATTGACCATAGGCCACACTAATGAGTCTCTCGTTCACCAGTCGGTCTGTTTTGGGGTTCCGTGGCTGTCTCTTCATGATGTCGTTCTCAGCTTGTTCATAGGCCAGGGAGATAGCGGGGATCTTGAAGGTAACAATGGGAAAAGATCACCCGAATTAGAAACATATCGTTGGTCACTTCGATGTTTGTGAAAATATCTTCTGAACAACCTCTGAAATGATCACGGACATTGTTCGTGGTGATGCACCAGAACACATGATCAGATTGTTCACTAAGGAGTAATATCCACATCTGAAAGACCCACCATGTCAGTTCCCAGGTCGATGCAGAGGATGGTGACGGTCCCTAGGGCCAGTGGAATGTTGGCGAGGAGCAAGAAGAGGAAGGGGGTCATCTCTGGAATTTTACTGGACAGGGTGTAGGTGATGGACTTCTTCAAGTTGTCAAATATCAGACGGCCTGGGGGGAAATAGAGGATAGACGGGATAGTCAGGGTGATGACAGAAGGATGGAAGGACACAGCAGATTGATAATCATCGGCAGAGCTCCTCATACCCTCTTCAACACCAGTCACGATGGAGGCAAAGTTGTCATCCAGAAGGATCATGTCTGCAGCCTGCTTGGAGACGTCAGATCCAGCGATACCCATAGCAACACCGATGTCAGCCTTCCTCAGAGCAGGGGAATCGTTCACACCATCCCCTGTCACAGCCACAATGGCCCCCTGTGGATAAGTAAGAGAGGTGTTTAGTAGGATCGGACCCTTTTTTCAATTTTCTCCTAAAATGACATACCCAAATCTAACTGCCTGTAGCTCAGGACCGGAAGCAAGGATATGCATATTCTTGATACAATTTGAAAGGAAACACTTTGAAGTTTGTGGAAATGTGAAATGAATGCAGGAGAATATAACACATTAGATCTGGTAAAAGATAATACAAAGAAAAAAACATGTATTTTTTCTGTACCATCATCTTTGAAAGAGAAAGGCCATTATGTATTATTCTAGCCCAGTCGCAATTTAGATTTTGGCCACTAGATGGCATCATTGTATGTGCAAAGTTTTAGACTGATCAAATGAACCATTGTATTTTTGTTTAAAATGTTGTATAAGACTGCCCAAATTTGCCTAATAATAGTTTAATAATAACTTTCAAGTTCATAACTGTGCGCTATCCTCAAACAATAGCATGGTATTATTTCCTTGTAATAGCTACTGTAAATTGGACAGTGTAGTTAGATTAACAAAAATGTAAGCTTTCTGCCAATATCAGATATGTCTATGTCCTTGGAAATGTTCTTGTTACTTACAACCTCATGCTAATCGCGTTAGCCTACGGTAGCTCAACCATCCCATGGGGAACCCACCAATCCTGTAGAGGTTAAAGATCTTAGCAACGAAAGATACAATGATCCTGACTGACTCATAAGCATGGATTCATTAACTCAATAGTACCTGACGCTGGCAACCCTCCACAATAATCAGTTTCTGCTGAGGAGAAGTTCTAGCAAACACAATCTCAGTGTGATGCTTCAGGATGTCATCCAACTCTTCGGGGGTCATGTCCTTCAGCTCTCCACCGTGGACAACACAGGCCTTGGCATCTCTGCATGGCACAAAGACGGAAAGCTCAAATATAAGCTAAATATAACTGGCTTGTATTTTTCACAAAACGGCTAAATATAGGTTTCTGTCTCTCCTCTTTAAGTGTAGACAGTGTGATGACATACACTGAAATGTTCCCGAACAAACTGCAACATACCTTGGGTTGACCTCAGAAACGGGGATTTTCAGACGAGCAGCAATTTCCTCAACAGTCTCGTTGCCCTCAGAGATGATGCCCACACCCTTGGCAATGGCCTTCGCAGTGATGGGATGATCCCCAGTGACCATGATAACCTAAGTGTAGGACGGGAAGTTGAGTGTCCTGTTCACAGTGGCTGCTATGTGTGACGGCCGAAGAGTCTTGAGTTTACTATGATATTGCCATACCTTGATTCCAGCACATCTGCACTTGCTCACAGCGTCAGGCACAGCAGCACGGGGAGGGTCAATCATGGACATGAGGCCAACGAAGCACAGATTCTCAGTGGGAAAGTTCACATCTTCACAGTCAAAGTCAAAGCCTTCTGGAAACTGGTCATCAGGGAGCTGGAAATGGCAGAAACCTGGAAAGGACGCAGAGGCAGAAACAACCTAGAACAAATTCTGCATGTTCAAGACTGTATATTAGCTCCCAAACCTTTGAATGAATATGTTTCCATATTGGTGTGCCCTCTTACCCAGCACTCTCTCTCCCAGTCCTCCTAGCGCTTCGTAGGCTTTCTGAAATGATTCCTTTATCTCGTCATCCAGAGGATGTTCTTTGCCTTGGAGCAAGATGGTGGAGCAGCTGTCCAGGATCCTCTCAGGGGCTCCCTTCATCACCAGCAGATGATTGGACTCGCCGGCCGTGCTGTCCTCATGAATGGAGAGCTAGTGGAAGATGAGATGACACCATGAAGAGGGTTGACTTTATTTTAAATAACTCAGAAGGGAACCAGTGAGCCTGGTAAAGTAAAGTTATGGCTACTTATTGGATGTAGATACCCAGTAGTAGTTACAAGCTGACTGGATATAGATTCCCAGTAGCAGTTACAAGCTGACTGGATATAGATTCCCAGTAGCAGTTACAAGCTGACTGGATATAGATACCCAGTAGCAGTTACAAGCTGACTGGATATAGATTCCCAGTAGCAGTTACAAGCTGACTGGATGTAGATACCCAGTAGCAGTTACAAGCTGACTGGTTGTAGATACCCAGTAGCAGTTACAAGCTGACTGGATATAGATTCCCAGTAGCAGTTACAAGCTGACTGGATATAGATACCCAGTAGCAGTTACAAGCTGACTGGTTGTAGATACCCAGTAGCAGTTACAAGCTGACTGGATGTAGATACCCAGTAGCAGTTACAAGCTGACTGGATATAGATACCCAGTTGCAGTTACAAGCTGACTGGTTGTAGATACCCAGTAGCAGTTACACGCTGATTGAGAAAAGCCATCCATGATTTTAAGTCCATCACACCATATTTTAGATCTCAGTAGTAAATATGTAGTAAATATTTCAGTTTTTACTTCCATAGTTTTTTTTCCATGTGAAGCACATTGTGTTGCATTCCATGTCTGTAATTTGATGTGTAAATAAAGCTTGATTAGATTTGATTGACCACGTGGTTACCTGGTATTTGTTGGTGGAGTTGAAGGGGATCTCAACAACTTTGCTGTACTTTTCTCTCATGTCTTTGACAGACCCACAGCACAGCTCGATACACTTCAGCAGGGCAGTCTCTGAGGCATCACCGCTCACATCTCTCTTGAGGATAGGTACGTTGTTCTGTTCTGCCAGGAAGACGGCTCGGTTGCACAGGCCAGCGACTCTAGCCAGGGCAGCCCAGGTGGCAGAGCTTTTGTCAAAAGAGGTACCACTCTGGTTCTCTGTGGTGTCAGCGTCATGGATCTGGTTGTCGAACCACATGTGAGCCACAGTCATTCTGTTCTGGGTCAGGGTGCCAGTCTTGTCGGAGCAGATTGTGGAGGTGGACCCCAAGGTCTCCACAGCTTCCAGATTCTTCACCAGGCAGTTCTTCTTGGCCATACGCTTGGCAGTCAGAGTTAGACACACCTAAGATGGAAATCCATAGCACAGGGTTAAATAATAGAAAATTTGACAAAATATGTTTTGTTGTTGTAACAAAAAACATTTTGTCAAATGTTGTATACATTTTCTTCATTAAGTTTTTGTTAAACATGACTTTTCATCAGCACTCACAGTTACAGTAGCCAGGAGACCCTCTGGCACATTAGCGACGATGATTCCAATGAGGAAGATGATGGATGGCAGCCATCCATAGCCCAGAATGACGGAGAGGATTAAGAAAGTCACACCGAAGAAGACGGAAACACCGGTGATGATTTCAATGAAGTGATCAATTTCAATTCCGAGAGGCGTCTGCCCACTTTCCAGACTCATGGCCAACGCGGCGATACGACCCATGATAGTGTGGTCACCAGTGTTGATGACGATACCTCTGGCAGTTCCTGGAAGGGTCAAAAATTGAGTATATGGTTTAGATCAGGGTTCTCCAACTGGCGGCCCGTGCGCCGAATTTGGAACGCGGGTGGTTTTATTTTGCCTTCCCATGATTTCAGAGAAATTTTTTAAATATATATACATATAACAAAATTGTTAAAATAATATATAAAAAAACATTATAATATATATATATATATATATATAAATATAATAAATATATATATTATTAAAAAAAATATATAAAAAAAAATATATATTTTTTTTTGGGGGGGGGGGGGGGGGGGATTCAGGAAATCAGCTCCAGGTGATTTTAATTTGGGAAATATGTTCACAAGTATTCCCACACATAATAGAGAGACACGTGATCATATACAAACGTAAGCAAGGTTTGAAATGATGACGTTTTAGGCAAAAATGATATCTGTTTGGGCTTCTTGCAGCCAATTATGTTCTGGCTCCCTGACCATCTGCCCAAGAACAAAAATGGATGATTTGATGATTCCTAGTTTAGAATCACAAAGAGACAATTTAACACTTTTCAAATGTCTCCCTTTCCTACCCACATCTCAGTAGTATTCAGACTTACTTTATGGAGGCGCTAAACAAGGTTTCCTTGCGAGCAGTGAATACATGTAATTAAACCTCAGAAAACACACCCACTTGGTGGCCTACCAATTCAATCAGGGAGTTTTTGTTTAACTCGTTTTTCTGTTAATTTATCTAAAGTAATCTCTTTAAATACCTGTGTACCTTATATTTGAATTTGATCGCCACAAGATTTGATTGTAGAGAATGTGTTGAGAATATAGAACGACAGAGACAACTATGTGTTTTCAAGGCTGTTTCAGAACCCATGTGTACATTTTAAAACACTGATTTTACATGAATCCTACTTCGTGGAAAAAATTAAGCTTTTATGCACAAATAAAGGTGTTTTGATTCATTTTGAAAGTTGCCACATTCAGTTAATCAATGGTAACGTTGAAAATAGTCTAACCTATAATAGTTTTATAATTATAATATGGAGAATAGTATAACATAGTATGATATAATAAACATACTCTAATTGCCCGCACTGATCATGGAACTGTGCAAAGTGTTCCGCTGTGCGTCAAGATCCATGTATCGGTTACAGCTCCAGAATGATTTCACAGGCCTATAAGCCCCCGATTTATTTTTACTACAATTTGTATTGGGCCTTCATGAAATAGTATACACTATTACTTGACCCTCAGCCACAGACACAAAGACGTGACAGCGTTTTCAGATGAATGCGAGAAAGGCAGGCTAAATCAAACGATGTGATGGTGTGATGGAATGATACGAATGTAGAGAAGGGAACGAACACTAAATATACGTGGTTATTATGTACAGTCACCACCCGATAGTGGCTAATAAAAAAACAAGAAACGTTGGAGCATATGTTTAAAACATCCTAAAGGGCACAAAGGTTACATTTGGCGCAACTCTTTACCTTGTCATCCCATTTGGCGCGTGTCTCCAAATTTAATTCCTGCAAGTTATAAGGCCATACAATAAAAACAATCTGCATAACGGCACATATTTCATACTTCACTGTGGGGATTACTCATTTACCTAGCTCTTATCAATTAGCTCTTGTCAATTTATAAATGACAGTGCATGGAGAATGCTGCTACTTATATCGGGGAAAAATAAAGTAGATGCTTTTCCACTTATAACCGGCATGTTTGCTCGACCTTATTAATGGTGATGGAATTATTTGGGTCAGACACACCTCCGACACACCTCAATTTCTGGCGTTTCCCACATGCTTAAATTCAATGGCAGAATACAAACAGAATAGAAACAAATAAACAGTGTATAAAAAATGAATAAAGTTCAATACACGCGCTTTTAACTCCGGTCTGAATCCCCTCTTAAAATAATGAATATAATACAAGTAATTTGAACTATTCAATAATTGCAGATAGTTACAGAAGGTACTTACCCTCAACACAGTTGGTAGAGAAGAAGGCAATGTTCCTGGTTTCCAGGGGGTTGTCATTGCTAAAATCGGGACTACGAGTTTGGGGCTCAGATTCACCAGTGAGAGAGGAGTTGTCCACCTGAGTGGGGAAAGATAATTGTGTCAATACAACAATGAATGAATTACATTTACGCGTCTGACACATTACTTAATGTTTTTTTTTTAAGTATCCACCTTGCAGCCGCTGGCAGAGACGATACGCAAATCAGCTGGTATCCTATCTCCTCCTTTCACCTCCACTATATCGCCAACCACCACTTCTTCAGTGTTGATGTTCTTCTTCTCACCGTCACGGACTACCAGGGCTTGCTACAAGGAAGATGACACGATTAACATCCGCACACCTAACTATATGATAGAGTTCTTCTCAGAGGAGTTTGAAAAGGCAGAAGTCTAACCTGCGGGACCAGGTTTTTGAAGGAGTCCATGATCTTTGAGCTCTTGGCTTCTTGGTAGTAGGAGAAACAGCCGGTGATAATGACGACAACAGCGAGCACAAGGCCCAGGTACAACTGTTAAGAAGAGGCAGAATGATTATGAGAATATTGCGTTATCATTAGTAGGAAAAGCCTTTCAGGCACTGGAGGCTTCATCTCAGATTATCTCTGAATTCTATGATTGTATGATTCTCACATTAGCATTGGTCGGCTCTTCCTCTGAGGTAACCTGGATAATGTGGGCTATGAAGCAGAGCACAGCTCCGATCCACAGCAGCATGCAGAACCCGCCAAAGAGCTGCTTGCAGAACTTCACCCACTCAGGGGTAGTGCGGGGAGGAGTCAGGGTGTTTGGGCCATCGCGAAGAAGGATCTCCTTAGCCCGAACCGAGGATAGACCCTAGGTGGGGGAAGAAGGAGAGAGGAAAAATGTAAAGCGAAGGGAAAAGGAGGAGGGAGGGAAAGAGGAAAGAGAAGGGAAAGGAGGAGGGAGGGAAGGAGGAAAGAGAAGGGAAAGGAGGAGGGAGGGAAGGAGGAAAGAGAAGGGAAAGGAGGAGGGAGGGAAAGAGGAAAGAAAAGGGAAAGGAGGAGGGAGGGAAGGAGGAAAGAGAAGGGAAAGGAGGAGGGAGGGAAAGAGGAAAGAGAAGGGAAAGGAGGAGGGAGGGAAAGAGGAAAGAGAAGGGAAAGGAGGAGGGAGGGAAGGAGGAAAGAGAAGGGAAAGGAGGAGGGAGAGAAGGAGGAAAGAGAAGAGAAAGGAGGAGGGAGGGAAAGAGGAAAGAGAAGGGAAAGGAGGAGGGAGGGAAGGAGGAAAGAGAAGGGAAAGGAGGAGGGAGGGAAGGAGGAAAGAGAAGGGAAAGGAGGAGGGAGGGAAGGAGGAAAGAGAAGGGAAAGGAGGAGGGAGGGAAGGAAGGAAGGAGGAAAGAGAAGGGAAAGGAGGAGGGAGGGAAGGAGGAAAGAGAAGGGAAAGGAGGAGGGAGGGAAGGAGGAAAGAGAAGGGAAAGGAGGAGGGAGGGAAGGAGGAAAGAGAAGGCACAAAGTAAGCAAAGTGATGTCACACAATCTGAAAATATATGTTTTACTCCAAAATGTGTAAACTTTAGGAAGATATAGATATGTTTCATATGTTACGATTCGGTGTTAGATAGTGATGCCATCTTGACTTAGAAGGCAGAGGAAGTTCTACCAACGCAAATTACAGTCAGCTTTCATCCGTAGGAGCTACTGATCCAACTGGTTGTCAATGTTACAAATGGAGGCACACATGAACACACATAGATATTCACTCACCCTGGCTAAGTCTGTGCCGTATTTCCTGTTAAGCTCATCCAAGGTCAACTTGTGGTCATCCTAAATCAGAGAGAGAGAGAGAGAGAGAGAGAGAGAGAGAGAGCATGTTGTTCTTTAATCTTTCCACATTGGTAGAAGTAAACAGAACATTTAGTGATGAAACACATTTCTCCAATAGTTTGAACTGATTCTATGTATGACAAGGTCATGCAGCATAGATTTGACTCTAAACCATAGAAGAGTCATTCGTTTCTGTATGATGGATGGAATCGCTCTGATTCGTGACTGAATCCATTACTGAATGTTACCTTCTGCCCTGAATAAGTACTGCACAGTGCACGTATCCGTTTTCCTATTTCGCTACATGTAAGAAAGAAGTTTCCAATGAAAGGCTACTGTTTCTCTCAAGTTTAAACACAGGCTATTGGGGTTTTAGAACTGCCCCCAAGACTCACTGCAGAGTGATAGTAAGTAAATGAAAATGCAAATGAGTGCCCAAATGCAAATCTATAAACCAAAGAGCTTTATACAGGCTTGATAGGTCGTGTGCTGCACCTTTTCTGGCCCACAGAGATGAATAGGCTTACACTGTAAAGGGGTTGCTGTGAATTCTACAGTAACTCACAGGCAGCTAGTGGTAAGTTACTGTATTTAATATTGCCTACTGTAATATGAATAAAGTATCAAAGCAAGAACTGTGTAATGACAGTAAAATATCATAGAGTTGACTCTATTATACGGTTACAAATAAAACCTATTTTATTGTCACACACTGGACAGGTTCAGTGAAATGTGTTGTTTTACAGTTATATATACAGTTAAAGTTGGAAATGTGTGAAAAACAGTGAATACTACTGACTGTAATTGGAATGAATGAAATTAATTGAGGGGAGAAGGGGTTTGTATTTCACAGTGTTTTACACGACATGGGATTGGTACAAGCAGGTTAGCTGTTAGGTAGTGCTTACACATTACAACATATCAATTCATATTTTGTGTTTCATATCATTAGCACTTCTAGAGGCCTTAACAAAGGCTTCCAAACGGTCAGCGACTACAGGGCAAAATGACATGGCAAAATGCTCAACCAAAGGTTTAAGACTTACTGCCACTTCAGTATGTTCCCTATACATTTGAAATGGTTGGGGCGCTACTACCACACACCAGTTAAATTGGTACAGCGTTCTCTATAACAGGTGCAACTAATACAGCCTCTTACAAGGCCAGCCTCAAAATATGGTAATGAGCCAGAGACAACAATACCACTAGCTCCCACTAGTGGTCAAAACGTTTTAGGAGCTCCAACATTTTCTTTATGGTACTGAATTCTGTGGGATAGAATTACAGTTCCATTTGCATTACAGCAATTCTTTCCCCGCCCAAATTACCGTATAACATTACTGCATTACTATATTATTTACTATCGTTTTTTGTTTTCATTATCTTTGACACACTGAAAGAAAGCATTTTCCATAACTTGTAGGTAGTAGGATTGAAGTCTGAACGGATAATTTCTCACTTATGGGTGGCTCACAATGCAATATTGGGGAATGGAATTGGCAGAGTATATGCATATTAAATACTGTTGTAGTTAATAAAGTAAAATAAGTGTAGTGTTTTTGTGGACTGTTGTGTTTTTGTGAACATTACTGTAGTATTTTCTACAGTGTTAAAAAACAACAATAATACTGTCATATTTTCTATAGCATTCTACAGTATACTACAACATTCTACAGTATACTACAACATTCTACAGTATACTACAACATTCTACAGTATACTACACCATTCTACAGTATACTACAACATTCTACAGTATACTACAACATTCTACAGTATACTACAACATTCTACAGTATACTACACCATTCTACAGTATTCTACAACATTCTACAGTATACTACAACATTCTACAATAAGTACTACACATGATCGAGGGATACTACAGTGTACAGTATAGTATTCTACAGTTTCATGTAGAATTCTATAGTTAGAACTGTAGTATTCTACAGTCAACTGTTGTCTTTTTTCATGTGGGAAAAAACGTTTTTTTCGTTACAGTGTACTATGCACCTTTGTCTTTTCTTATAGAAAACACAAACATTTTGAAGCTATGTCATTGTATATATTTAAAAAAAAATGCATATGGATTCATGTGCGCTGTCCGTGTCATCTAAATTAGATGAATAAATGAATAAATAATCAGTTTTCCTTACCAGGTCAACTTCCTTTTTCAGGTCATCCTTATCCATCTTCTCCTTCGCTTTCTTCACCTGCTTTTCACTCTTCTTCTTTCCATCGTCCTCAGAGGTCGCCGCCAGTTTATAATCATCTTTCCCCTTCTGTATGTCAAAACACACGTTAATGATGAGAATCTGTAAACTATCAATGTGCCTCTTTGCTAATCGGGTCTAGAAATTCCATTTAGAAATGTATAAAATCCCCTTAAGAAGCAGCAAACAAACATGACATTTAGAGAAATCTTTTTTGCAAGTATGAACTGTAAAATAACATATTTTTAGTTAAGATGAAAGAACACAAAATAAGTATTAAAATCCTGATAATCCAAAGTGCAATGCAGACTTACTACAAGCCCCATCCTTGCACCGCTGTCTCAATCCCAGTGGTTTTGTGAAGATCATTTATTTCCTCCTTATCCTGAGAAACTCCACCTGTTGCACATCTACACCTGCCTCTCTCCCTCTTCCTCCACGTCTCGATGGAAACCAAGAGCTCCCTGGGTAGCTAACTGAGGATTGAATATTTATATGGTTTACCTGGCCAAGGGGAGGTGCACAGGAGGAATGAATCAGATGTGTGGAGAAGGGACCGAGGATGGGAGGGGTTGTGGAGAAGGAGTTGGATCTGTGCCAATCTTCACCTGTACAGCTAGGTCATTTTGACCATGAGCCCCCATAAAGAAAGCATCCCTGTCGGAAGTTGATGGTACTCACAATAAACAAATGGGTTCAAAATAACACAACCAGTGACCCAACCATTTGCCACTATAGTACCTACAATACCATGTGTATGTAGGTAGTTGGAAGTTGAAAGTACTCACAATAAACAAATGGGTTAAAAATAACCCAACCAGTAATTCAACTATGGGTCACTTTAGCACCTACCACATGTAGATATTTGAGTAGCAATCTGAAAAATCTTTAAAATGTTCTTAAATGTGATGTTTTGTTGCCTCTGGGGCAAAAAAAGCTGAATACAGAGTGATGTCATGAGAAGCTGAATGCAGAGTGATGTCATGAGAAGCTGAATGCAGAGTGATGTCATGAGAAGCTGAATGCAGAGTGATGTCATGAAAAGCTGAATACAGAGTGATGTCATGAAAAGCTGAATGCAGAGTGATGTCATGAGAAGCTGAATACAGAGTGATGTCATGAAAAGCTGAATACAGAGTGATGTCATGAGAAGCTGAATGCAGAGTGATGTCATGAGAAGCTGAATACAGAGTGATGTCATGAAAAGCTGAATACAGAGTGATGTCATGAAAAGCTGAATACAGAGTGATGTCATGAAAAGCTGAATGCAGAGTGATGTCATGAGAAGCTGAATACAGAGTGATGTCATGAAAAGCTGAATACAGAGTGATGTCATGAAAAGCTGAATACAGAGTGATGTCATGAGAAGCTGAATGCAGAGTGATGTCATGAGAAGCTGAATACAGAGTGATGTCATGAAAAGCTGAATGCAGAGTGATGTCATGAAAAGCTGAATGCAGAGTGATGTCATGAGAAGCTGAATACAGAGTGATGTCATGAAAAGCTGAATACAGAGTGATGTCATGAAAAGCTGAATACAGAGTGATGTCATGAAAAGCTGAATACAGAGTGATGTCATGAAAAGCTGAATACAGAGTGATGTCATGAAAAGCTGAATACAGAGTGATGTCATGAGAAGCTGAATACAGAGTGATGTCATGAAAAGCTGAATACAGAGTGATGTCATGAGAAGCTGAATACAGAGTGATGTCATGAAAAGCTGAATACAGAGTGATGTCATGAAAAGCTGAATACAGAGTGATGTCATGAGAAGCTGAATACAGAGTGATGTCATGAAAAGCTGAATACAGAGTGATGTCATGAAAAGCCGAATACAGAGTGATGTCATGAGAAGCTGAATACAGAGTGATGTCATGAGAAGCTGAATACAGAGTGATGTCATGAAAAGCTGAATACAGAGTGATGTCATGAGAAGCTGAATACAGAGTGATGTCATGAAAAGCAGAATACAGAGTGATGTCATGAAAAGCTGAATACAGAGTGATGTCATGAGAAGCTGAATACAGAGTGATGTCATGAAAAGCTGAATACAGAGTGATGTCATGAAAAGCTGAATACAGAGTGATGTCATGAAAAGCTGAATACAGAGTGATGTCATGAAAAGCTGAATACAGAGTGATGTCATGAAAAGCTGAATACAGAGTGATGTCATGAAAAGCTGAATGCAGAGTGATGTCATGAGAAGCTGACGAATGGGAAAACTGCAGTTTCTACTTCCGTTTTCATATGTACCTATTGATTCTTGAAGTGCGTACCCTTGAAACACGCAAGAAGAGAGGTTGTGTTTTGGTAGACAGAGTGGAAGGCCGTGGGTGGCTGTTTAGTAAACCTCTTGTCTGTTTGTGGTTGTGGGATCATGTCTATGTTCCCTTAGTGAGGGGATCCACTGTTGCATGAATGAATAAATAAGGACCAATAACAGATCAGATCCATGTTTATTGGAACACATTGTTTTTGTCCTTTTCACAGAACCGGGAATATAGACAGAAGGTCATATGGATTTTTATTTAATCAGGATCCCCATTAGCCGACGCCAAAGGCCACACCTTGTCTTACTGGGGCTCGATGCATAACAGCACGTACATTACAGTTAACCTGCCCTGGGACAACGATAGTTACAGTTAACCTGCCCTGGGATAACGATAGTTACAGTTAACCTGCCCTGGGATAACGATAGTTACAGTTAACCTGCCCTGGGATAACGATAGTTACAGTTAACCTGCCCTGGGATAACGATAGTTACAGTTAACCTGCCCTGGGATAACGATAGTTACAGTTAACCTGCCCTGGGATAACGATAGTTACAGTTAACCTGCCCTGGGATAACGATAGTTACAGTTAACCTGCCCTGGGATAACAATAGTTACAGTTAACCTGCCCTGGGATAACGATAGTTACAGTTAACCTGCCCTGGGATAACGATAGTTACAGTTAACCTGCCCTGGGATAACGATAGTTACAGTTAACCTGCCCTGGGATAACGATAGTTCGAACTATGCTTTTTGGAAAGTAACTATTTCTGTTGGAATAAATAGTTACTTTGGAGGTAACTATAACGGTTTGAATACACATCCGTAAAAAGTACTATTTATCAAAACTATTTGAATACGTGTAACGGGGGAGAACCATCAACCTATTTTAAACATATCGGTGTCGGTCTGCCTGTGCCAGGTGTATGTGATTGCTCATTAAGGGTGTGGCCTTGTATATAAAAGCCTTCCTGTTTGTGTCATTCAGGGGATCGCCTTACGATGTGCTGGTCAGCGTGCCTTGGGAGCGGTGATGTTGGGTTTACTGAATTTAGTATGAGAAATAGGAATGATTGTGAATGTAGTGTTTTTTAGGCGTTGCCCATATTCCATCTGGACCTTCTCTCCTTCTCCCTGGGCTCTATATGTGTTACAACACATTGCTATTGTCTGAGTATGTGAAAGAAACGTGAATAAACCTTGTGATATTTGTTTGTGCGAAATCTGATATTGCCATCTGCTGAAGTCTGTCTTGTAGGACAGTTGTACGGAGCTTCTGGAACGGATGTATAGGAATGATGTCATCCTATGGAGATGTCTGTCTTGTGATGCTGAAAATGAAAATAAATTGTTTCATCCTAATACTGTTGTCTGATTCCAATGTTCCAGTCCTTGGTGTAAATAATCTTATGTTTAGATTAGTCCCGAGGATGTAACCTCTCCGTATTGTAAAGTTGGTGTAGTACTGCTACTGAAATGATATGTGTTTAAATCCTTCACGTTACACACAGATCCCAGGAAGTGACTACTTTTCTGAAACTATTGGATTGGCTGGTTTCAACTAGCGGCAGGGCTGTATCTGGAACTGCATGTTGAAGATAGAAATAGAATGAATAGAGCACACACAACCTCCTATGCTATTCCAATCTGACAGTCACATTGGAGCTACACAATACATTTCTACGTGAACATTCAGTATATTTCCATTCTCTTGAATGTCCACTGCCTCAGGTGTACATAATTAAATCAAATGATATTTAACCAATGATATTTTGTACAGATAAGCATTAATAAGTTGAATGCTCAACTACTGTATGACCCTGAAAAAGTTGAAAGCTGCAATTAATTTCATGATACCTGGAAAGACAGTGTAATTAAAAGCCATTTGCAAACAGCAAGTTGGATGCTTCGCAAAAACGCCTTTGAACCTCTGTCCGTCTGAGGGTAAGTGGTTCAAACATGCACTATACCATCCAGCTTACTCAGAATACAAACTAACATGATTTTCCATCTACCATGGATGTAGTTGATTCCAGAAAGCAGTTAATGGGATATTTAGTTACTGTTAGCATTCTCAGTTACACTTAACATGAAATGGTTATTGTGCCTGTGTCATAAACATTGTTTTGGAGCAACATGTTATCAGCCTGTTACATAATACTTTGATACTTGTATTTTAAATGCAGAGAAATGAGCTGAGCTTCTATAAGTACTGTACACAAGAACTAGTGACTGTTCCTTATTCCACTTATGCAATTCTAAAGTCATTTCCAAAGTCCTATAACCATTTTCCTATTGTAATACTCAGTTACTACACATGTATAATAACTTTATGCCGTGTTACTGTTAATTGTCTCACTCGTGAAAATATGTTTGTCAACTTGAAGCTGCAAAAGTGGTCTAATCTTACGTTGAGGTGATTCCATGTCCTTCATGTATTTACATTGTATTTGGAAAGTATTCAGACCCCTTGACTTTTTCCACAGTTTGTTACCTTACTTTTTTAAACGTTTTAGAATAAAGTTGTATCTACACACAATACTCCATAATGAAACAGTTAGAAGCAATCACAATCAGGCCTCTATGGTGGAGTGGCCAGACGGAAGCCACTTGACAGTCCGCTTGGAGTTTGCCAAAAGGCACCGAAAGACTCTCAGACCATGAGAAACAAGATTGCCTGATCTGATTAAACCAAGATTGAACTCTTTGGCCTGATGACAAGCTTCATGTCTGGAGGAAAACTGGCACCATCCCCAAGGTGAAGCATGGTAGTGGCAGCATCATGTTGTGCGGATGTTTTTCAGCGGCAGACTGGGAGAATAGTCAGGATCGAGGGGAAAGATGAACAGAGCAAAGTACAGGGAGATCCTTGATGAAAAACTTATCCGGATCTCCGACTGGGGCGAAGGTCCACCTTTCAACAGGACAACGACCCTTAGCACACAGCCAAGACAACGCAGGAGTGGCTTTGGGACAAGTCTCTGAATGTCCTTGAGTGGCCCAGCCAGAGCTCGGACTTGAACCCGATCGAACATCTCTGGAGAGACCTGAAAATAGCTGTGCAGCGACGCTCCCCATCCAACCTGACAGAGCTTGAGTGGATCTACAGAGAAGAATAGGAGAAACTCCTCAAATACAAGTGTGCCCAGCTTGTAGCGTCATAAGCAAGAATACTTCAGGCTGTAATCGCTGTCAAAGGTGCTTCAACAAAGTACTGAGTAAAGGGTTTTCTAAAAAAACATCTCAATTGTCAGTGAAAACCACATTTGTTTGAACAAGTCTGCCATATCAGCAGGCTTTTATTAAAAAGGCAGTAAATGAGGCTGAATTAACTCTTTCGCTGCCAAACAAGGCTCCGCTGGTAGCCAGGTGTAGCAGTGGTAAGATGTTGGGACTCTGCTGTTGGGACAGCTTTATGTAGGCCCTAACAGTTTGTGGGCACCATTTGCCAATGTTATTGTGCAATTAATGTATTTTTTTGTGTTGTGTAGTGGCTTTGATGGCATGCACCAAAATAAGTTTGCCCCACTAAGATTTATATGTTCAAATCACCACTGTAGCCAACGCCAATGGCAACAGCTAGTCTTACTGGGGTCCGACACATAACAAAAAAATGTATGGTGGTTTGTTGGTTGGTGGTGGTGGTTTTAGTGAAGTAAGTATGAGAAATAGGAATGATTGTGAATGTAGTGTTTTTAGCCGTTGGCATCCATATTCCACCTAGCTCTCCTCCCTGGGCACGCTCTCTGTGTGTTACAGCAGATCATCATTGTCTGAGTGTGTGAATGAAACCTAGTGATATTTGTCTGTGAGAAATCTGATATTGCCATCTGTTGAAGGCTGTCTTCTAGGACAGTAGTACAGAGTTCCATGTAGGCCTATGGAGATGTCTGTCTTGCAATACTGAAAATTTAAATAAAGTATTGTTGCATCCTGATATTGGCTGATTCCCATGCTCCAGTCCTTGATGTAAAGAACCTGTTATGTTTAGATTAGTCCTGAGGACCTCACTTCACGTATTAATAGTCCTGAGGACCTCACCTCATGTATTAAAACGTTGTATGGCTATAGGAATTATACATTGATTGTACAAAACACTAGGAAAAACCTGCTCTTTCCATAACAGACTGACCAGGTGAATCCAGGTGAAAGGTATGATCCTGTATTGATCAGTATAGATAAATGGGAGGAGACGGGTTAAAGAAGGATTTTAAAGCCTGGGGACAATTGAGACATGGATTGTGTACGTGTGCCATTCAGAGGGTGAACGGGCAAGACAAAATATTGAAGTGCCTTTGAACGGGGTATGGTAGTAGGTGCCAGGCACACTTGTTTGAGTGTGTCAAGAACTGCAATGCTGCTGGGTTTTTCATGTTCAACAGTATCCTGTGTGTATCAAGAATGGTCCTCCACCCAAAGGACATCCAGCCAACTTTATTTGTATTTATTTTATTTCACCTTTATTTAACCAGGTAGGCTAGTTGAGAACACCTTTATTTAACCAGGTAGGCTAGTTGAGAACACCTTTATTTAACCAGGTAGGCTAGTTGAGAACACCTTTATTTAACCAGGTAGGCTAGTTGAGAACACCTTTATTTATCCAGGTAGGCTAGTTGAGAACACCTTTATTTAACCAGGTAGGCTAGTTGAGAACACCTTTATTTAACCAGGTAGGCTAGTTGAGAACACCTTTATTTAACCAGGTAGGCTAGTTGAGAACACCTTTATTTAACCAGGTAGGCTAGTTGAGAACACCTTTATTTAACCAGGTAGGCTAGTTGAGAACACCTTTATTTAACCAGGTAGGCTAGTTGAGAACACCTTTATTTAACCAGGTAGGCTAGTTGAGAACACCTTTATTTAACCAGGTAGGCTAGTTGAGAACACCTTTATTTAACCAGGTAGGCTAGTTGAGAACACCTTTATTTAACCAGGTAGGCTAGTTGAGAACACCTTTATTTAACCAGGTAGGCTAGTTGAGAACACCTTTATTTAACCAGGTAGGCTAGTTGAGAACACCTTTATTTAACCAGGTAGGCTAGTTGAGAACACCTTTATTTAACCAGGTAGGCTAGTTGAGAACACCTTTATTTAACCAGGTAGGCTAGTTGAGAACACCTTTATTTAACCAGGTAGGCTAGTTGAGAACACCTTTATTTAACCAGGTAGGCTAGTTGAGAACACCTTTATTTAACCAGTTAGGCTAGTTGAGAACGCCTTTATTTAACCAGTTAGGCTAGTTGAGAACACCTTTATTTAACCAGGTAGGCTAGTTGAGAACACCTTTATTTAACCAGGTAGGCTAGTTGAGAACACCTTTATTTAACCAGGTAGGCTAGTTGAGAACACCTTTATTTAACCAGGTAGGCTAGTTGAGAACACCTTTATTTAACCAGGTAGGCTAGTTGAGAACACCTTTATTTAACCAGGTAGGCTAGTTGAGAACACCTTTATTTAACCAGGTAGGCTAGTTGAGAACACCTTTATTTAACCAGGTAGGCTAGTTGAGAACAAGTTCTCATTTGCAACTGCGACCTGGCCAAGATAAAGCATAGCAATTCGACACATACAACAGCACAGAGTTACACATGGAATAAACAAAACATACAGTAGAACAAAATAAAACAAAAAGTCTATATACAGTGAGTGCAAATGAGGTACGATAAGGGAGTTAAGGCAATAAATAGGCCATGGTGGCAAAATAATTACAATATAGCAATTAAACACTGGAATGGTAGATGTGCAGAAGATGAATGTGCAAGTAGAGATATTGGGGTGCAAAGGAGCAAGATAAATAAATACAGTATGGGGATGAGGTAGATAGATAGATGGGCTGTTTATAGATGGGCTATGTACAGGTGCAGTGATCTGTGAGCTGCTCTGACAGCTGGTGCTTAAAGCTAGTGAGGGAGATATGAGTCTCCAGCTTCAGAGATTTTTGCAGTTCGTTCCAGTCATTGGCAGCAGAGAACTGGAAGGAAAGTCGACCAAAGGAGGAATTGGCTTTGGGGGTGACCAGTGAGATATACCTGCTGGAGCGCGTGCGACAAGTGGGTGCTGCTATGGTGACCAGTGAGCTGAGATAAGACGGGGCTTTACCTAGCAGAGACTTGGAGATAACCTGTAGCCAGTGGGTTTGTCGACGAGTATGAAGCGAGGGCCAACCAACGAGAGCATACAGGTCGCAATAGTGGGTAGTGTATGGGGCTTTAGTGACAAAACGGACTTGACACAGCTGTGGGAAGCATTGGAGTCAACGTGGGCCAGCATTCCTGTGGAATGCCTTTGCCACCTTGTAGAGTTCATGCCCTGATGAATTGAGGCTGTTTTGAGGGCAAAAGTGGGTGCAACTCAATATTAGGAAGGTGTTCATAACATTTTGTACACTCTGTGTATATTTATGTAAATCCCTCACGTTACATACAGATTTCAACGTGATTACTTTTTAACTTTTTAAATACAGATCTTAGAAGGCAACTACTTAAAAATATATTTCATTGGCTGCCTTCAATTAATGGCACTGCTGTACCTGGAACTCTGTGTTGAAGATAGAAATAGAATGAATAGATCACACACAACCTCCTATACTATTCCAATCTGTCTGACAGTCATATTGGATCTACACAATATATTTCTATATCAACATTCTGTTTGTCCATTCTCCTGAATGTCCTTTGCCCCAAGTGTACATAATTAAGTTAAATGATATTTAACCAATGATATTTTGTACAGATAAGTATTAATAAGTTGAATGGTCAACTACTGTTGGACCCTGTCAACATGCCACTGAAAAAAAGTAAAAAGCTGCAATTAATTTTATGATGCCTGAAAATACTGCAGAGTATTTCAAAGCTGTAGTGGAAGGAGATAAGGTTGCGACTTGCAGGCACTGAGGCCCAGCGTGATGACTCAATACATTGT
Organism: Oncorhynchus kisutch; assembly: GCF_002021735.2. NCBI lineage: Eukaryota > Metazoa > Chordata > Actinopteri > Salmoniformes > Salmonidae > Oncorhynchus > Oncorhynchus kisutch. Next base: position 5,076,791 of record NW_022261984.1, on the reverse strand, counting down.
TTGGATGGCTGACCATCTGTGAACTATCACAGGGGTCAAACACAGCTGATCTGTGGCTGTCTCCGGGGCAGGACGTTCCTACAGTACCCTGGGAGCGCCGACAACGTTGGAGGTGTGAAGACTGATAAAGATTTATTTACTAAATTAATATTACTGTGTGAATTAAATTATGTTTTATTGTACTGTAAATGCTACGGGTTATTATTATTGGGTACTTTTTTTCAGACCGTGGATAGTTCAAAGTGAAACATGGTTGCACTCCTATCGTTTAAATTAAATAGATTAGATGAGAATCTGAGTTTTGGGGGGGTATGTCCATGGGGGAGCAGCACAGGGAGGGGGTATGTCCATGGGGGAGCAGCACAGGGAGGGGGTATGTCCATGGGGGAGCAGCACAGGGAGGGGGTATGTCCATGGGAGAATAGCACAGGGAGGGGGTATGTCCATGGGGGAGCAGCACAGGGAGGGGGTATGTCCATGGGGGAGCAGCACAGGGAGGGGGTATGTCCATGGGGGAGCAGCACAGGGAGGGGGTATGTCCATGAGAGAATAGCGCAGGGAGGGGGTATGTCCATGGGGGAGCAGCACAGGGAGGGGGTATGTCCATGGGGGAGCAGCACAGGGAGGGGGTATGTCCATGGGAGAATAGTGCAGGGAGAGGGTGTGTCCATGAGAAGAATAGTGCAGGAGGGGGTGTGTCCATGAGAAGAATAGTGCAGGGAGAGGGTGTGTCCATGAGAAGAATAGTGCAGGGAGAGGGTGTGTCCATGAGAAGAATAGTGCAGGGAGAGGGTGTGTCCATGAGAAGAATAGTGCAGGAGGGGGTGTGTCCATGAGAAGAATAGCCCGGGAGGAGGTGTGTCCATGGGAGAGTAGCGTGGGAGGGGGTGCGTCCATGGTGGAGTAGCGCGGGAAGGGGTGTGTCCATGAGAAGAATAGCACCGGAGGGGGAGGTCCATGGGAGAGTAGCGCGGGAGGGGGAGGTCCATGGGAGAGTAGCGCGGGATGGGGTCTGTCCATGGGAGAGGGGATGCAGGTAGCTGACTAGTGGCTATTTATGAGGGTCTGATGGTAGAAACCTTTTAACAGGTTGACTACATGGAACAACAGTCCCCCCCCAACAAATCTAAAGGAAGTTTGTTCTGAAGCATCTGTCCTATGTCTGTGAGATATAGGAAGGTTCAGAAAAAAACATATATATATATTTTATGTATTTAAAAAGTATTTTTGGCACTAAGGTCTCCAGATATACTTACATACATTTTTTCAACTGGTACCAGGGGACCTTCAGAAGAGTCTTGTGAGACCTGTGTACGTCCAAGAGCAAAACAACCAACATGTTCGTCAGAGTCTCACCTTTCCACAGAGGGGTATAAAAAAAGCACAAACTATTTTCTTTCACCTTTCACCCCAGATGCGGAAGTGCAACATCGGCCGATGTGTTGGATTGAGATGCATCCAATGCGAAAAAATCTGTTCACTCGAGCTTAAACCGACACATTTTTTGAGGATTCTGATAATTAGATTTCAGGGGGGGAGCGGACATCATCTCCAGTTAACACAGAGGCTTGTAGGACCTCAGAGATACGGACCAAGAACTGATGTCCTCTAGAGGACACACATGTATTGATGTATTGCTGAGTCTCAGGAGGATAAACCTGGTGAAATGTCTTTTAGTTCCGATATTGAAGTCAGTCTTTTAGGACAGATGTACAGAGCTTACAGAGCTGATGCACAGGAATGATGAAGGCCTATGGAGAATGTGTGTCTGCCTTGTGACACTGAAAATTACAATTGCTGTTGCATCCTGATACTGTTGTCTGATTCCCACGCTCCAGTCCTTGATGTAAAGAACCTGACATGTTTAGAATCGCCCCGAGGACCTCACCTCACGTACTAAACAGGTGGTGTAGTTTGGCTACAGGAATTATACGTACGTTATTGTGTAAGTCCCTCATGCTACACACAGATCTCAGGACGTGACTACCTTTCTGAAACTATTGGCTGCCTTCCACTAATGGCAGGACCGTATCTACAGGTTGAATATAGAAATAGAATGAATAGAGCACGCACAATCTCCTATACTATTCCAATCTATCTGACAGTCATATTGGAGCTACACAATACATTTCTACGTGAACATTCTGTGGATGTCCATTCCCCTGAATGTCCATTGCCCAAGGTGTACATAATGAAGTAAAAAAAAATGTACCAATGATATTTTGTACAGATAAGTATTAATAAGTTGAATGCTCAACTACTGTATGACTTTGTCAACAGGCCACTGAAAAAGTTGAAAGCTGCAATAAATTTTATGATACCTGGAAATACTGCAGAGTAATACAAAGCCATTTGCAAACAGCAAGTTGGATGCTTGGAAACAATAACTTTTAACCTCCTTCCATCTGAGGGTAAATGTTATTGTTTCAAACACTATACCCTCTTTAAAGGGATAGTTTACTCAGGAAAAAAACAACATGATTTTCCACATACCTTGGCTGTAGTTGATTCAAGAAAGCAGTTTTGTGATGTTTAGTTACTGTTAGCATTCTCAGTAACTCTTAACATGAAGCTGTTCTCATGCCTGTGTCATGAAATCATAATTACTTTTGGAGCAACATGTTATCAGCCTGTTACATAACACTTTGATACTTGTATTTTAAATGCAGAGCAATGAGCTGAGTTTCTGTAAGTACTGTACACAAGGACTAGTGACCGTTCCTTATTTCACTAATGTAACGGTTCTCTTCGGGTGAAGTAGAGGCGTGGTGGTTATTCATGTTCTTTAATTTATAAAGACACTACACATGAGATAACTAACAAAAACAACAAACGTGAGAAAACCTAAAACAGTCCCATCTGGTGCAAAACACAGAGACAGGAACAATCACCCACAAACACACAGTGAAACCCAGGCTACCTAAATATGGTTCCCAATCAGAGACAATGACTAACACCTGCCTCTGATTGAGAACCATATCAGGCCAGACATAGAAATAGACAAACAAGACATCCAACATAGAATGCCCACTCAGATCACACCCTGACCAACCAAAACATAGAAACATACAAAGCAAACTATGGTCAGGGTGTGACAACTAAGGTAATAACTCAATGCAAGTCCTACGTAACAACAACGTTAATATTGTAATACTCAGTTACAGCACACATATAATACCTTTATACTGTGTTACTGTATTTAATTTCTGTCTAACTCATTAGGGAAATATACTAGTAATGCTGAAGCTGCAAAAGTGGTCTTCTCTTCTGTCGAGGTGATTCCATGTCCCTCGTATTTAAATATACTACTTTACTATATTCAGACCGATACCATAGAGCCCTCCAAACCATGTGCTTATGGTCATACCTTTAGTCATTCAACAAAAATCTTCAAATTCTTTGTCCCCCCCCCCACATTTTTATTTATTTTGTTATTTTTAGATGGGGGGGGGGGCACATTATTCATTTAAAATGATACGTTTATAAACATGTACCCACAGGCTGTCCCTCAAAAGGAAAACATGGAGGGTTAGAGAATGACAGAATAGATGGACTGATAGACAGGTAAGGTTTAGAGAATGACAGAATAGATGGACTGATGGAAAGGGTAAGGTTTAGAGAATGACAGAATAGATGGACTGATAGAAGGGTAAGAGTGAGAGAATGACAGAATAGATGGACTGATAGAAGGGTAAGAGTGAGAGAGGAAGTGTATTAGAGAGAATTAAATGATGGAGGTAGAATGAGGAAGTGTGTGTCAGCGTGTGTGTGTGTCACTGTGTGTGTGCATGTGTCACAGTGTGTGTGTGTGTGTCACTGTGTCTGTGTGTGTGTCACTGTGTGTGTCACTGTGTCTGTGTGTCACTGTGTGTTGTGTGTATGTCACTGTGTTTCTGTGTGTGTCACTGTGTGTGTGTGTCACTTTGTGTCACTGTGTGTCACTGTGTGTGTGTCACTGTGTGTGTGTGTGTGTGTATTTCACTGTGTTGGTGTGTGTGTGTCACTGTGTGTGTCACTGTGTGTTTCACTGGGTGCGTCACTGTGTGTGTCACTGTGTGTGTCACTGTGTGTTTCACTGGGTGTATGTCACTGTGTGTGTGTGTCACTGTGTGTGTATGTGTGTGTGTGTGTATGTGTCACTGTGTGTGTGTTGATGTGTCACACTCTGTGTGTCACTGTGTGTGTCACTCTGTGTGTGTCACTGGGTGTGTGTCCCTCTGTGTGTCACTGTTTGTGTGTCACTGTGTGTGTGTCACTGTGTGTGTGTGTGTGTGTGTCACTGTGTGTGTGTGTCACTGTGTGTGTGTCACTGTGTGTGTGTCACTGTGTGTGTGTGTGTGTGTCACTGTGTGTGTGTCACTGTGTGTGTGTGTCACTGTGTGTGTGTCACTGTGTGTGTGTCCCTGTGTGTGTGTGTGTGTGTGTCACTGTGTGTGTGTGTCACTGTGTGTGTCACTGTGTGTTTCACTGGGTGTATGTCACTGTGTGTGTGTGTCACTGTGTGTGTATGTGTGTGTGTGTGTATGTGTCACTGTGTGTGTGTTGATGTGTCACACTCTGTGTGTCACTGTGTGTGTCACTCTGTGTGTGTCACTGGGTGTGTGTCCCTCTGTGTGTCACTGTTTGTGTGTCACTGTGTGTGTGTCACTGTGTGTGTGTGTGTGTGTGTCACTGTGTGTGTGTGTCACTGTGTGTGTGTCACTGTGTGTGTGTCACTGTGTGTGTGTCACTGTGTGTGTGTGTGTGTGTCACTGTGTGTGTGTCACTGTGTGTGTGTGTCACTGTGTGTGTGTCACTGTGTGTGTGTCCCTGTGTGTGTGTGTGTGTGTGTCACTGTGTGTGTGTGTGTGTCACTGTGTGTGTCACTGTGTGTGTGTGTCCCACTGTGTGTCATTGTGTGTGTGTGTGTCACTGTGTGTGTTTGTGTGTCACTGTGTGTGTCACTGTGTGTGTGTGTGCGCCACTGTGTGTGTGTGTGTCTGTGTCACTGTTTGTGTTTGTGTGTGTGTGTGTCACTGTGTGTGCGTGTTTGTGTCACTGTTTGTGTTTGTTTGTGTTAGTTTGTGTGTGTGTGTCACTGTGTGTGTGTGTCACTGTGTGTGTGTGTGTGTGTGTGTGTGTGTTTGTGTGTGTGTGTCACTGTGTGTGTAAAGGATAGACCTGTTCCTTATTTAGAGAAAACATGACCTGTACTCTACTTGGAGGCAATTACCTCCCTGCGTTTCAAAAACCTTGTTGGCAAACAAACAAATACATGCTACGTCATTCAGCTTGACCCAAAAGGAACAGACTGTACCTGTATTTGAAATGCTTGATTCCCATTTGCTCTTTTCACTTATTGCTACCAAGATGCAAAATAAAGAGAGTTGTGGTTGCGCAACTCAATACTAGGAAGATGTTCTTGATGTTTTGTACCCTCAGTGTATATCTGTTGTTTAGCTGGAATGCAATATTTCTATCCTGTATAATAGACTGTGATATGTGGCTGTCTCACCTAGCTATATTAACCTCTAGGTCAGGGCTGTCCAACCCTCTTCCTGGAGATCTACCTTCCTGTGGGTTTTCAGTCCAACCCTAATTTAACACACCTGATTCTACTAATTAGCTGCTCAACAAGACCTTATCTAGCTGAATCAGAAATGCTAAATTAGGGTTGGACTGAAAACCTTCAGGACAGTAGATCTCCAGGAAAAGGGTTGGGCAGCCCTGCTCTCGGGATTGGTGTCCCTTATACGGGACGGTTGCTGCTCAACATGCGATATGTGACTAGAATGGTGTTGTTAACAACAGCCAACTTTCCGGGACATAGACATGTCATATGGGCAGAAAGCTTCATTTCTTGTTAATCTAACAGCAGTGTACAATTTACAGAAGCTATTACAGAATAAGGAAGGCCACCAAAAATTCTGAAATTTCAATCTCCAATTTCATAATTTTCCATCAAGATAGAACTGCCAAAGGGGGCAGAGTTGCAATCTACTGTAGAGATAGCCTGCGGAGTTCTGTCCTACTATCCAGGTCTGTGCCCAAACAATTTGAGCTTCTACTTTTAAAAATCCACCTTTCCAGAAATAAGTCTCTCACTGTTGTCGCTTGTTACAGACCCCCCTCAGCCCCAATCTGTGCCCTGGACACCATATGTAAATTGATTGCCGCCCGGTTAAACTGGAGGGCGCGTAATTCAAACAAATCCTAATAGTTTTTAAAGATTTTAAAGATTTAGGTACATATTTCTATTGTGTCTTATATTAGCTGAAAGCTTACATTTTGTTTCAACAAGTCAAAATACATTTTTATTTACTCCTCAGACACCCTAAAATGTAATCAAACTATAATATGTCTTTCAGAAAGAAGTATGTTCAATAGGAAACCTACCAGGTACAACCCCAAATCCTTAAGCATGGGCACCCTCATAGATATCATCCTGACCAACCTGCCCTCTAAATATACCTCTGCTGTCTTCAACCAGGATCTCAGCGATCACTCTCTCATTGCCTGCGTCCGTAATGGGTCCGCGGTCAAACGACCACCCCTCATCACTGTCAAACGCTCTCTAAAACACTTCAGTGACCAGGCCTTTCTAATCAACCTGGCCCGGGTATCCTGGAAGGATATTGACCTCATCCCATCAGTATAGGACTCCTGGTTGTTCTTTAAATGTGCTTTCCTCACCATGTTAAGTAAGCATGCCTCATTCAAAAAATGTAGAAATAAGAACAGAGCCCTTGGTTCACTCCAGACTTGACTCCCCTTGATCAGTACAAAAACATCCTGTGGCGTACTGCATTAGCTTTGAATAGCCCCCGTGACATGCAACTTTCAGCGAAGTTGTTGGTTCCACCTTTCTTGGCTCTGTTACAGTGGGGCAAAAAAGTATTTAGTCAGCCACCAATTGTGCATGCTCTCCCACTTAAAAAGATGAGAGAGGCCTGTATTAAAATTGTTATGATTCATAAGTGCACATTGAGTATTCCTTATTTGTTAAGTAAATACAGTGGGGGGAAAAAATATTTAGTCAGCCACCAATTGTGCAAGTTCTCCCACTTAAAAAGATGAGAGAGGCCTGTAATTTTCATCATAGGTACACTTCAGCTATGACAGACAAAATGAGAAAAAAAATCCAGAAAATCACATTGTAGGATTTTTAATGAATTTATTTGCAAATTATGGTGGAAAATAAGTATTTGGTCAATAACAAAAGTTTATCTCAATACTTTGGTATAATACCCTTTGTTGGCAATGACAGAGGTCAAACGTTTTCTGTAAGTCTTCACAAGGTTTTCACACACTGTTGCTGGTATTTTGGCCCATTCCTCCATGCAGATCTCCTCTAGAGCAGTGATGTTTTGGGGCTGTTGCTGGGCAACACAGACTTTTTTTTCTCATTTTGTCTGTCATAGTTGAAGTGTACCTATGATGAAAATTACAGGCCTCTCTCATCTTTTTAAGTGGGAGAACTTGCACAATTGGTGGCTGACTAAATATTTTTTCCCCCCACTGTATTTACTTAACAAATAAGGAATACTCAATGTGCACTTATGAATCATAACAATTTTAATATAATACATAATATATAATAATCAAACATCAAACATACAACTGATGTCTCTCCTGAGTTCTGCACCCCACCTAAGGGGTGCAACGTATAGTGGCATAGTTTTTAGACACATAGCAACAGTATCTTATTATAAGGCCTGCAGCAAAACATATTAATCTTTTTACATTTATTTTTATTTCACCTTTATTTAACCAGGTAGGCTAGTTGAGAACAAGTTCTCATTTACAACTGTGACATGGCCAAAGTAAAGCATAGCAGTGTGAACAGCCAACAACACAGAGTTACACATGGAGTAAACAATAAACAAGTCAATAACACAGTAGAAAAAAATCATCTATATACATTGTGTGCAAAAGGCATGAGGAGGTAGGCGAATAATTACAATTTTGCAGATTAACACTGGAGTGATAAATGATCAGATGGTCATGTGCAAGTAGAGATACTGGTGTGCAAAAGAGCAGAAAAGTAAATAAATATAAACAGTATGGGGCTGAGGTAGGTAAATTGGGTGGGCTATTAACAGATGTACAGCTGCAGCGATCGGTTAGCTGCTCAGATAGCAGATGTTTAAAGTTGGTGAGGGAAATAAAAGTCTCCAACTTCAGCGATTTTTGCAATTCGTTCCAGTCACAGGCAGCAGAGAACTGGAAGGAAAGGAGGCCAAATGAGGTCCCCTTAAGGTCCCCTAAATCAATAATGAGAGGGGCTTTGGGACCCACCCCCTACAAAGTCAGGAACCAATATACACAGTCAGTTAGGAAAGCAAAGGCTAGCTTTTTCAAACAGAAATTTGCATCCTGTAGCACCAATTCCAAAATGTTTTGGGACACTGTAAAATCCATGGAGAATAAGAGCACCTCCTCCCAGCTGCCCACTGCACTGAGGCTAGGAAACACTGTCACCACCGATAAATCTACGATAATCGAGAATTACAATAACCATTTTTCTACTGCTGGCCATGCTTTCCACCTGGCCACACATACCCCGGGTCAACAGCCGTGCACCCCCCACAGCAACTTGCCCAAGCCTCCCCATTTCTCCTTCACCCAAATCCAGATAGGTGTTCCGATGTTCTGAAAGAGCTGCAAAATCTGGACTCCTAAAAATCAGCCGGGCTAGACAATCTGGACCCTCTCTTTCTAAAATGTTCCACCATAATTGTTGCAACCCCTGTCACTAGCCTGTTCAACCTCTCTTTCATATTGTCTGAGATCCCCAAAGATTGGAAAGCTGTGCTGTCATCCCCCTCTTCAAAGGGGGATGACCCTGCCTTTCTAAGGTCTTAGAAAGCCAAGTTAACAAACAGATCACCGACCATTTCGAATCCCACCATACCTTCTCTGCTATGCAATCTGGTTTCCGAGTTGGTCATGGGTGCACCTCAGCCATGCTCAAGGTCCTAAACAATATCATAACTGCCATCGATAAGAGACAATACTGTGCAGCTGTATTCATCGACCTTGTCAAGGCTTTCGACTCTGTCAATCACATTCTTATTGGCAGACTCAACAGCCTTGGTTTCTCAAATTCTCTGATCCACCTCAACGCAGACGACACCATTCTGTATACATCTGTCCCTTCTTTGGACACTGCATTAACAAACCTCCAAACAAGCTTCAATGCCATACAACACTCCTTCATTGGCCTCCAACTGCTCTTACATGCTAGTAAAACTAAATACATGCTCTTCAACCGATTGCTACCCACCCGCCCGACTAGCATCAATACTCTGGATGGTTCTGACTTAGAATATGTGGACAACTACAAATACCTAGGAGTCTGGTCAAGGTCCTTCTGATCCTTGACTTCGGCGATGTCATTTACAAAATATCCTGCAACAATCTACTCAGCAAATTGGATGTAGTCTATCTCAGTACCATCTGTTTTGTCACCAAAGCCCCATATACATTCCCACCACTGCGACATGTATGCTCTCATTGGCTGGCCCTCGCTACATATTCGTCGACCAAACCCACTGGCTCCAGATCATCTATAAGTCTCTGCTAGGTAAAGCCCCACCTTATCTCAGCTCACTTTGTCACCAAAGCAACACCCACCCGTATCACGCGCTCCAGCAGGTATATTTCACTGGTCATCCCCAAAGCCAACACCTCCTTTGGCCGCCTATCCATCCAGTTCTCTGCTGCCAATGACTGGAACGAATTGCAAAAATCACTGAAGCTGGAGACTTATATCTCCCTCACTAACTGTAAGCATCAGCTGTCAGAGCAGCTCACCGATCACTGTATCTGTACATAGCCCATCTGTAATAGCCCAACCAATTCCCTCATCCCCATATTGTTATTTATTTTTCTTGCTCTTTTGCACCCCAGTATCTCCACTTGCACATCATCATCTGCACATCTATCACTCCAGTATTAATGCTAAATTGTAATTATTTCACCACAATGGCCTATTTATTTCCTTACCTCCCTAATCCTACTACATTTGCACACACTGTACATATATTTTTCTATTGTTTTATTGACTGTACATCTGTTTATCCCATGTGTAACTCTGTTGTTGTTTGTGTCGCACTGCTTTGCTTTATCTTGGTTAGGTTGTAGTTGTAGATGAGAACTTGTTCTCAACTGGCCTACATGGTTAAATAAAGGTGAACATTTTTTGTTTTACTTAGACTGACTCCTCACTGAAACAACAACATTACAAATAGCAGAACTACATATTGTTTTAGGAAAGTTGGTCCTAGAGATCCAAATCTAGTAGCGCATTGGTTTTATAGCTGCCACCTGTAATAGTCTGTGTAGTGATGCTGTAATAGTCTGTATAGCGATGCTGTAATAGTCTGTATAACGATGCTGTAATAGTCTGTGTAGTGATACTGTAATAGTCTGTGTAGTGATGCTGTAATAGTCTGTGTGGTGATACTGTAATAGTCTGTGTGGTGATACTGTAATAGTCTGTATTGCGATACTGTAATAGTCTGTGTAGTGATACTGTAATAGTCTGTGTGGTGATGCTGTAATAGTCTGTACAGCGATGCTGCAATAGTCTGTATAGCAATGCTGTAATAGTCTGTGTAGTGATACTGTAATAGTCTGTATTGCGATACTGTAATAGTCTGTGTTGTGATACTGTAATAGTCAGTGTGGTGATACTGTAATAGTCTGTATTGCGATACTGTAATAGTCTGTGTGGTGATACTGTAATAGTATGTGTAGTGATACTGTAATAGTCTGTATTGCGATACTGTAATAGTCTGTGTAGTGATACTGTAATAGTCTGTGTGGTGATACTGTAATAGTCTGTGTGGTGATACTGTAATAGTCTGTATTGCGATACTGTAATAGTCTGTGTGGTGATGCTGTAATAGTCTGTGTGGTGATGCTGTAATAGTCTGTACAGCGATGCTGCAATAGTCTGTGTGGTGATGCTGTAATAGTCTGTGTAGTGATACTGTAATAGTCTGTACAGCGATGCTGCAATAGTCTGTATTGCGATGCTGCAATAGTCTGCATAGTGACACTGTAATAGTTTGTGTAGCGATGCTGTAATAATCTGTATAGGGACGCTGTAATAGTCTGTATAGCACTACTGTAATAGTCTGTATAGCGTTGCTGTAATAGTCTGTATAGCACTACTGTAATAGTCTGTATAGCGCTACTGTAATAGTCTGTATAGAGATGCTGTAATAGTCTGTATAGCTTTACTGTAATAGTCTGTATATTGATACTGTAATAGTCTGTGTGGTGATACTGTAATAGTCTGTATAGCGATGCTGTAATAGTCTCTATTGCGATACTGTAATAGTCTGTGTAGTGATACTGTAATAGTCTGATTTGCGATACTGTAATAGTCTGTGTTGTGATACTGTAATAGTCTGTATTGCGATACTGTAATAGTCTGTGTTGTGATACTGTAATAGTCTGAATTTCGATACTGTCATAGTCTGTATTGCGATACTGTAATAGTCTGTATAGCGTTGCTGTAATAGTCTGTATATTGATACTGTAATAGTCTGTGTGGTGATACTGTAATAGTCTGTGTAGTGATACTGTAATAGTCTGTGTAGTGATACTGTAATAGTCTGTGTAGTGATACTGTAATAGTCTGTGTGGTGATACTGTAATAGTCTGTGTAGTGATACTGTAATAGTCTGTGTAGTGATACTGTAATAGTCTGTGTGGTGATACTGTAATAGTCTGTATTGCGATACTGTAATAGTCTGTGTAGTGATACTGTAATAGTCTGTGTGGTGATGCTGTAATAGTCTGTACAGCGATGCTGCAATAGTCTGTGTGGTGATGCTGTAATAGTCTGTGTAGTGATACTGTAATAGTCTGTACAGCGATGCTGCAATAGTCTGTATTGCGATGCTGCAATAGTCTGCATAGTGACACTGTAATAGTTTGTGTAGCGATGCTGTAATAATCTGTATAGGGACGCTGTAATAGTCTGTATAGCACTACTGTAATAGTCTGTATAGCGTTGCTGTAATAGTCTGTATAGCACTACTGTAATAGTCTGTATAGCGCTACTGTAATAGTCTGTATAGAGATGCTGTAATAGTCTGTATAGCTTTACTGTAATAGTCTGTATATTGATACTGTAATAGTCTGTGTGGTGATACTGTAATAGTCTGTATAGCGATGCTGTAATAGTCTCTATTGTGATACTGTAATAGTCTGTGTAGTGATACTGTAATAGTCTGATTTGCGATACTGTAATAGTCTGTGTTGTGATACTGTAATAGTCTGTATTGCGATACTGTAATAGTCTGTGTTGTGATACTGTAATAGTCTGAATTTCGATACTGTCATAGTCTGTATTGCGATACTGTAATAGTCTGTATAGCGTTGCTGTAATAGTCTGTATATTGATACTGTAATAGTCTGTGTGGTGATACTGTAATAGTCTGTGTAGTGATACTGTAATAGTCTGTGTAGTGATACTGTAATAGTCTGTGTAGTGATACTGTAATAGTCTGTGTGGTGATACTGTAATAGTCTGTGTAGTGATACTGTAATAGTCTGTGTAGTGATACTGTAATAGTCTGTGTAGTGATACTGTAATAGTCTGTGTAGTGATACTGTAATAGTCTGTATAGCGATGCTGTAATAGTCTCTATTGCGATACTGTAGTAGTCTGTGTAGTGATACTGTAATAGTCTGAATTGCGATACTGTAATAGTCTGTGTTGTGATACTGTAATAGTCTGTATTGCGATACTGTAATAGTCTGTATTGCGATACTGTAATAATCTGTATAGCGTTGCTGTAATAGTCTGTATAGCGTTGCTGTAATAGTCTGTATAGCATTGCTGTAATAGTCTGTGTTGTGATACTCAACATGCTAAGATTAAAGGTGTGCTCTGTCATTTGTTGAGTTGTCCAGGAAGTTAACGCAGAGATTTAGGTCAACATAAATGATCTGCAAATGATTATTGGTGATTTATCCAGCATCATGCGTTTAAAATGATTCTCTCTAACATTAAAAACTTATTAAGTTATTTAATGAAATGTTACCTAATCATTTTGTTGACATTAATTGGTTGAGAAATCGGTAATCTTCATTTGAACGGGTCCTTATTACAGTGTAATTACATGTATAATTACACTGTAACAAGCATTTTAGTTCATTTTAATAACTGAAAGTTACACTGTAATAATAACATGTAACTGATTGTAATTACTGTCTGTAATTACAGAGGTGTAACGAGGCATGTTTGTTAGCATACCTGTTACATATGTACAAGTCTGTTTCTTCTCCACTGCATCCGATTCAGTAACAACTGTCACAAGGCTGTCATCTCTCGTAGACCGATGTCCTGGGTGTCCGAGTTACGAAGGTTGGAGGCTCTAATTACCTACCCTTGAATTCACTCTTCAAAATCTCCACTCGATGTTGTTGCTGACACTTGCCGGGGTTAACTTGGTTGAGTTGACAGAAACAGATCAGATTAAGGTCAACCTCACGGACTGGGGTCTGGCATATGGGTGGCATCCCTGATTCAAATAAAACATGTCGTTATAACTAATGTCTACGTTACCCATTGTGACAACCAAGTGGGGGGATAAACCCACTAGTACACCACAGAGTACATGTAGTATCTGCATAAGTACAATGTAATTACTAGGTGTAACACAGGATTTAGATAGTTAAAATTAACTGTATCTTGAGGGGAACTTACTTGTACCTAATGGGTACTTATACATTGCAAATAGACTAGTCTCAGTGTTGTTATCCCCACAGAGGGAGGGTGATGGAGTATTTTAAACAGACCAGTCTCAGTGTTGTTATCCTCACAGAGGGAGGGTGATGGAGTATTTTAAACAGACTAGTCTCAGTGTTGTTATCCTCACAGAGGGAGGGTGATGGAGTATTTTAAACAGACCAGTCTCAGTGTTGTTATCCCCACAGAGGGAGGGTGATGGAGTATTTTAAACAGACCAGTCTCAGTGTTGTTATCCCCACAGAGGGAGGGTGATGGAGTATTTTAAACAGACTAGTCTCAGTGTTGTTATCCTCACAGAGGGAGGGTGATGGAGTATTTAAACAGACTAGTCTCAGTGTTGTTATCCCCACAGAGGGAGGGTGATGGAGTATTTTAAACAGACTAGTCTCAGTGTTGTTATCCCCACAGAGGGAGGGTGATGGAGTATTTTAAACAGACTAGTCTCAGTGTTGTTTATCCTCACAGAGGGAGGGTGATGGAGTATTTTAAACAGACTAGTCTCAGGTGTTGTTATCCTCACAGAGGGAGGGTGATGGAGTATTTTAAACAGACTAGTCTCCAGTGTTGTTATCCTCACAGAGGGAGGGTGATGGAGTATTTTAAAACAGACTAGTCTCAGTGTTGTTATCCTCACAGAGGGAGGGTGATGGAGTATTTTAAACAGACTAGTCTCAGTGTTGTTATCCTCACAGAGGGAGGGTGATGGAGTATTTTAAACAGACTAGTCTCAGTGTTGTTATCCTCACAGAGGGAGGGTGATGGAGTATTTTAAACAGACTAGTCTCAGTGTTGTTATCCCTGCAGAGGGAGGGTGATGGAGTATTTTAAACAGACCAGTCTCAGTGTTGTTATCCCCACAGAGGAGGGTGATGGAGTATTTTAAACAGACTAGTCTCAGTGTTGTTATCCCCACAGAGGGAGGGGGATGGAGTATTTTAACCGACTAGTCTCAGTGTTGTTATCCCCACAGAGGGAGGGTGATGGAGTATTTTAAACAGACTAGTCTCAGTGTTGTTATCCTCACAGAGGGAGGGTGATGGAGTATTTTAAACAGACTAGTCTCAGTGTTGTATCCCTGCAGAGGGAGGGTGATGGAGTTATTTTAAACAGACAGTCTCAGTGTTGTTATCCCACAGAGGGAGGGTGATGGAGTATTTAAACAGACTAGTATCAGTGTTGTTATCCCCACAGAGGGAGGGGGATGGAGTATTTTAAACAGACTAGTCTCAGTGTTGTTATCCCCACAGAGGGAGGGTGATGGAGTATTTTAAACAGACTAGTCTCAGTGTTGTTATCCCCACAGAGGGAGGGGGATGGAGTATTTTAAACAGACTAGTCTCAGTGTTGTTATCCTTGCAGAGGGAGGGTGATGGAGTATTTTAAACAGACTAGTCTCAGTGTTGTTATCCTCACAGAGGGAGGGTCCTGGAGTATTTTAACCAGACTAGTCTCAGTGTTGTTATCCTCACAGGGGAGGGTGATGGAGTATTTTAAACAGACTAGTCTCAGTGTTGTTATCCTCACAGAGGGAGGGTGATGGAGTATTTTAAACAGACTAGTCTCAGTGTTGTTATCCCACAGAGGGAGGGTCCTGGAGTATTTTTAACCAGACTAGTCTCAGTGTTGTTATCCCCACAGAGGGAGGGTCCTGGAGTATTTTAAACAGACTAGTCTCAGTGTTGTTATCCTTGCAGAGGGAGGGTGATGGAGTATTTTAAACAGACTAGTCTCAGTGTTGTTATCCTCACAGAGGGAGGGTTGATGGAGTATTTTAAACCAGACTAGTCTCAGTGTTGTTATCCTCACAGAGGGAGGGTGATGGAGTATTTTAAAACAGACTAGTCTCAGTGTTGTTATCCCACAGAGGGAGGGTGATGGAGTATTTTAAACAGACTAGTCTCAGTGTTGTTATCCCCACAGAGGGAGGGTGATGGAGTATTTTAAACAGACTAGTCTCAGTGTTGTTATCCCCACAGAGGGGAGGGTGATGGAGTATTTTAAACAGACTAGTCTCAGTGTTGTTATCCCCACAGAGGGAGGGTGCTGGAGTATTTTAAACAGACTAGTCTCAGTGTTGTTATCCCCACAGAGGGAGGGTGATGGAGTATTTAAACAGACTAGTCCTCAGTGTTGTTATCCTCACAGGAGGGAGGGTGATGGAGTATTTTAAACAGACTAGTCTCAGTGTTGTTATCCTCACAGAGGGAGGGTGATGGAGTATTTTAAACAGACTAGTCTCAGTGTTGTTATCCTCACAGAGGGAGGGTGATGAGTATTTTAAACAGACTAGTCTCAGTGTTGTTATCCTCACAGAGGGAGGGTGATGGAGTATTTTAAACAGACTAGTCTCAGTGTTGTTATCCTCACAGAGGGAGGGTGATGGAGTATTTTAAACAGACTAGTCTCAGTGTTGTTATCCCCACAGAGGGAGGGTCCTGGAGTATTTTACCAGACTAGTCTCAGTGTTGTATCCCACAGAGGGAGGGTCCTGGAGTATTTTAAACAGACTAGTCTCAGTGTTGTTATCCCACAGAGGGAGGGTGATGGAGTATTTTAAACAGACTAGTCTCAGTGTTGTTATCCTCACAGAGGGAGGGTGATGGAGTATTTTAAACAGACTAGTCTCAGTGTTGTTATCCTCACAGAGGGAGGGTGATGGAGTATTTTAACAGACTAGTCTCAGTGTTGTTATCCTTGCAGAGGGAGGGTGATGGAGTATTTTAAACAGACTAGTCTCAGTGTTGTTATCCTCACAAGAGGGAGGGTGATGGAGTATTTAAACAGACTAGTCTCAGTGTTGTTATCCTCAACAGAGGGAGGGTGCTGGAGTATTTTAACCATTCTAGTCTCAGTGTTGTTATCCTCACAGAGGGAGGGTGATGGAGTATTTTAACAGACTAGTCTCAGTGTTGTTATCTTGCAGAGGGAGGGTGATGGAGTATTTTAAACAGACTAGTCTCAGTGTTGTTATCCTCACAGAGGGGGGGTGATGGAGTATTTTAAACAGACTAGTCTCAGTGTTGTTATCCTTGCAGAGGAGGGTGATGGAGTATTTTAAACAGACTAGTCTCAGTGTTGTTATCCTCACAGAGGGAGGGTGATGGAGTATTTTAAACAGACTAGTCTCAGTGTTGTTATCCCCACAGAGGAGGGTGCTGGAGTATTTTAACCAGACTAGTCTCAGTGTGTTATCCTCACAGAGGGAGGGTGATGGAGTATTTTAAACAGACTAGTCTCAGTGTTGTTATCCTTGCAGAGGGAGGGTGATGGAGTATTTTAAACAGACTAGTCTCAGTGTTGTTATCCTCACAGAGGGAGGGTGATGGAGTATTTAAACAGACTAGTCTCAGTGTTGTTATCCTTGCAGAGGGAGGGTGATGGAGTATTTTAAACAGACTAGTCTCAGTGTTGTTATCCTCACAGAGGGAGGGTGATGGAGTATTTTAAACAGACTAGTCTCAGTGTTGTTATCCCCACAGAGGGAGGGTGATGGAGTATTTAGTATTTTAAACAGACTAGTCTCAGTGTTGTTATCCCCACAGAGGGAGGGTGATGGAGTATTTTAAACAGACTAGTCTCAGTGTTGTTATCCCCACAGAGGGAGGGTGATGGAGTATTTTAAACAGACTAGTCTCAGTGTTGTTATCCCCACAGAGGGAGGGTGCTGGAGTATTTTAAACAGACTAGTCTCAGTGTGTTATCCCCACAGAGGGAGGGTGATGGAGTATTTTAAACAGACTAGTCTCAGTGTTGTTATCCTCACAGAGGGAGGGTGATGGAGTATTTTAAACAGACTAGTCTCAGTGTTGTTATCCTCACAGAGGGAGGGTGATGGGAGATTTTAAACAGACTAGTCTCAGTGTTGTTATCCTCACAGAGAGGGAGGGTGATGGAGTATTTTAAACAGACTAGTCTCAGTGTTGTTATCCTCACAGAGGGAGGGTGATGGAGTTTTAAACAGACTAGTCTCAGTGTTGTTATCCCCACAGAGGGGAGGGTGATGGAGTATTTTAAACAGACTAGTCTCAGTGTTGTTATCCCCACAGAGGGAGGGTGATGGAGTATTTTAAACAGACTAGTCTCAGTGTTGTTATCCCCACAGAGGGAGGGTGATGGAGTATTTTAAACAGACTAGTCTCAGTGTTGTTATCCTCACAGAGGGGGGGTGATGGAGTATTTAAACAGACTAGTCTCAGTGTTGTTATCCTCACAGAGGGAGGGTGATGGAGAGTATTTTAACCAGACTAGTCTCAGTGTTGTTATCCTCACAGAGGGGAGGTGATGGAGTATTTTAAACAGACTAGTCTCAGTGTTGTTCATCACCACAGAGGGAGGGTGATGGAGTATTTTAAACAGACTAGTCTCAGTGTTGTTATCCTCACAGAGGGAGGGGGTGCTGGAGTATTTTAAACAGACTAGTCTCAGTGTTGTTATCCTCACAGAGGGGGGTGATGGAGTATTTTAAAACAGACTAGTCTCAGTGTTGTTATCCTCACAGAGG
>NW_022261984.1:4075156-4347656 GCF_002021735.2 Oncorhynchus kisutch | reverse complement strand
GGGTTTGAGTCCCATGGGGGACCGGTATGAAAAAAAAGTATGTACTCACAACTGTAATCTGTCTGGAATAGAGAATCTACAAAAATGTTAACTATGTCTTCTTTTCTGTTGTGTTTTTTTGACCACATCACATGGTTAGGAAGTCTCCTATCTCAAGCTACTGAATAGGTGCTGTCATTTAAGCCTTTTTCACATTGGCAAATCCATTTTTTTGAAAATATGATTTGAATCTGTTATTTTCCTGCAGTCTGAATGGCCAAACAGCAGCTATTTCAAGCCAAATTTTAGACCACCTTCATAGGCGTTTTGAAATCAGATACAAAACTGATTTCATGCCATGCGACTGTCTGAATAATCAAATTGTATTTATTTGTTCTCAAGTGTTTTTTAAACTGTTATTTGGCATAACTTGCTGCTTGCTAGCTACTCTGTTGACAGTTTTGACAAGAACATGTGATTGCTAACTAGCTTGGTAACTGTTCCAAAAATAAATTGTGAACGTGCTACAAAGCTGACCAGCCTACATAGCTAACTGTGGCTTGCCAAAAAGGACTTGTTCTGAACGTTGGACCATCTTATCCTTTGAGGCTTTAAAAGTGTTCTTAAGCTGTGATTTTGAACATTCAAAGCAACTGGGACACATCCATGGCAGGAATTGTTATCACCTTAGTTTATCACATAACTTCAAAGGAAGCAGGGCACCAATCAGTCTATACCACTGCACACACACACACACACACACACACACACACACACACACACACACACACACACACACACACACACACACACACACACACAAGACCTTGTATGGACATTAGGTCCTGACAAACATTCATTTGCGTAGGTGTAATGACCTGCTGCACCTGTTTGTGACTCACAGGTGTTCAAGCTGGGACTAATAGACCTGACTTGTGTTCAGGACACACCAAATGGATATTCTTTTGAATGATGTTCAAATAAAATCAACCTGTATTGGCAACATACACGTGTTTAGTAGATGTTATTGCGGGTAGCGAAATGCTTGTGTTTCTAGCAGTAATATCTAACAAGAAATAACTAACAATTTCACAAAATATACCTAATACGCACAAATCTAAGTAAAGGAATGTAATTGAGAATATATAAATATATGGACAAGCAAGGTCAGAGCTGCATAGACTAAGAACAGTAGAATAGTATAGAGTACAGTATATAGATATGAGATGAGTAATGCAAGATATGTAAAGATTAGTAAAGTGACTAGTCTTCCATTTATGAACATGGCCAGTGATTTCAAGTCTATGTATATAGGCAGCAGCCTCTATGTGCTAGTGATGACTATCATTCAGATGGCCTTGAGAAATAAGCTGTTTTTCAGTTTCTCTGTATCAGCTTTGATGCACCTGTACCGACCTTGCCTTCTGAATGATAACGGGGTGAACAGGCAGTGACTCAGGTGGTTGTTGTCCTTGATGATCTTTTTGGCTGCATTGAGACATGATGCATTGGGCAGACCGCACCACACCCTGGAGAGCCTTGCGGTTGCGGGCAGCGCAGTTGCCTTACAAAGCGATGATACAGCCCGATAGGATACTCTCAATTGTGCATCTGTAAATGTTTGTGAGGGTTTTAGGTGCCAAGCCACATTTCTTCAGTCTTCTGAGGTTGAAGAGGCTCTGTTGCGCCTTCTTCACTACACAATCTGTTTGTGTGGACCATTTCAGTTTGTCAGTGATGTGTACAGTTGAGGACTTGTGAGGCGTCTGTTCTTCAAACTAGACACTAATGTACCTGTCTTCTTGCTCAGTTGTGCACTGGGGCCTCTCACTCCTCTTTCTAGTCTGGTTCAATCCAATTTGCGCTGTTCTGTGGAGCGTTGTACGAGAAATTCAGTTTCTTGACAATTTCTCGCAAGGAATAGCCTTCATTTCTCAGAACAAGAACAGACTGACGAGTTTCTGGTCATTTTAAGCCTGTAATCGAACCCATAATTGCTGATGCTCCAGATACTCAACTAGTCTAACAAAGTTTTTTTAATCAGAACAACAGTTTTCAGCTGTGCTAACATGAATGCAAAAAAGTTTTATAATGATCAATTAGCCTTTTAAAATTATAAACTTGGATTAGCTAACAAAACGTGCCATTGGAACACAGGAGTGATGGTTGCTCATAATGGGCCTCTGTACGTCTATGTAGATTTTCCATAAAAAAATAGGCCGTTTCCAGCTACAATAGTCATTTGCAAAATTATCAATGTCTACACTCTATTTATGATCAATTTACTGTTATTTTAATGGACAAGTTACCCCAAACTTTTGAACTGTAGTGTATATGTTTTTTTAAATAAACCTTATTTACATTTAAGCATTCAGACTCAAAATTAAGCTCAGGCGTATCCTGTTTCCATACATCATCTTTGAGATGTGTTTACAATTTGATTGGTGTTCACCTGTGGCACATTCAATTGATTGGACATGATTTGGAAATGCACACAGCTGTCTACATTAGTCCCGCAGTTGACAGTGCATGTCAGAACAAAAACCAAGCCATAAGGTCAAAGGAATTGTCCATAGATCTCTGATGTAGGATTGTGTTGAGGAACAGGTCTGGGGAAGGGTACCAAAACAATTGTGCAACACTGAAGGTCCCCAAGAACACAGTGGCATCCATCATTCTTAAATAGAAGAAGTTTGGAACCGCCATAACTCTTCCTAGAGCTGGCCGCCCGGCCAAACTGAGCAATCAGGGGAGAAGGGCCTTAGTCAGGGACGTGACCAAGAACCCATTGGTCACTCTGACAGAGCTCCATATTTCTTCCATCTCTGTGGTGATGGGAGAACCTTCAAGAAGTACAACCATCTCTGCAGCACTCTACTAATCTGGCCTTTATGGTAGATTTGCCACACGGAAGCCACTCCTCGGTAAAATGCACTTGACAGCCCACTTTGAGTTTGCCAAAAGGCACCTAAGGGACTCTCAGATCATGAGAAACAAGATTCTCTGGTCTGATAAAACCAACCATTTAACTCTTTGGCCTGAATGCTTAGCGTCACGTCATGAGGATACCTGGCACCCTCCCTACGGTGAAGCACGGTGGTGGCAGCATCATGCTGTGGGGGTGTTTCTCAGAGGCAGGGACTGGGAGACTAGTCAGAATTGAGGGAAAAACAAACGGAGCAAAGTACAGACAGATCCTTGATGAAACCTGCTCCAGGAATGTATGATTTTTTCCCAATATGAATATTATTATTTTCCAATTCCTGATGATTGAATGCATTTCCAATGTAATCAGCACCCTAGAAAGTAGGGATTGGAACCAGTTCAAAGAACAGATCTGAGAACTTGAAAATAATACATTTTTCAAGTGTTGGATTCAGGGTAAACTAGATCAGAGGCATAGTATATAAAGGAGTGAGAAGACAATAAGTATCGGTGTCCCGCTAGCGGGACAACCATCGGTGATACTGGAGGGCGCACAATTAAAATAAATAATCATAATTTTTATGGATTTTAAACATTTATGTTCATACAAGTGCCTTATATCAGCTGAAATTCTTCTAAATCTAACTGCACGGTCCGATTTACAGTAGCTACAGCAAAAACATGCCATGCGATTGTTTGAAGACGGCGCCCAACATCAAAATATTTTTCCACCGGCACAGGTTTCATACATTCACATATAAAGATGAAATATTCACTTACTTTTTGAAAATCTCCCTCTGATTTGTCACCCAAAGGGTCCCAGCTATGACATGTAGTGTTGTTTTGTTTGATAAAATCCTTCTGTATCAGCTCCTCCTCCACCTCCACAGGACTGGAACACTGTCCTGTATCAGGGGTCTCTGAGGAAGAGGTGAATAGATTGCCTTTTGGTTGGTGTAATATATAATAATTTATTTCACCAAATTTGAAAATGTTGTCATAATGAACACATGTTCAACTTGACAAAAAAAGATGTTTTCACATCTCCAGAGATTAAATTTAGAAAAATTGCTATTAAAGGTAACAATTACAGTTGCAGGTTTGACCGCAACAAGGTGGACCATTTCATCTTAAACCAGCCATGACTTCCCTTATGACAGGGGGAAAGGAAGCTTGTTGTGGCAATTGAATTCAAGCTTAACAAAAAATGCGAGTTTATTTGCCTACAATCGGACCAGTTTTCTGGTCGACGTCTGAAATGGCACCCTATACACTATATAATGCACCAATAGGACTCAACGGTAGTGCACCTCAAAGGGAATAGGGTGCCATATTGGATGCACAAAGGTTTACATCAACAGGGTGACCTGATTTCTATTGCAAAATGCATAATTCACCCAAGTTTCATAAAAATCAGGCCAGTGGTGTCGGAGATATTGCGTGTGACTAACTTATGAACAGACGGAGACAGATCCATAGTCTCACCTCTGATACTGTGCCCCACAATGAAATCAATGTTTAGCCTCCACAATGAAAACAGAAAAAAAGCTTTAGAAAAAGGACAGAGCCTTCCACACAACCAATATGAGCCCTCCACACGACCTCTCCAGTCAGTGCTGTGAGACAGAGAGCTTGAAGACAGTTTGGTAAGTAGGTTCTGTCTCATGACTGTTGGGTGTATCACTAACCATGATCAAAATAGGCTAGAGTAAACATGTAGTCCCCCACAAATGATGCAGTGCCCCCCGCCCCCCCATTGGACCAATCAGTGTGATTATGTAAATTAACAATCTCTATGGATCCTTTACCTAAATGTCATCAAACTAGGCCTGAGGTGTCTGGGACATCGCTTGTGACTAACATATGTATAGTTGATTGCTAATGCGTCTCCCTTGGACCAGTAAGTGTCATTTTGTAAATGCCAGATGTAAGAGCCATTTTTGGCCTGTTTATGTGTTGTGTGTTTTAGATGTCTGTCAAGGGTTATGTTTTACTTGTTTTGTACACTAGAGGGCACTATATGGGGCGACAGGTAGCCTAGGGGCTCGAGCGAAAATCTGTCGTTCTGCGCCTGAGCAAAGCAGTTAACACACTGTTCCTAGGCCGTCATTGTAAATAAGAATTTGTTATTAACTGACTAGCCTATTTAAATAAAGGTGTGGAAAAAAACGAAATATGTTGGGGTCATGGGTCACTGGTCATGTTTGGATATAGGTAGCATAGGTGACCAGGAAGGGTTAGCATAAGTGAGAGGAGAGCACATACAGTTGTTACCGTATCACAGATTCAGCTTATAGGATGCATCACTAGCTATTTATATTCATATGAGCAATAAATGGGATCTTTTTGTGGACGTGTTATGGACAGCCCTCTCCTGTGCCAGTGGCTTTTCATAGGGAATCGTCACTACTACTACTGTCCATAGCAAGACACATCATTCACCCAATAAATGGGATCTTTTTGTGGACGTGTTATGGACAGCCCTCTCCTGTGCCAGTGGCTTTTCATAGGGAATCGTCACTACTACTACTGTCCATAGCAAGACACATCATTCACACAATAAATGGGATCTTTTTGTGGACGTGTTATGGACAGCCCTCTCCTGTGCCAGTGGCTTTTCATAGGGAATCGTCACTACTACTACTGTCCATAGCAAGACACATCATTCACCCAATAAATGGGATCTTTTTGTGGACGTGTTATGGACAGCCCTCTCCTGTGCCAGTGGCTTTTCATAGGGAATCGTCACTACTACTACTGTCCATAGCAAGACACATCATTCACCCAAGTTTCATCAACATCGAGACAGTGTTGTGTGAGGTATTGTGTGCGACTACGGGACATACGGAGATAGATTCCCCCACACACACAGTGTTACATAGTGCGGGCAATGAAGTTATTGTGTTTCAATATATTCATCCTTGAAATCAATGGTCAGTTCCAGCTATAAATGTGTCATAAAACTTCCATTGAATACCTTTGAACAGACCACCATACTGTGTAAGTAGGTCTGAGACTTTTCCCTGACCTTTTGACCTGACCTGG
Organism: Oncorhynchus kisutch; assembly: GCF_002021735.2. Taxonomy (NCBI): domain Eukaryota; kingdom Metazoa; phylum Chordata; class Actinopteri; order Salmoniformes; family Salmonidae; genus Oncorhynchus; species Oncorhynchus kisutch. Next base: position 4,341,707 of record NW_022261984.1, on the reverse strand, counting down.
ACTGGGACAACTCAGTGCCCTATCCATCCAACACATTCTACCAAGCAAAGCATATTCTCTTCAACCATACTACACATGACTTACTGTTGTCGTAACCAGTGGAAAACATTTGCATGTCAGGTGTGGTCCATTAAATGAGGTGATGGACAGCATCAGTGTACATATGGGAGCAACACAGGTGTATAGTGGGGGTGGGTGAGCGTGCGATTGTAGGGGAGGGAGGTACATGTGCTTGGTACATCAATATACTACTTGACATTCTTGGTTGAGGTCCTCATTTGGTATTAATTAGGAACTCCACTAGCTGATGCAAAAGCGTCAGCTACTCTTCCTGGGGTCCACATGAAACATAACATAGTACATAGGACAGAACATCATTAGTCAAGGACTGAAATACATACATTTACAACGTCACATATACTGTACACATCAGTACATACACAACATATCTAGGTCTAATCCAAAGAACAGTACAAATTACAATACAAGATACTGCTGCATCTCAGTTCTCAGTTCAACATGAAGATAAGGGTGTTTAAGTTCATTTAGATTATCCTGGTGTCTATGATGGTGAACTACCTCTCCATGATTGTAATTATGTCTTTGTACAATGTCCTTCATCAGGTTCTGTTGTTTTGTCACTATCCCACGTCTTTCTCAGTCATTGTTATCTGTGGATTTGTACCCCCTTTGATTTAAGATGACCTGTTAAATCAGTCATAACTCCCCTTTTGACAGGGGGAAAGTAAGCTTGTTTTTAGCAGCAGGGAGGGCCAATTGAATGCAAGCTTTAAAAATATATGTTAATTTATTTGCATACAATCTGGCACTCCTCTGGTCAGTGCTCTGGACAACATCTGAAATGGCACCCTATACCCTATATAGTGTAAACATGTTGATCAGGGCCCTTATTCCTCTGGTGAAAGGTAATACGTTTTATAGGGAATATGGTGCCTTTTTGGATGCACCATGATTTACATCACCAGGTTGCCTTGACACGACACTCAGGTGTGGCAGGGCAGGGCAGAGATTTGGATATTTAGTGTGAGGTCATCAGGTCCAGCACCTGTGACAGACACAACACACCACACCTCAGAGGACAGAGACGCTGAATCAATAGGCTACAGGTGAGCAAATCAGATTTATTTTAATTTTATATATATATATATGGACACGTTTTGTTATTTTTGTCATGTTTACAAAGTGACAATCTCTAACACATGTATTATCTACAAAGTATTTTAAGCGAGTATATTCATTCATTTTGAGTTTTACGTTTATTTTTCAAACAGGGTTTAATATTTTTTTAAGTAATACCCTACTTCTCTGGTTACAAAAATATTATATGTGCATATATCAGATGACACTTCAATTATAGCTAGAATAAATACTTTGCTTGTTTAACAATCCTCCTCCCCTCTCCTTCTCTCTCCCTCCTTCTCTCTTCTCTTCTCTACTCCCCCCCTCCTTCTCTCTTCTCTCTCCCCCTCACTCTGTCCTTGTGTCCCTCTGTCCCTGTCTCTCTCTCTCTCTCTCTCTCACACTCTCTTTGTCTCTCTCTATCACTCTCTCTTTCTCTCTTGCTCTCTTTCTGTCACCTCCTTCCTTCCTTTCTCTCTCTCATTTTATTTCTGTTTGTCTCTTTTCTTAGAAATCTCAAATTACTGTTACATACATCGTTGAGATGAATTTATCAACAGTCAATGATACGTCCACATCTCCTCATATCTCCCTCATTGAGACACGTTTACAGGGTGAACATGTGGCACATTTTGTCCCCATGCTTACTGCTTCCTTTTCAATCAACATCATCCTGGGTCTCCCCACTAATGTCTACATCCTGTGGCTGATACTGACCGAAGCAGGAAGGACGATGGCCTCAGAGTTCTTCTCTCTCAACCTGACCGTGTCTGAGATCCTCTTCTGCCTCTTGAATGCCTTCAGCATAGCTGACGTCTACGTCCAGTCTGATTTTGTTGACAAAGTCTCTGATTTTGCCTATGGGTTCATTTTCACTGGTCGTCCCCTGTTCCAGTGCTGTATCTGTGTAGAGCGCTACCTGGCGGTGGTCCATCCTGTGGTCTTCCTGAAGTACAAACCCCTGAGATACAGGGTGGGGTGTTGTAGTGTTGTCTGGCTGATGGTTCTTGGGTCCTCCTGTCTGGGTGTTTTTGAGAACTTTACACCGGTGTTCGTCTACTCTCTCTTTGCCCAGTCAATTATCTATTTTTTGCTGATGTCATTCTGCTGCCTCTCAGTTCTCTGGGCTCTGAAACGTCCAGGGCCGGGGGATGGGGACAGGGAGGGGACAAACAGCATTAAGATGAAGGCCTTTAAGATCATTTTGATTATCCTGGTGTATGCTGTGGTGTCTCAACTCCCAGTGGCGATGATGGCACTGACTCAAAGTTACGTTGGACATATGGTGTTTTTTTCAGTCATGTCCATTTGTTTATGCATCAGTGTGATCTCTGGGTTTATGCAGCCCCTCCTCCACCTCCACAGGGTTGGAAAGCTGCCCTGTATTACAGGTCTCTAAGACATAAAGACTCATCTCTTCAACCAATTAGTGCCTTAAAAACATATATGTGATTGTATTTATGTTCTGTTTATAATCGTGTGTTATTTTAAATGTGTGATTTTTTTTCCCATTTGATTGTTTTCCAATTCATGATGTTTGAATGTATTCCCAATGTAATCCTAGAAAGTGATGGTTTGATTCCCTTCCTGTAGAGGTTTTGATAATATTGGGTGTGGAGTTTACGTACCCAAACAGAGTGTAAACCAGAACATCTCAAATCATCCATATTTAGCAAGAAAATGGTTTATCTGGAATCAATCTGATCAAGCTTATAGACAACGAGGCTTTTAATAAAGGTATTGGTTCCATGTTTGCAGAGACGGCGTTCAAGGTAAACACTGCACATGTCGGTTCCATTGAAAATGACCTGGAAATGTCAAGTGGATATAGCACGGTTTTGTGTTGAATCCCGGCCATAATGTAGTTGTTTGTAAATAGACCTGGTGTCATTCTGTTTTAACCTTAGGCTGATGGTTTATTGGCAGAGAGACAGACCATTCAGTTGGATAAAGCAGACAAAGGCTGGCACCAAGCATTTATGTGTTTCTCTTGAAATGATAGATGGTTGTTTTTGAAAGTTGCAATGTAGATATTGTTGGGTTGATGAGATTAAATACATTATTAATAAGGATCTCCCTGTCTCTCTGTCTTCTTTAAAGATGAAAAATAAAGGATTTGTATGTATTTTATATTTATACTAAATAATAACAATAATTGCAATAACAAAAGTACAAAATATTTCAATTCACTTATCTTTAAATTCAACGATTGGTGTCATAAAATAGCATTAAATAACATTGAATACTTCTGCATTGAGTAGTATATTGTGTATCTAGGACCTGGAGGTTTCCTTACCTATTAATCTGACCTGGTCTGGAAAAACATTTTACACAGCACAGCATATTCTCTTCAACCATACTGAAAATCACTTAGTGATGTCATACCATTTGCATGTCAGGTGTGGTCCATCTAGTGAGATAATGGGCAGCATCAGTTTACAGACGGGAGCAACACAGGTGTCTTGGTGGGGGGGTGTAAGCCTGATCCCAAGCCTGACCTTAAGACTGATACACCTTCAGTGAACATCTCCTCTGCTGGCTCTATGGCTTCAACTGGTGGCAAAAACAGACTGTGGTAAATACGATCTCTGGTTGACAGGAGGACTCACTGTCTCAGTCAGGATAAAACATTGGAGACAGGGACAGGGCTGATACTAAGGTTGAAGCAGAGGAAGCTCCACCAGGGGTTGAAACAAGGGATGGCTGGTGGAGGGGTTCAAGCTACAGAGATGGAGTCTCCAGTATTAGGAGGAAAGGAGCAAGTGGAGAAGCCTGAATCATCTTCATTAGAGCCAGTATAAGTGAAGCAGAGAGAAGCTACAGACCCCAACACAGACCAACCTGGAGGTCAGGGTGGAAAGGAGCTCACAGAACCCAACACAGACCAACCTGGAGGTCAGGGTGGAAAGGCTGTCACAGAACAAAACACAGACCAACCTGGAGGTCAGGGTGGAGAGGAGGTCACAGAACCCAACACAGACCAACCTGGAGGTCAGGGTGGAGAATAGGTCACAGAACCCAACACAGACCAACCTGGATGTCAGGGTGAAGAATAGGTAACAGGGCCCAACACAGACCAACCTGGATGTCAGGGTGGAGAATAGGTAACAGGGCCCAACACAGACCAACCTGGATGTCAGGGTGGAGAATAGGTAACAGGGCCCAACACAGACCAACCTGGAGGTCAGGGTGGAGAGGAGGACACAGAACCCAACACAGACCAACCTGGAGGTCAGGGTGGAGAGGAGGACACAGAACCCAACACAGACCAACCTGGAGGTCAGGGTGGAGAGGAGGACACAGAACCCAACACAGACCAACCTGGAGGTCAGGGTGGAAAGGAGGTCACAGAACCCAACACAGACCAACCTGGAGGTCAGGGTGGAAAGGCTGTCACAGAACCCAACACAGACCAACCTGGAGGTCAGGGTGGAGAGGAGGTCACAGAACCCAACACAGACCAACCTGGAGGTCAGGGTGGAGAATAGGTCACAGAACCCAACACAGACCAACCTGGATGTCAGGGTGGAGAATAGGTAACAGGGCCCAACACAGACCAACCTGGATGTCAGGGTGGAGAATAGGTAACAGGGCCCAACACAGACCAACCTGGGCGTCAGGGTGGAGAGGAGGACATAGAACCCAACACAGACCAACCTGGAGGTCAGGGTGGAGAATAGGTCACAGAACCCAACACAGACCAACCTGGAGGTCAGGGTGGAGAATAGGTCACAGAACCCAACACAGACCAACCTGAATGTCAGGGTGGAGAATAGGTAACAGGGCCCAACACAGACCAACCTGGATGTCAGGGTGGAGAATAGGTAACAGGGCCCAACACAGACCAACCTGGATGTCAGGGTGGAGAATAGGTAACAGGGCCCAACACAGACCAACCTGGACGTCAGGGTGGAGAATAGGTAACAGGGCCCAACACAGACCAACCTGGATGTCAGGGTGGAGAATAGGTAACAGGGCCCAACACAGACCAACCTGGAGGTCAGGGTGGAGAGGAGGACACAGACACGATCCCTATCATTTATATGTCAAAGACACTGAATATTCTTGTTAAGTCAATATGCAACATATTTGCCTATGAGGAGACTGGGCTGTGTTCATTTCAAATCAAATCAAAATGAAGTCAAACTTTATTTGTCACATGCGCCGAAGTGTAGCCCTTAACATGAAGAACAGTGGAGTTCAAGAAGACTTGGCACCACACGTCCCGCTAGGGCACCTCCCCCCACTGCTCAACTGACACAGTAGCACACAGAACGCAAAAAATATTCTTAGAAATATTTAACCTCCACACATTAACAAGTCCAATAGCTCAAATGAAAGATAAACACCTTGTTCATCTAGCCACCAAGTCAGATTTCTAAAATGTTTTACGGCGAAAACATAGCACATATTTATGTCAAACCACCACCAAAGATAGGCTAATTTACATAGCCATTTTGTAGAACAATAGATGCAATCACAAAAGCAGGATTAAAAGTAAAATAATTCACTAACCTTTTGAAAATCTTCATCAGATGACAGGAATAGGACATGTTATACAGTACATTTATGTTTTTTTCAATAATATGCTAATTATATCCATAAATCACGGTTTACATAGAAGGTCATGGCTAAAAAATGCTACAACAATGCCTGGAGAAATTATGGTAACTCTGCCAGATAACTGAAATACACATCATAAACGTTGACTAAATATACATGTTCTACATATACTTAGAAAGATACACTTCTTCTTAATAAAACAGCTGTGTTACATTTATTTTTAACTTTACAGATTTCGTTCACTAGGCTATAATGTGAGTCGGCGCTCAGGAATTAGCATTTTGGGTCCTCCACAGAAACCCAAATTTAACACATAAATGTTCCCTTACCTTTGCTGTTCTTCCATCAGAAGACCTGGAAGGGTTTATACTTACCAAAAACAGCTTTAGTTTTGAAGTCTGTGTCTTTCGGTTATCAAACACGACATATTTCGGTTGAAATGCAGCCAAAAAGTAAAGTTAGTTCGCACCAAAACGTCGAAATTACATATTATATGTCGACTAAACTTGTCAAACTTGAATGCGCGTGAGATCTCGCGTGAGATCTCGCGCGACCGAAAGGATTCGGTACGTCATTAATCTCGTGAGCGCGAGATTCACACAATGAGAAGCCCCATTGAAAGCGGACACCGCGCTGAAGGCATAGGAATTGTTCCCAGGACCGTAGGTGCTTGGGAAGGGTGGGGGCGATGACGTCAAAGTTGGGCCAACCTTTTGGATGACAAGAGAGAGTTTGGGAGAATGAGTGCCCTGAGAGTTCTGCTTTACTTACAGACATAATTTAAACGGTTTTAGAAGCTTTAGAGTGTTTTCTATTCAATAATATTTATTATATGCATATATTAGCAATTTTTTACAGATTTTTTTTCTGTTTACTATGGGCATGCATTTCACCAACGGGGGCAGTATTCTGCCCTAGCCTTAACAGGTTGTTAATATTTTCCCAATAAACTAAATTATAAAATTATAAAAAAGTAACACAACGAAATAACAGTAACAAGGCTATATACCAGGGGTACTGGTTATCCGAGGTAATTTGTACATGTAGGTAGGGGTGAGGTGACTAGGCATAGATAATAAACAGCAAGTTGCATCAGTGCACAAAACAAATGGGGGGGGTCAATGTAAATATTCAGGTGGTCATTTGATTATAGGGGGGGTCAATGTAAATATTCAGGTGGTCATTTGATTATGGGGGGGATCAATGTAAATATTCAGGTGGTCCTTTGATTATAGGGGGGGTCAATGTAAATAGTCCTGGGGCCATTTGTTTAATTGTTCAGCAGTCTTATGGCTTGGGGGTAGAATACGTTAATGAGCCTTTTGGTCCTAGACTTGGCACTCCGGAACAGCTTGCTGTGTGGTAGCAGAGAAAACAGTCTATGACTTGGGTGACTGGGGTCTCTGACAAATTCTGGGACTTTCCTCTGACACCGCCTATTATATAGGTCCTGGATGGCTGGGCGCTTGCACCCAGTGATGTACTGGGCCGTACACCCTACCTTCTGCTGCGCCTTACTGTCAGATGCCGAGCAGTTGCCATACCAGGTGGTGATGCAACTGGTCAGGATGCAGCTGTAGAACTTTTGGAGGATCTGGGGACCATGACAAATCCTTTCAGTCTCCTGCCCTCTTCACAACTGTCTTGGTGTGTTTGGACCATGATACTTCATTGGTGATGTCCCAAAGATTGATTTCCCAAAGATTGGAAAGCTGCCGCGGTCATCCCCCTCTTCAAAGGGGGTGACACTCTGGACCCAAACTGCTAAAGACCTATATCTATCCTACCCTGTCTTTCTAAGGGCTTCGAAAGCCACGTTAACGAACAGATTACCAACCATTTCAAATCCCACCGTACCTTCTCCGCTATGCAATCTGGTTTCAGAGCTGGTCAGCCTTGGTTTCTCAAATTATTGCCTCGCCTGGTTTACCAACTACTTCTCTGATAGAGTTCAGTGTGTCAAATCAGAGGGCCTGTTGTCCGGACCTCTGGCAGTCTCTATGGGGGTGCCACAGGGTTCAATCCTCGGGCCGACTCTTTTCTCTGCATACATCAATGATGTTGCTCTTGCTGCTGGTGATTCTCTGATACACCCCTATGCAGACGACACCATTCTGTATACTTCTCGCCCCTCTTTGGACACTGTGTTAACTATCCTCCAGACGAGCTTCAATGCCATATAACTCTCCTTCCGTGGCCTCCAACTGCTCTTAAATACAAGTAAAACTAAATGCAAGCTATTCAACCGATCACTGCCCGCACCTGCTCGCCCGTCCACCATCACTACTCTGGACGGCTCTGACTTACGTGGACAACTACAAATACCTAGTTGTCTGGTTAGACTGTAAACTCTCCTTCCAGACTCACATTAAGCATCTCCAATCCAAAATTAACTCTAGAATAGGCTTCCTATATCGCAACAAAGCATCCTTCACTCATGCTGCCAAACATAACCTCGTAAAACTGACCATCCTACCTATCCTTGACTTCGGTGATGTCATCTATATCCTCCGACACTCTACTCAACAAACTGGATGCAGTCTATCAAAGTGCCATCCGTTTTGTCACCCTCACTTCATACTCGTCGCCAAACCCACTGGCTACAGGTTATCTACAAGTCCCTGCTAGGTAAAGCCTGGCTTATCTCAGCTCACTAGTCACCATAGCAGCACCCACTCGTAGCACGCGCTCCAGCAGGTAAATCTCACTGGTCACCCCCAAAGCCAATTCCCCCTTTGGTCGACTTTCCTTCCAGTTCTCTGCTGCCAATGACTGGAACATACTTCAAAAATCTCTGAAGCTGGAAACACTTATCTCCCTCACTAGCTTTAAGCACCAGCTGTCAGCGCAGCTCACAGATTACTGCACCTGTACATAGCCCATCTATAATTTAGCCCAAACAACTACCTCATCCCCTAATGTATTATTTTTATTTTTATTTTGCTCCTTTGCACCCCATTATTTATATTTCTACATTGCACATTCTTCCACTGCAAATCTACCATTCCAGTGTTTTACTTGCTTTATTGTATTTACTTCACCACCATGGCCTTTTTTTAGCCTTTACCTCCCTTATCTCACCTCATTTGCTCACATTCTATATAGACGTATTTTTCTACTGTATTATTGACTGTATGTTTTGTTTATTCCATGTGTAACTCTGTGTTGTTGTGAGTGTCGAATTGCTATGCTTTAACTTGGCCAGGTCGCAGTTGCAAATGAGAACTTGTTCTCAACTAGCCTACCTGGTTAAATAAAGGTTAAATATATATATTTTTTTAAAGATGTGGACACCAAGGAACATGAAACTCTCGACCCGCTCCACTACAGCCCCGTCGATGTTAACGGGGACCTGTTCAGCCCTCATTTTCCAGTCCATTCTTCCATTTGATGCCTAATAAACACTACCCTGATGTACCCTTTTTTCTGAGCTAACTTGCCATAGGATGAAAGACAACAGTCAAGCCAACTCTTATGTAGAAAAGTGATTTAAATATTGTAGCCAGCAAACTGCATATGTATAGTAGTGGTTTGGATGGCCACCCGCCTTTTGTTGTTATGTGGTCAATGAATGGTCTCCTGGTTTACATAGATTAGTGGTAATGGTCATTGTAGATGAGTGGCTGTGGTCATTGTAGATGAGTGGTAGTGGGGAGGTCACATAACCAACTGTATCTATAGAAGTTGTAAATATGGTAATGTAGGAATATTTTAAAGACAATACACAGCGCACAGGACGAGAAGTCAGTGGAATACTAATGATCAAAGGAAGTAGTGGTTTTTCTGTAATATCAATGGGTCAGAGACATGGGAAGATTTTCAGTCTGGGACTCATAGCTTCATGCAAGTTCTCATTGGTCCAAATTGTTTTTACATTGAACCTGAAATAGGATACTTGTTTCTGCCACCATCTCTTATGCCCGAAAAGAGCTTCTAGATATGTGGACAGCGATCACTCACCTCGTACTGGAAGAAGATTTTTTCCGTAACGAGTCGGACGGGAAGGATCTACTTCAGACACCTGACAAGGCTTTCAAGAGACGAAGATATCGGGGACGTAGTTCGGGGTGCCTTGTAAGGATCCGGCGGCAAGTGGGTAATCTGCCTTTATCATCAGTCCTATTAGCCAATGTACAATCATTGGATAACAAAATATACAATCTACTATGATGTATATCCTACTAACGGGACATTAAAAACGGTAATATCTTAAGTTTCACAGAGTCATGGCTGAACAACGACATGAAAAACATACAGCTATTGGGTTTTATGTTGCATCGGCTAGATAGAACAGATGCCTCCGGTAAGACAAGGGGTGGGGGTCTGTGTATATTTATAAACAACAGCTGGTGCACAAAATCTAATAGTAAGGAAGTCTCAAGGTTTTGCTCGCCTGAGGTAGACTATCTCATGATAAGCTGTAGACCACACTATTTACCAAGAGAGTTTTCATATATATTCTTTGTAGTTGTCTAATTACCACCACAAATGGATGCTGGCACTAAGACTGCACTCAATGAGCTGTATACAGCCATGTGCAAACTGGAAAATGTTCATCCAGAGGCGGCGCTCCTAGTGGCCTGGGACTTTAATGCAGGGAAACTTAAATCTGTTTAACCTAATTTCTACCAGCATGTTAAATGTGCAACCAGAGGGGGAAAAAAACCTCTCAAGCACCTTGACTCAACACACAGAGACGTGTACAAAGCTCTCTCTCACCCTTCATTGGCTAATCTGACCATAATTATATCTTCCTGATTCCTGCTTGCAAGCAAAAACTAAAGCAGGAAGCACCAGTGACATGGTCAATAAAGAAGTGGTCAGATGACGTAGATGCAACATTCAGGTCAACATTCAGACGGATTACCAGGGCGTGAACTCCAAACATGTGCTGACCAAATGGCAAGTGCCTTCATTGACATTTTCAACCTGTCCCTGACTCAGTCTGTAATACCAACATGTTTCATGCAGACCACCATAGTCCCTGTGCCCAAGAACACTAAGGTAACCTGTCTAAATGATTATCTGTAGCCATGAAGTGCTTTGAAAAGATGGTCATGGCTCACATCAGCACCATTATCCCAGAAACCTAGACCCACTCCATTTTGTATATCGCCTCAACAGTTCCACAGATGATGCAATCTTTATTGCACTCCATACTGCCCTTTCCCACCTGGACAAAAGGAACACCTATGTGAGAATGCTATTCATTGACTACAGCTCAGTGTTCAACACCTTAGTGCCCTCAAAGCTCATCACTAAGCTAAGGTCCCTGGGACTAAACACCTCCCTCTTCAACTGGATTCTGGACTTCCTGACGGGCCGCCCCCAGGTGGTAAGGGTAGGTAAGAACACATCCGCCACGCTGATCCTCAACACGGGGGCCTCTCAGGGGTGCTTGCTCAGTGCCTGTTCACTAATGACTTCATGGTCAGGCACGACTCCAAGACCATCATTAAGTTTTGCAGGTGACACAACAGTGGTAGGCCTGATCATCAACAACGATGAGACAGCCTTTAGGGAGGAGGTCAGAGACCTGGCCGTGTGGTGCCATTATAACAACCTCTCCCTCAACGTGATCAAGGCAAAGGAGGTGATTGCAGATTACAGGAAAAGGAGGACCGAGCACGCCCCCATTCTCATCGATGGGGCTGTAGTGGAGCAGGTTGAGAGTTTCAAGTTCCTTGGTGTACACATCACCAACAAGCTATCATGGTCCAAACACACCAAGACGGTCATTAAGAGGGCACGGCAAAGCCTATTCCCCCTCAAGAGACTGAAAAGGTTTGGCATGGGTCCTCAGATCCTCAAAAAGTTCTACAGCTGTACCATCGAGAGCATCCTAACTGGTTGCATCATGCCTGGTATGGCAACTGCTAGGCCTCTGACCGCAAGGCATTACAGAGGGTAGTGTGTCTGACCCAGTACATCACTGGGGCTTGCTTCTGTTGTTTTTCAGATGCTCTTTAATTCCTTGTTTTTTGTTATTTTAAATTTTTTACTTATATATTTTACTTAACACTTATTTTTCTTAAAACTGTGTTGTTGGTTAAGAGCTTGTAAGTAAACATTTCACTTTAAGGTCTACACTTGTATTCGGCGCATTTGCCAAATGCAACTTGATGTGATTTGATTTGATTTGAAATACTTTGCATGTTACCTCCTCTCCCCTCAATTTCTCTCCTCTCATCCAACCTCCCTCCTCTCTTCCCCCTCCCTCTCACTTCTCTCTCTCCCCTCTCTCTCTCTCCTCTCCTCTCTCTCTCTCCTCTCTTCCCCCTCTCTCCTCTCTTCCCCCTCCATTTCTTTTCTCCTTCCCCCTCCTTCCTTTCATCCCTCTCTTTCTTTTTCTCTCTCTTCCTTTCTCTCTCTCTCTCTATCTCTCTGCTAGAGAGTTATTTTCTCATGATATAGAAGACTCAATAGAGACTCAATAGAGACTCAATAGAGAGAAGTTAAAATAGAAACAAGTATACATTGAAACTAAAGTGTTCTTTATTCAATCAGTGTGTCTATGTTTTGTAACTGAAGCAAGTGTTTGATCATTTAAAGACAGAGATGTGTGCCAGACAATTCAACTGTCAACTTTTACCCTTGTGTTTTCCGACTTATGCAACATTCTTCTGATTTGAATACTGCTAGTTCAGCAGTGTGGTTTCCCGAGATGTCCTTGCGCAAGGGAAATGTACTGATTTCCATGTTCAACTCATGCATGGACCATTAGCTTCACCCCAGCAATAGCATAGCTAGCCACTGTGCTAAAACAGCTAACCATCTGGAAAGTATAAGGCTTGGCTTGAGTAGAGGGTCTTGCTCTTTCATGTACAGTAGCTTTTTAAAATCCACTGTATATATTTCAATGACACTACTTCACTGACACAGTTGATTTCTGTTAAAGGGAATTATCAGTCAACAAAAGAAATGTAAAAAAATAAATTATAATATTGATAATACATAATGGAAAAACAACATTTAATAATAATATATTTAATCCATGTAGCACTTTTCAATACAAGAAGATTCTCAACAACTCTATTTACCTAAATGATCCCTTGACTTCTGTGACACACCCAGAGTTTTACCTCACAGCTCCAGTCATTTGCATCAACAGCCTCAGCTGCTGGCCGTGTTTGTTTCTCCCTGTAGCTCAGCCACTTTGACTGTCTAATCAGAACACATTTGTTTCCTAAATGGCACCTTATTCCCTATTTAGTACACTACTTTTGACCGGGGCCCAAAGTGCTCTGGTTAAAACAGTGCACTGTATAGGGAATATGTTGCCATTTGGGACATCAGGGCATTTACCTTCAAATAAAGACCTCAAATGAACCTAAGCCACATAATCACATCAATTTAAATCATTGTTCCGAATTGACTTGTCATTAGGAATGATAATGTAAACATTTAAACATGCTGTTGAACCTATGACAGGAAAGGGTCTAGTGCATAAATAACATACCATAAAACATTATTGAAACATTACGTAGATGCAGTATAATAAGACAAAAGATAGATAATTAGATAATAACTAGATCATTTCATAGATAACTTCATTGTTTTCTATTAGACTTTTGTCTCATTCTACCATTTATGATTGAAATAATTTACTCTCTCAAGTTCTGTTATTTACCAATGTATTATTTGTATGTGTATACTTGTCATTTAAAATGATGATCATGACTTTGAATATCACTCCCTCAACGTGCTGTAAGACTCCATCGCGGCCAAAGTGTTCTGCCTGCTCGATGTCCTCAACATGTTACTCCTGGTGTTATGTGGGCTGGTGCAGCCCCTAATCTACCTGCACAGGAGTGGGAAACTACCCTGCTGCTTCAAGGGCCAGTGAGTGAGATGTGGCACAACCATAGAAATATAATTGGGCACACTCAAGATGGCCGCCAGTAGAGAGGAGAGATTGCTAACTAACCTAATCTAGCATTGGCACATTCATTGTCACGTCTGCTCCCATTTCCCCCCCTGGTGGTTGAAGGTGCCAGCCTGCCCTGCATCACGCACTCCTGTCATCCATTACGCACACCTGCCTTTCCTCATTACGTGCATCAGCGATATTGGACTCACCTGGACTCATTCATCACCTGTTATTAGCTCCCCTATATTTGTCAGTTCCCTGCTCTGTTCCCCGCTTCTGCATTTATTGTTTTTTGTTTGTATTACTAGTTTGCTGACGCTGTTCCTGTCTCGTTCTATGTCCGTTCTTTATTAAATGTTTGGCTCCTCGAACTGCCTTCGTCTCTCCAGCGTCATTCCATGTGACATTCATCTAGCTAAACCCATAGACTTCAAGTTGAAAAAAGGGCTTATCTGACAAAAACTTTAACTATCCCTTTAAACACTCGCACACCTCATGCCTAATGTGGATCTAGCGTTCATCTGCTGATGAACAGTTTTTTTAGGGACCACCCGATGCAGACACAGTCTTGATTTCCATCTTGTTGATTTGTTAACAAAGTTGAATTCAGCTTGAAATCAACAAGGAAGTTCACCATGTCATTGGATTTAGTTTTACAAAATAAATAAAAAGGAAGCCAAAAAAGCCCCTATGTGATTCGTTTTTGCAAATCCAATCAGTTTTCCACGTTGATTCAACTTCATTAGAATGATTTTCTGGGTTGAAATGACGTGGAAACAACATTGATTCAACCAGTCGTTGCCCAGTGGACATGTACTGGTTGAATACATACTTGACAACGCTAAACAGTGTGTGGAACTAAGAGATAATTCCTCGATACTTTAGGTAGTGAATATATGACTGGCACATGGTTCATGGTTCAGAATGGCAGGCACACTAACCCTGCTTTACCTAAGCTTAACACTTAACCTAACCTTAACCACTAACCTTAGCCCTAAAGTTGACCAATTATAACCTCTGTTCCTGTGTGGCTGAGTTGGTAAAGCAGTTAACCTGCAATGCTGTCGCTCGGGTCCCATGGGCAACGAGTATAAACAAAAAACTTCTGGACTCACTGCTGTAATCTGTCTGGAAAAGAGTGTCTATGAATGTATTTATTTATGTCTGTTTTTTTGTTGTGTTTTTTAAGGCCACGTCACATGGTTAGGAAGTCTCCTATCCCTAGCTACTGTGTAGCTGCTGTCACTTAAGCCTTGTTCACATTGGCAGTTTGAAGTGACTCAAATCCACCTTTTTTGCATATCCAATTTTAAACTGTTAATTTTCCAGCAGACTGAATGGCCAAAAAGCAGTTATATTTAGCCACATTTTAGACCACCATCATAGGTGTTTGCACTCCATACTGCCCTTTTTAAAATCAGATACAAATCTGATTCCTGGCCATGCAACTTGTGTCTGAATGATCAAGGTGTTAATTTTGTCCAGGTGTGAAAGGGCGGTGTGGAGTGCGATTGATATTGCGTCATCTGTGGATCTGTTGGGGAGGTAGTGCTAATTGGAGTGGGACTAGGGTGTCCTGGAGGATGCTGTAGACCAGACTTTCAAAACACTTCAAGGCTACCGATGTGAGTGCCACGGGGGCAGTAATCATTTAGGCAGGTTACCTTTGCTTCATTGGGCACAGGGACTATGGTGGTCTGTTTGAAACATGTACTGTAGGTATTTCAGACTCGGTCAGGGAGAGGTTGAAAATGTCAGTGAAGACACTTGAAAGTTGGACTGCACATGCTTTGAGTACACGTCCTGGTAATCCGTATGGCCCAGCGGCTTTGTGAATGTTGACCTTTTTAAAGGCTTTGTTCACATTGGCTACCGAGAGCATTATCCCAGTCATGCAGGACAGCTGGTGCTCTCGTGCATGCTTCAGTGTTGCTTGCCTGGAAGCGAGCATAAAGGCATTTAGCTCGTCTGGTAGGCTCACGTCACTGGGCAGCTCATGTCTGGGTTTCCCTTTGCGGTTCGTAATAGTTTTCAAGCCCTGCCACATTCGATGAGCGTCAGAGATTCAACTACTACTACATTCCAGTGTAGTAGGATTCAAGAGACGGTGTAGTAATCCTGTATTGACGCTTTGCTTGTTTAAAGGATCGTCTGAGGGCATAGTGGGATTTGTTCTAAGCGTCCGGATTAGTCTCCTGCTCCTTGAAAGCGGCAGCTCTAGCCTTTAGCTTGAGGCGGATGTTGCCTGTAATCCATGGCTTCTGGTTGGGATATGTACGTACAGTCACTGTGGGGATGACGTCATCGATGCACTTATTGATGAAGCCGATGACTGAGGTGGTGTATTCCTCAATGCCATTGGATGAATCCCAGAACCTATTCCACTCTGTGCAAAACTAGCTTGGAAACAGTTTACAAACAAATTAGTGAATGTGCTTCAAAGCTGAACAGCTACATAGCTAACTAGTTGACTGCTGTGAGTAGCCAAAAATGACTTGTTTTGAAAGATGGATCCTTTGATGCTTTAAAAGTTGTCTTACGCCACGCTTTTGGACATTCAAAGCAACTGGGAAACATCCATGACAGGAAATTGTTATCACTTTAGCTTGAAACATAACTTCTTAGTGGTAGGAAACAGGGCACCAATCTGATAGGAAACTGCACACACACACACCTGTGGTTACTATGACAAGTAGCATAGAAATGTCAGCAAATGACTGCAGTCTGATCGCACAGAAGTACAATTTGGTCACTTGTAATTTGCTGTTTGAACAGTCAGTGTTCCAAAACACATTTGAAAAACAAAACTGATTTGATTATTAAAAGTGTAAACAAGGTTTTACAAAACCCCCTCAATCAATCATAGACTGCTTATTGCCATTAGGTCCTGTCAAACAATCATTTGCATAGGTGTAATGACCTGCTGCACCTGTTTGTGACTCACAGGTGTTCAAGCTGGGCCAGATAGACCTGACTTATGTTCAGGACACACCAAATAGAACATGTTTTGAATGAGGTTCAAATCAAATTGTGTTGATCACATACACGTGTTTAGCAGATGTTATTGAGAGTGTAGCGAAATGCTTGTGTTTCTAGTTCCGTCGTTGCAATAATATCTAACAAGTAATATTTAAGCCTTTTTGCCACAACTTTGGAAGTATGCGTGGGGTCATTGTCCATTTGGAAGATCCATTTCCGACCAAGCTTTAACTTCCTGACTGATGTCTTGAGATGTTGCTTCAATATATCCACATAATTTCCCTGCCTCATGATGCCATCTATGTTGTGATGTGCACCAGTCCCTCCTGCAGCAAAGCACCCCCACAACACGATGCTGCCACCCCCATGCTTCACGGTTGGAATTATGTTCTTCAGCTTGCAAGCCTCCCCTTTTTCCTCCAAACATAATGATGGTCTTAATGGCCAAACAGTTCTATTTTTGTTTCATCAGACCAGATGACATTTCTCCAAAAAGTATGATCTTTGTCGCCATGTGCAGTTGCAAACCGTAGTCTGGCTTTTTTCTGGCGGTTCTTCCTTGCTGAGCGGCCTTTCAGGTTATGTCGATATGGGACTTGTTTTACTGTATGCGGTATGACGGCTGCGTGGTACAACGGTGTTCATACTTGTGTACTATTTTTTCTACAGATGAACGTGGTACCTTCAGATATTTTGAAATTGCTCCCAAGGATAAACCAGAGTTGCGGAGTTCCACCATTTTTTTCTGAGGTCTTGGTTGATTTATTTGGATTTTCCAATGATTTTATACAAAGAGGCACTGAGTTTGAAGGTATGGCCTTGAAATACATCCACAGGTAAACCTCCAATTGACTCAAAATATGTAAATTAGCCTATCAGAAGCTTCTAAAGCCATGACATCATTTTCAGGAATTTTCCAAGCTGTTTAAAGGCACAGTCAACTTAGTGTATGTAAACTTCTGACCCACTGGAATTGGGAGACAGTGAATTATAAGTGAAATAATGTCTGTAAACAATTGTTGGAAAAATGACTTGTGTCATGCACAAAGTAGATGTCCTAACCGACTTGCCAAAACTATAGTCTGTTAACAAGAAATGTGTGAAGTGGTTGAAAAACAAATTTTAAGGATTCCAACCAAAGTGTATGTAAACTTCCGACTTCAACTGTATGTGCAGATGAGGATGTGCAAGTAGAAATACTGGTGTGCAAAAGAGCAGAAAAACAAAAACAAATATGGGAATGAGGTAGGTAGTTGGTTGGATGGGCTATTTACAGATGGGCTGAGTACAGATGACGCTTAAAGTTAGTGGGGGAGATATAAGTCTCCAACTTCAGTGATTTTTGCAATTCGTTCCAGTCATTGGCAGCTGAGAACTGGAAGGAAAGGCGGCCAAATAAGGTGTTTTTTTTTGGGGGTGAACAGTGAAATATACCTGCTGGAGCGCGTGCTATGGCTGGGTATTGCTATGGTGACCAGTGAGCTGAGATAAGATGGAGATATACCTAGTAAAGGCTTATAGGTGACCTGGAGCCAGTAGGTTTGGCAATGAATATGTAGCGAGTACCAGCCAATGTCAGTATACAGGTCGCAGTGGTGGGTAGTATATGGGGCTTTGGTGACAAAACGAATGGCACTGTGATAGACTGCATCCAATTTTCTGAGTAGAGTGTTGGAGGCTATTTTGTAAATGACATCGCCGAAGTCAAGGATCGGTAGGATAGTCAGTTTTTCGATGGTAAGTTTGGCAGAATGAGGGAATGAGGTATTGTCGCGAAATAGGAAGACGATTCTAGATTTAACTTTGGATTGGAAATGCTTAATGTGAGTCTGGAAGGAGAGTTTACAGTCTAGCCAGACGCCAACAGTCCAGAGTAGTGATGCTAGATGGGTGGGCGGGTGTGGGCAGCGATTGGTTGAAGAGCATGCATTTCATTTTACTATCATTTAAGAGCAGTTGGAGGCCACAGAAGGAGTGAGGTATGGCATTGAAGTTCGTTTGGAGGTTTGTTAACACAGTGTACATAAAAGATGAGACCGAGAAACTGAAAAACAGCTTCAATCTCAAGGCCATCAGACTGTTAAATAGGCATCACTAGCACATAGAGGCTGCTGCCTGTATACATAGACTTGAAATCACTGGCCACTTTAATAATGTTGAAATATCATTCATTACTCATCGCATGTGTATATACTGTATTCTATACTATTATATTGTATTTTAGTCTGTGCCACTCTGACATTGCTCATCCATATATTTATATATTCTTAATTACATTCCTTTACTTAGATTTGTGTGTATTGGGTATATGTTGTGAAATTAAGGCTAGGGGGCACTGGATGAAAAGTGTGTCCAAAGTAAACTGCCTGCTACTCAGGCCCAGAAGCTAGGATATGCATATAATTGGTAGATTTGGATAGAATACTCTCTAAAGTTTCAAAACTGTTAAAATTATGTCTGTGGGTATAACATAACTTATTTGCAGGCAAAACCCAGAGGACAAACCATCCAGGAATGTTTTTTTGGGGGGGTGACTCTGTATTCAATTACTTTTCTATGGGAACCTAGATTTCTGTGGCACTTGGTTGCAGTTCCTATTGCTTCCACTAGATGTCAACAGTTTTTAGAAATTGGTTGATGTTTTTCTTTAGAGAAATTAAGAAGTACAGCTATTCAGAACGAGGGTCCAGCCTAGTGCTCTCTAATGTTTTGATGCGCGCTCCAGGTCACGCTCTTCATGATGTTTTTATCCTGTATGGAACACAGTTTATCCCATCTTAAATTTTATAGATTATTTACGTTTTAAAATACCTAAAATTGGATTTGGAAAGTTGTTTGAAATGTTTGGGCAGCGTTTACAGGTAACTTATTAGATATTTTGTAGTCAAGTTGCGCGAGTTGGAACCGGTGTATTTTCTGAATCAAACACTCCAAATAAATTGACATTTTGGGGATACAACGACAGAATTTATCGAACAAAATAACCATTTATTATGTTTAATGGACATATGGGAGTGCCAACAGAAGAAGATCTTCAAAGGTAAGGCATGAATTTTATCGTTATTTCTGACTTTTGTGTCATGCCTGGCGGGTTGAAATGTGATTTTCATGTGTTGTTATGCTGGGCGCTGTCCTCAGATAATCGCATGGTTTGCTTTCGCAGTAAAGCCTTTTTGAAATCTGACACTGTAGCTGGATTAACAAGAAGTCCATCTTTAAACCGATGTATAATACTTGTATGATTTATGAATTATTATTATGAGTATTTCTGTTTTTGAATTAGGCGCGCTGCTATTTCACTGGGTGTTGCCAAATCAATCCCCGCATGAAGGGATAACTTTAAATAATTTAAAGGCAATGCTCCCAAATACTAATTGACTGTATGTAAACTTCTGACCCACTGGGAATGTGATGAAAGAAATAAAAGCTGGAATAAATAATTCTCTATTATTCTGATATTTCACATTCTTAAAATAAAGTGGTGAACCTCACTGACCTAAAACAGGGAGTTTTTACTAGGCTTAAATGTCAGGAATTTAGTTTAAATGTTTTTGTCTAAGGTGTATGTAAACTTCCGACTTCAACTGTATATCACTCCAGTGTAAATTGCTAAATTGTAATTACTTCGCCCCTATTGCCCTATTTATTGCCTTACCTCCTTACTTCATTTGCACACACTGTATACTGTACACATTTTTCTATTGTGTTATTGACTGTACGTTTGTTTATCCCATGTGTGTAACTCTGTGTCGTTGTTTTTGTCGCACTGATTTGATTTATCTTGGCCAGGTCTCAGTTGTAAGTGAGAACTTGTTCTCAACTGGTCTAACTGGTTTAATAAAGGTGAGAAAAATGCACTTGTACTGACCTCGCCTTCTGGATGATAGAGGGGTGAACAGTTAGAGCTCGGGTGGTTGTCCTTGAAGGCCAGCATCCCGGATTCGCTTCTTCACTGTTGACGTTGAGACTGGTGTTTTGCGGGTACTATTTAATGAAGCTGCCAGTTGAGGACTTGTAAGGCATCTGTTTCTGTAACTAGACACTCTAATGTACTTGTCCTCTTACCTCTGTCACCTTTCACCACAGATGCGGAAGTACGACATTGGCGGATGCGGTGGATTGAGACGCAAATAGATATAGCTTAAACTGATGGATTTTGATAGGGATGTGTTGTTATGCTAATTTGATTTTCTCGGGAGCGTGGACATCGACTTTAATGGATTAAATAATCCCACTCCTCACCTCAATCCCTCCTGCTCTGACTCTGCCGATGGCAACTTTATTAAGGAAAAATGTACTCACTATGCCTGTGATATGTGGTTGTCCTGCCTAGCTATTTTAAGGTGAATGCACTAACTGTAAGGTGCTCTGAATAAGAGTGTCTCCTAAATGAGTAAAATTAAATAAAAAGGTAATACTGTCATAGATGGACAAGAAGAATACAAGATGAAAGGGGGTTTCCTCATGATTTAAAGAAGCCACACTAGAGCTCTATGCGACATTCAAAGCTTTGGGGACAGACTTTTTTATTAAGATAAACCTTCAGAAAATAGGCACATTTCTCTAACACTAAACATACAAATATGTATTTTACAGTGAAAAGGAAGGTGATATGTTATAGTCAATTTACAATTTGATTAAACTATATTTAGAAAGCATATAAATCATTTCAAGCCTTGTTCATATAGGTTTGTAGAAAAGGAAATACCTCATAAAAATCAGCAAGGTCGTCCCCTGTTCCAGTGCTGTATCTGTGTGGAGCGCTACCTGGCGGTGGTCCACCCCGTGGTCTTCCTGAAGTACAAACCCCTGAGATACAGGGTGGGGTGTTGTAGTGTTGTCTGGCTGATGGTTCTTGGGTCTTGCTGTCTATTTTTGTTTGAGTTGTTTTCACCAGCTTTCATCTACTCTCTCTTGTCCAGACAATGATCAATTGGAAATTACCTTTAAATATCAAGCGTGATATAGCATGGTTTAGTAATGAATCCCGGACATAATGTTCTTGTTTGCAAATAGACCTGGTGTCATTCTGTTTCAACTTTAGTGTGATATTTTTATTGGCAGAGCGAGAGATCATTCAGCTGGATTATGAAGAAACAGACTGGCATGTGTTGTCTCTTGAAATGATGATTGTGCTTGAAAGTGATATTGTAGATATTATTGATTTGATGTGATTCAAAACATTCTTAATAAGGAGCTTCCTGTCTGTCTGTCTGTCTGTCTGTCTGTCTGTCTGTCTGTCTGTCTGTCTGTCTGTCTGTCTGTCTGTCTGTCTGTCTGTCCGTCTTCTTTTAAATGGAAAAAAATAATATTTATCGGTATATTTATTATAAATAATAACAATAATTATAATAAAACGTAAAATAATCATGTTTCTATCCATCCACAACACATTCTACACAGCACAGCATATTCTCTTCAACCATACTTAGCCATACTTAACCATACTTAGTGTTGTCATAGCTAGTGAAAAACATGTCAGGTGTGGTCCTTCATGTGAAGTCATTGGCAGCATCTGTTTACAGACCAGAGCGGCACAGGTGTCTTGGTGGGGGTGTCTTGTATTAGGAAAGGAGGTGGGAGAGTAGGTGGGTGGTTTAGAGGAAGGGAGGAACATCTGCTTGGTACATCAACATACTACTAGGCGTTCTTGGTTGACTGTCTCATCCTGATGTTCGTCATGTCATTCTGCTGCCTCAGTTCTCAGAGCTCTGCAATGTCCCTGACCAAGGAAAGGGGTACAAGGAGAGGGAGGGGACATATAACATGAAGATGAGGGGGTTTATGTTCATTTTAATTATCATGGTGTCTATGATGGTGAACTACCTCTGTATGATTGTAATTATGTCTTTCTAAAATGTCCT
This sequence comes from Oncorhynchus kisutch, assembly GCF_002021735.2. Taxonomy (NCBI): domain Eukaryota; kingdom Metazoa; phylum Chordata; class Actinopteri; order Salmoniformes; family Salmonidae; genus Oncorhynchus; species Oncorhynchus kisutch. Next base: position 4,319,291 of record NW_022261984.1, on the reverse strand, counting down.
AGATCAGGTTGTGTTGTTTTGTCACTATCCATTTATTTCTCCATCATTGTGTTCTTTGGGTTTTATGCACAGGGCTGGGACATTGTCCTGTATCAGGGGTCTTGAGGAAGAGGTGACTGAGTCGTTCCATGAACAGACTGCCTTTTGTGTAGTGTAATTTAGTAACAATATTTTTAAAAACACGTTCAACATAAAAATGTCAAATGTTTTCCCATCTAGAGGTTAAACTAAGAAACATGACTATCAAAGTATACAATGAACGTAACAGGGTTGACCATAACAGAGTGGACCATTTAATCTTAAATCAGCGTAACTCCCCTTGTGACAGGAGGAAAGGAAGCTTGTTGTGAGCAGCAGGGAGGGGAAATTACATGCAAGCTGAATTTTTTTGTTGTTGAAATTATTTGCCTACAATCTGCTCTGTGTCTAAATTGGCACCCTATACCATATAGAATATAGTGCACTAACTTTTATCCCATAGTGCTCTGGTCAAAGGTAGTGCACTTCATAGGGAATAGGGTGCTATTTTGGATGCTTGCGTGGTCTACATCACCAGGTTGTGATGACACGACACTCAGGTGGGGCAGGGCAGAATATGGATATTTAGCATCAGGTTATCAGTTCCAGCACCAGTTCCAACACACCACACCTCACAGAACAGACACCTCATCAATAGGCTACAGGTGAGTTAAATAAGTTTCATTTTTATTTTTAAATAACATTTTTATCATTTAGAATTCAAATGTAAATTGATGAAGACTGATGTAGTTTTTGAAAAAAAAATCAGAAGATGGAGAAAATTATATATTTAAAAAAAATCGGAATATTGGCAAATTTTTGCAAATATATGGAAACATTTTGATATTTCGGCATATTGACAAAGTGATCATCTCTAGTGCATACATTATCTACAAAGGATTGTAAGAGAGCACCTTTCTTAATTTAGCTTCCTCGGGTAGTTTTTGTGCTTTATGTTGATTTTAGCAAGGCTGCACACCTAATTGACTGAGCGATTTTTCACCCAGGGGAAAAAAAGGGTTTACCACAGTAATACCTAGCAGTTTATTGCATTGGTTGCAGAATGATTCTATATGGGTAGATATGATGAATAAAGACTGATATTATAGTGAGAAATACTTTGTATGATCCTTTTGCTTGAAAACAATCCTCCTCTCCCCCTCCCTTTCTCTGCTCTCTCTCTCTCTCTCTCTCTCTCTCTCTCTCTCTCTCTCTTTCTTTCTCTCTCTCTCTCTGCCTCAATTTGTCTCTCTATCTCCACCTGTCTCTCTGTCTCTCCCTTTAAATATATAAATATATATATACATCTAACTCTCTATCTCTCTCACTAACTCTTTACCACTTTCTCTCTCTCTCTCTATGTCCCGCCCTGTCTCTCTCTCTCTGTCCCACCCTCTCTCTCTCTCTCTGTCCCGCCCTCTCTCTCTCTCTCTCTCTCTCTCTCTCTCTCTCTCTCTCACTCACTCTCTCTCTGCCTCTCTCTCACTCTCTCTCTGCCTCTCTGCCTCAATCTGTTTCCACCTCTGCCCTCTCTCTCTCTGTTAGGAATATTATGAATAAATGACTAAACAATATTCTAATTTTAAATGTAACTGTAACTAAGTAATGTTATACTCTATTTTATTATATGTGATTAACAATATGAGTTCAAAAGAAGGGATTGTGTGACACGGACAAGGAGTAATTAAATTTAACTAACACCATTCCAAACTAGTCTGGAGAGGAGTGGGTTAATTAAGCAGATATGGTCGTTAACCTATGGTTGAACCGACGAAACTGAGCTCTGGGGTGTTTTAAATTAGGCAGTGAGTGCATTCCTAGGTTTTCTGTTAATTAGAGCTGTCAGCTAAGTGGTGATCGATAATGGTAGGGGGTCAAGAGTTAATTCAGTTATGTTGTGTGACCTGTGAGTGTGTTAGTGAGTTGGAATTAACTTTTAAACTCACTTAATTCTAGGTCGGGAGGTGGGGATTCATTCTAGAAGCAATGAAATTACGTCATGTTATTGTATATACACTGTTGCTCGTGGTAACGTGCTCCGAGAATAAATTGTGTTATCTATTATTGATAAGACTGGTCTCCGTCTATTTAATGCAAACAAGAATCTTACAAATTCTCTTAAAATAGATTAAGGGAATTCAATTAATGAAAACATATTGGAATAACTAAATTACAGTAACTCTCTCTCTCTCTATCTCTCTCTCTGGCCCTCCCTCTTTCTCTGTCACTGTCTATTTATTACAGATCTCAAGAATTATAACACATTACAGTTACATACATCGTTGAGATGAATGTATCTACTGTCAATGACACGTCCACATCTCCTGTCTCCCTCATTGATCCGGGTGAACAGGGTGTCCATGTGATAAGTTATATCCCCATGCTTACTGCCTCCTATGCAATTAACATCATCCTGGGTCTCCCCACCAATGTCTACATCCTGTGGTTGATATTAACTGGAGCAGGAGGGACGATGGCCTCAGAGTTCTTCTCTCTCAACCTGACTGTGTCTGAGATTCTCCTCTGCGTCTTTAATGCCGTCCGCATAGCTGACCAATACGTCCAGTCTGATCTTGTCCACAAAGCTACTGCTTTGTTTTTTGGGTTAATTTTCTCTGGTCGTCCCCTGTTCCAGTGCTGTATCTGTGTAGAGCGCTACCTGGCGGTGGTCCATCCTGTGGTCTTCCTGAAGTACAAACCCCTGAGATACAGGGTGGGGTGTTGTAGTGTTGTCTGGCTGTTGGTTTTGGGGTCCAGCTGTTTATATTTGATTATGAGTTTTACACCAGTGTCATTCTACTCTATCTTTGTCCAGTCACTGATCTATTTTTTGCTGTTGTCATTCTGCTGCCTCTCAGTTCTCTGGGCTCTGAAACGTCCAGGGCCGGGGGCTGGGGCAAGGGAGGGGACAAACAGCATTAAGATGAAGGCCTTTAAGATCATTTTGATTATCCTGGTGTACGCTACTGTGTCTCAACTCCCACTAGTACTGGTGATATCTATTAAAAGTTACATTCCATTAATGGCATTTTCTTCAAGCTTGTCCATTTCTTTATGCATCATTGTGATCTCTGGGTTTGTGCAACCCCTCCTCTACCTCCACAGGGTTGGGAAGCTGCCTTGTATCAAATGCCTCTAAAACAAAAAGTAAAATCTCTTCAAGCCATTATTGCTTTAAAAATGTAGTATATATCATTATATTTATGTTCTGTGTTTTTTCATATTCATTAGTGAATACAAATGTATAGTTTTCTTACATACGGATTTATTGTTTTCCAATACATGATGTTTGAATTATTCCAATATAATCAGTAGCACGGGAAGTGTTGGTTTGATTTCCCCTCTGTAGATTATGTTTTGATCATTTGGGTCTGCAGTTTATGTTCCCACGTAGAGTGTAAACCAGCCCAGGAAATTCTCAAATCGTCCATATGTTGCAAAATGATTGCCAAATACAGGCCGAGATTCAAACCGATTGAGGTTGTAGACAATGCAGCTTTTTAAAGTCAACAGAACAGCGTTCACTGTGATGGAGGTCAAGGTAAACACTGCACATGTTCTCTCAATTGGAAAATACCTTTAAATATCAATAGCGCAACAGAATAGTCTCACATTGAAATCTGGCATTAATGTAGTTGTTTGTAAATTGACATGGTGTCATTCTGTTTTAATATAAGCGTGGTGTTTTATTGGCAGAGAGACAGACCATTCCGCTGGCTAATGCAGAAACAGATGGCACCAAACATTTACATGTGTTTTCTCTTGCAATGATTGATGATGATTGAGCTTGAACGTGGCAATGTAGTTATTTTGGGGTTGATCAGATTAAATACACACTTATTAAGGAGCTCCCTGTGTGTCTGACTTTTTAAAATGTGATCAATAAAGGATATGTCTGTATATTTTGTCATGACTGCCCTGATCAGGTCAGGTTACAGGAGACCACAACCCTACAGATTATCTCTCAACCCCAACAGAGGAGGAGAGATCTAGGGGTCTGAAGATGTGGGGGTTTTATGACCCCTCACGCCCCTGGTAAATCCTAGGCCACAGACAACATTCCTTTTGCCTCTCCTATGGAGAACCAGCCTCAGAACATTAAACATGCTACAAAGGGATTTTGGAACAATGGTTTCCGTCAGCTACAATGGTGGTCATGACGATATATGGAATATGAAAATGTATGTAATTTTTGTTTTGTTGTTAAAGGTTTATAGATGACATTATTATGAAAACATTGTAACGTTAAAGAGTTTGTTGTCCCATAGTCGGGAATGCAGGTGACAAACGTAGGACAGATTTTTGCAAGAGTGAAACCTCTCACATTGCCTACTCCTCTTTGGTCTGGAAAAAAGTGATGCGATGGATTATGGTCATTGGAGTAAATTGCCACATTTAAGTGCTAAACTAGGTTGAATGAAAACTACAACTCCCTTCAGCCGAGCATCCCACATAGTTCCTGACTTGATTTCTCTGTTGAGAATTTGCGTGTTGGGCTCTGAAAAAATAGAACTAACTGAAATTCAAGTAATTGAACCGACGTCGGTCAATTAGTTGTTTAATATTGACAATAATGTTAAGAAATATATGTAGGCTAATTGCTCAGCACTAGAAATGAGGTCTGGACGTTTTCTCTGTTTTCAGTAATAGATGGATACATGTGTAGTAAAGCACAAGTTTTTATTGAGCATCCAAAGTAGAAAACACAGAGTAAACATGGAATATACACACTTCAACTATTTACAGGCAATGCTACCAAATACTAATTGTGTGTATGTACATTTCTGACGCAATGGTAATGTGATGAAAGAAATAAAAGCTGAAATAAATCATTCTCTCTAATAGTATTCTGACATTTCACATTCTTAATATAAAGTGATGATCGTATCTGACCTAAGACAGGTAATTTTTACAAGGATTAAATGTCCGGAATTGTGAAAAACTGAGTTTAAATATTTTTGGCTAAGGTGTATGTAAACTTCTGACTTCAACAATACAAGTTGAAGATGTTCATCTTTAATCTTTGATTGTAAATCACTTATGTACTGATTTTTATCATCTTGTTTTATCCTGTACTAACAAGAAAACACACAAATTGTTCATTTTATTTCACTGTAGTTTTTTGCCTAAAGGATTTCCCCTGATTACTCTTTCTCAAAACAATACTTTTTCTAACTGTTAATTTGTTAATTTGTTGTTGGAGTGAAATGTGTTGCTTCTTTTATTAGTTTATTATTATTTGTAGGTTTTTAAGAGGGTCTTGGCTGACAATGCTGTCATTTCACTGCTTTAAAACAAGAGTGCACCTTATTTGCCTACAAACTGACACTCCTCTTGTTGGTGCTCTGGTCGACGTCTGAAATGGCACCCTATACCTTATGTAGTGCACTACTTTTGACCAGGACCCACAGGGAATAGGGTGCCATTTTGGATGTCTGAAAAATAACAATGTCCACGTGTCTCTCAGGTGTGTCAGAGCACGGCAGGGTGTTGTATATGCAGTATTAGATCCAGCACCACAGACACAAGCACACCACACCCCAGGAGAGAGGGACACTGCATCAATACAGGTTAGCAAAACCTTTGATTTCTATCAATTTTTGTACCTTATGACCAAATACATTAGATTAAAATAAAAAATAAAAATATTTATTTGAATAGTGTCAATTTTGCAGACACATTTTGAGATTTCATCAAGTTTACAAGGTGATCATCTCTTTTGCATATAACACCTACAAAGGATTTTAAGAGAATATCGTTCTTAATTTAGCTCCATCAGGTTTTCAGCTGCCTATGGTACTCAACGTTTTACAAATATTTACAAAAATTAGAGCGACTTAACACCCTTATGCACCAAAAGGCTTCTAAACAGCTTCTACCCCTAAGCCATGAGACTCATGAACAACTAATCAAATGGCTACCTGGACTATTTGCAATGCCCCCCACTACACACATGTTTATGCTACTGCTACTCACTGCTTATTATCTAATTGTAATCACTTTACCTCTACCTACATGTACATATTACCTCAATGACCTCGACTAACCTGTGCTCATGCACATTGACTCTGTACCGGTACCCCCTTGTATATAGCCTCGCAACTGTTATTTAGTTGTTGCTCTTAATTATTAGTTAATATTCCATTTTCTACATTTTTTTCATATTTAGTACATTTTTTTCATAGTTAGCAAACTTGTTTTTTCTTAAAGCTGCAATGTTGGTAAAGGGCTGGTAAGGCTTGCAAGTAACAATTTCACTGTAAGCTCAATATCTTTGTATTCGGTGCATGTGACTAATAACATTTCATTTGATTATATATTGCAGTGGTTATTGTATGATTATATGTGCATATATAAGATGAATAAAGACTGATAATATACCGGGAATAAATACTTTGCATGAACCTGTTGCATGAAACTGTTGTTCCCCTCCCTCTCCCTCTCTCTCACCCTCTCTCTCCCTTTGGCTCTTTCCCTTACAGATCTCAAGAACTTTCACACATTACAGTTACATGCATCATTGAGATGAATGTATCTACAGTCAATGATACGTCCACCCCTCCTCCGATCTTCCTCATTGATCTGAGTGAACAGGGTGACCATGTGGGACAATATGTCCACATTTTTACTGCTTCCTTTTCAATCAACATCATCCTGGGTCTCCCAACCAAAGTTTACATCCTGTGGCTGATATTGACTGGAGCAGGAGGGACGATGGCCTCAGAGTTCTTCTCTCTCAACCTGACTGTGTCTGAGATCATCTTCTGCCTCTTTAATACCGTCAGCATGGCTGATCTCTACGTCCAGTCTGATTTTGTCCACAAAGCTTCTCATTTTTCCTTTGGGTTAGTATTCTCTGGCTGTCCCCTGTTCCAGTGCTGTACCTGTTTAGAGCGCTACCTGGCGGTGGTCCATCCTGTGGTCTTACTGAAGTACAAACCCCTGAGATACAGGGTGGGGTGTTGTAGTGTTGTCTGGCTGATGGTTCTTGGGTCTTGCTGTCTATGTTTGTTTGAGTTGTTTTCACCACCTTTTGTTTACTCTCTCTTTGTCCAGACAATGATCTATGTTTTGCTGATGTCATTCTGCTGCCTCTCAGTTCTCTGGACTCTGAAACGTTCAGGGCCGGGGGATGGGGACAGGGAGGGGACAAACAGCATTAAGATGAAGGCCTTTAAGATCATTTTGATTCTCCTGGTGTATGTTGTGATATCTCATCTCCCAGTGGCATTGATGGCACTGACTCGAAGTTGTATTCCATATGTAGAGTTTGTTTTAGGAATGTCCATTTGTTTCTGCATCTGTGTCATCTCTGGGTTTGTGCAGCCCCTCCTCTACCTCCACAGGGTTGGAAAGCTGCCCTTTATCAGAGGACTCTAAGAGAAAACGTTCAATCTCTTCACCCCATTAGTGACATAAAAATGTGTCATTATATTTATGTTGTTCCATAATCATTTGTGAATTGAAATGTATGATTTTATTCCAATATGGATTTGATTGTTTTCCAATTCCTGATGTTTGAATGTATTTCCAATGTAATCAGTGGCCTAAAAAGCAGTGGTTGGGACCAGTTCATTGTAAAGAACAGAAAAATAAGACATTTTTTGAGAAACAGAATCCAAACTGAGAACGAAACTGATATATACTGTTCCAGAACAAAAACTTTATTTTAAAAAGCATGAGAACTGATTAATAATGTTCTTTTACATAATTTTTTTTGTCTGTGTAACCGGTGCTGTACTGCACCGCTGTGCGTTATGTTATTGATTGAGACTATAGACGTGGACTTTGGAGATCAGGTTGTTTTAATTAAGCAGAATTCACCCTCTGCATCTGCATCCAAAAGGAAATAAAACATGTGTAGATCACATATGTTCCGCGAATCCTCGCCTCTTTCTACACAGATGCACAACAGGAGGGACTGGGATCATTCGAGGAGCTAGCCATCGTTCACACATACAATAGCCTGCTAATACCTTAGCTAGCTATTAACCACATGTTGAATTCAGAATGTTAGTATCCTCCTAAAAAGTACAATTACAAGTGCATCTTAACAACACCATCCACTTATGAGTAACCTCTAACTATACAACATTATTCATGAACAAAACACAGTGTGAATGACTTTGTATTTTAAAGAATCAAACGTTTCTGAAGACAGAAAAAGCGTACCTACCTCTCATAGTGCATCAACATGATTTGAGCACGAGCATGCAGGGCAAAACGTAAGTACACACTCCCCTACTCCCTGGATGCAGGCATGCATAATAACAAATCAACATGACATATTAATATATGAACCTGGTGAAATTCACATAGTACTTTAACAACTGTTACATCTGCAAAAACACAACAAAGCGCTTTTACAAAGCCACCACTTTGTCACTCAGAAACATATTGCAGTGTTTACCTGACTTCCATCTGAAAATACTTGCCAGTGAGTGTTATGAATGGCCAAGAATGGATTAACATTTTCAACGCCAGTTAAGAATACTCTAGTTATCACGTTTCACATTGTATTCATTAACTACAAAAAGGTATGTAGGGTTTTATAATCAATTCGTTTGCCGCTTTGCACACAAAAGTTTGCTAGCTAGCTTGTCCAACGTTAAGCTAACTCTTGGCTGTTCAAAGACATTCACAGTTCCTTCGTAGAAGCCTCTCCTCCGTAGGTATAATTCTGTGGGTCTATTTCAGATAATGCATGTCTTAACAAAAAGATGCACAGCGCTTCAAGCCAAACTTCCTCCTGCTCCACCGTTTCTTACTCTCTCCAAACAGCACAATTTCAGACGCATCTCCCGCCTTACACACACCTTCTCCAATGCATGTGAAAAGGTTTGCCTGTTCCATAGCAAGCTGCTCTATCCACACTGAATGGTGTAGTCATTTAATGTCGATATAAATGTAAAAAATGTATTGAAATCAAAAGTTTAAAAAATATTTATTTTTTATTTTTTATTTCAACCAGTTCAGAAGTTTCTTTTGATTGTCAGAAAAGTGGAACAGGTACAAAGAAATGTGTGATTCTGTTCAGAAAGAAAACAATTGGAAAATGATTTTTGTACCAACCACTGCTAGAAAATTATGGTAGGATTCCTCCCGCTGTAGATTTTGTTTTGATAATGTTGGGTCAGCAGTTTATCTATTCACACAGTGTAATCCAGCCCAAGTCCATATTTAGATATATAGGCCAAGGTTCAAACCGATCTAGCAGGTAGACAACGCAGCTTTTAAAGGCAACGGAAGAGCGTTCACGGAGATGGTATTCAAGGTAAACACGGCACATGTTGGCTCAAATGGAAATTACCTTTAAATGTCAATAGCTCTACAGCATAGTTTCACATTGAAATCTGGCAATAATGTACTTGTTTGTAAATTGACCTGATGTCATTCTGTTAAAGGACTTTTCTTCAGGCATGTCCATTTGTTTCTGCATCCATGTGATCTCTGAGTTTGTGCAGCCCCTCCTCCACCTCCACAGGGATGGGAAGCTGCTTTGTTTCTGCATCCATGTGATCTCTGAGTTTGTGCAGCCCCTCCTCCACCTCCACAGGGATGGGAAGCTGCTTTGTTTCTGCATCCATGTGATCTCTGGGTTTGTGCAGCCCCTCCTCCACCTCCACAGGGATGGGAAGCTGCTTTGTTTCTGCATCCATGTGATCTCTGGGTTTGTGCAGCCCCTCCTCCACCTCCACAGGGATGGGAAGCTGCTTTGTTTCTGCATCCATGTGATCTCTGAGTTTGTGCAGCCCCTCCTCCACCTCCACAGGGATGGGAAGCTGCTTTGTTTCTGCATCCATGTGATCTCTGAGTTTGTGCAGCCCCTCCTCCACCTCCACAGGGATGGGAAGCTGCTTTGTTTCTGCATCCATGTGATCTCTGAGTTTGTGCAGCCCCTCCTCCACCTCCACAGGGATGGGAAGCTGCTTTGTTTCTGCATCCATGTGATCTCTGAGTTTGTGCAGCCCCTCCTCCACCTCCACAGGGATGGGAAGCTGCTTTGTTTCTGCACCATGTGATCTCTGAGTTTGTGCAGCCCCGCCTCCACCTCCACAGGGATGGGAAGCTGCTTTGTTTCTGCATCCATGTGATCTCTGAGTTTGTGCAGCCCCTCCTCCACCTCCACAGGGATGGGAAGCTGCTTTGTTTCTGCACCATGTGATCTCTGGGTTTGTGCAGCCCCTCCTCCACCTCCACAGGGATGGGAAGCTGCTTTGTTTCAAGTGTCTCTCTAAAAAAAGTTAAAATCTTACATACAATATTATATGATATGTTTTTTCATATTAATTTGTGAATTAGAATGTATGATTTTCAACTATTAGGATTTATGGTTCTCCAAATGATGATGTTTGAATGAATTTCCAATGTAATTAGTAGCCTAGAAATTGACGATATAATTTCCCCCCCTGTAGATTTTGTTTTGATAATATTGGGCCTGCAGTTTATATACCCACATAGAGCACAAACCAGAACTTCTCAAATTGTCCATATGTAGCAAAAGAATTAACAAACTTAGTCTGAGATTCAAAATGATTGATGTTGTAGAAAATGTAGCTCTAACAGTCAACGGAACCACGTTCATGGTGATGGCATTCAAGATAATCTCTAATCAAAGTAATCTCTGAACATGTCGGCTCAATTGGAAATTACCTTTAAATGTCACTAGCATGGTTTTGCACTGAAATCTGGCAATAACATACTTGTTTGTAAATTGACCTGCTGTCATTATGTTTTAATATTAGTGAGTTGGGCTGGGCATTTGGTCTGTATTTTGGTTTGGTCAGGGCGTGAGTTGGGCATTTGGTCTGTATTTTGGTTTGGTCAGGGCGTGAGTTGGGCATTTGGTCTGTATTTTGGTTTGGTCAGGGCGTGAGTTGGGCATTTGGTCTGTATTTTGGTTTGGTCAGGGCGTGAGTTGGGCATTTGGTCTGTATTTTGGTTTGGTCAGGGCGTGAGTTGGGCATTTGGTCTGTATTTTGGTTTGGTCAGGGCGTGAGTTGGGCATTTGGTCTGTATTTTGGTTTGGTCAGGGCGTGAGTTGGGCATTTGGTCTGTATTTTGGTTTGGTCAGGGCGTGAGTTGGGCATTTGGTCTGTATTTTGGTTTGGTCAGGGCGTGAGTTGGGCATTTGGTCTGTATTTTGGTTTGGTCAGGGCGTGAGTTGGGCATTTGGTCTGTATTTTGGTTTGGTCAGGGCGTGAGTTGGGCATTTGGTCTGTATTTTGGTTTGGTCAGGGCGTGAGTTGGGCATTTGGTCCACTTCTTCATGCAACGATGGCCGTTACAGCCGCTCTGCACACACAAGTTTCTTAGCTTGCTGGTCCAACGTTAAGCCAACATTAAGCCAACATTAAGCCAACGTTAAGCCAACTCTCCAAAGTTCAAAGACATTCGAAGTTCCTTCACAGAAGCCGCTCCTCTGTAGGTATGACTCTGTGGTCTATTTCAGATAATGCATGTCACAACCACAGGATGCACAGCGCTTCAAGCCAAGCCTCCTGCTCCAACATTTCTCACTCTATACCCACCTGTAAAATGTCAGACACATCTCATGCCTTACACACACCTGTCCAATGTATTTAAAGGTCTTGCCTGCTGCATAGCAAGCTGCTCTATCCACACTGATTGGTGAAGTCATTTAATGTCTATCTGATTGTAGAAAGAGGTTTAAAACAGAAATGAAAGATAAAAACATCATTCTATTTTTATTTTTTATCAGTTCAGAACATTATTTTGATGGCCGGAACAGTGGAACAGGAACAAAACAATGATTCTATTCAGAACTAAACAAATGTAAAATATTTTGGGTTGCAAGCCCTGCTAGAAAAATGGTTGGATTCCTCCCCCTGAAGATTTTATTTTGACATTATTGTCAGTTGATGCACCCACACAGTGTAAACCAGTCCACACACTTCTCAAACCAGCCATATGTAGATATATAGACCAGTGTTCAATCCGATCCTCATTGTTGCCTGTGCAGCATTTAAAGGCAATGGTACCACGTTCAAGGAGATGGTATCCAAGGCAAACACTGCAGATGTCGGATACATCGGAAATTCCCTTCAAATGTCAAGCGGGATATGGCATGGTTAAGTAATGAATCCCAGACATAATGTTCTTGTTTGTAAATAGACCTGGTGTCATTCTGTTTCAACTTTAGCAGAGATACAGACCCTTCAGCTGGCGAATGCAGCAAGACTGGCAACAAACATGTACATGTGTTTTTTCTTGAAATGATGATTGTGCATGAAAGGTACAATGTAGATATTGTTGGGTTGATGTGATTACATACATCTTTATTAAGTAACTCCCTGTCTTCTTTAAACAGAATAAATGTAAAATATGTCTGTAAATACATAATAAATAATACAAATAATTATAATAATAGATAATGTAATCACATTTTAATATATTTATCCTTGAAATCAATTTTCAGCACCAGCTATAATGATTTCACACAATTTATATTGAAAACTTCTGCACTGATCACCATATTGTGTTGCTAGAGCCTGGAGATTTTCCTGAGCTTTGACCTGACCTGGTCTGGAAAAACTCAGTGCCCTATCCATCCACAACACATTATACACAGCACAGCATATTCTCTTCAACCGCACTAAACATCACTTAGTGTTGTCATTACCAGTGGAAAACATTTGCATGTCAGGTGTGTTCCATGAAGTGAGGTGATGGGCAGCATCAGTTTACAGACAGGAGAGACTGTATCCCTTCAGACTCTGGTGTTGGCAGTTGTACTTCCTCCCTCAGTTGGGGCCCAGTCACCTGGGACCCAGAGAGGGGAGAAGTCAGGCTTGTCTTTCACATGTCCCTGGTGCTATGCAGAATATCAGAAAGAGAAGAGGACAGGAGGGAACATTGTCTTCATATGTGAATGTGTCTTTACCGATTCTAAACCATGTGAATGTGTCTTTACCTATTCTAAACCATGTGAATATGTCTTTACCTATTCTAAACCATGTGAATATGTCTTTACCTATTCTAAACCATGTGAATGTGTCTTTACCTATTCTAAACCATGTGAATGTGTCTTTACCTATTCTTAACCATGTGAATGTGTCTTTACCTATTCTAAACCATGTGAATTGATGGTGTGATTAATTGGGAACAAATCACTTGTTTCCACAATGTCTGTGCGCCTATCACTCCCTCCTTTGGCCTTGGGGGTGATGAGGTTTGAGAACATATCTGTGGCTTAGTGTCTGGAACCATTGTATGTCATCTCTGATGTTGTAATTATCCTGGGATAGTATATGACCTAGAGGCTCATTCCCCTCAGTGAGCTTGTCCAGGAGTGGGGTCATAAAGGGTTTTTATTGAGATTGGAGTATCTAGAGTTGACAATTTGATTCATGTCATAGAATGAGTCGGTGTTCTTGTGCTATGAAGTACCATGAAAGAGATCGGAGCCTCGTCTTAATGGCCAAACTGAACGATATGAACAGAATTTATAGCAAATGCTATCTGGCTGCGGGATGCTGCTTTCTCATTTAACAAACAGTCCAAACATCTGTGGTTTGTTATGTGGACTAGGGGGGGGGATCTTTGCTATAAAAGATTTTAGGAACCTTTGTGTGAGGGCTCTCAACTAATCATCTGAAGGAGGTTCGTTGACCAGCAATCGCTATTGCAGAGCTCTCGTTAATAAAGATTCAGTTCAATTATGACTCTGACTTGTGTGATAAGTTTATCTCTCCTCATTTGATAATACAGATAATGAACCACCACAACGTCGAGGAGGAAGATGAAGATGTAACCTTTATTTTATAAAGACTACACCGTCCCATCTGTCAACCCTTTGTCCAGTTGAACTGTTGCTTGTGTTTTAGTAACTTTTCATTGTTAGATGGTGAGGTTTGACTAATGGTAATAAGGACACTTTCATGAACAAGTGTTCTATCACGTCCAACTACATCAACATGTCTAATTTGCTGATGCAGAATCTTTTATAGGAAATAATAATGTGGCCAGCTGGTGAGGTTATCTTTTGAGGACAGCTAACATGTAGCGATCCATAGCGTGCAACTACGTCAAATAATTTAATGTGGATTTTGAGAAAGACGTCTAAAGAAAATTGTACCCAATCATTTCAAACCTTGATTATATCGGGATAGGATCAAATATGTCTCTCTATTTATACATGGGAATATATGGGAACATCATTATACACTTACAAATAAAGCACATTGGCCGTGGGCCACCTATTGGGGAATCCTGACCTATACTGTTTACACTATGCAATTAGAGAGATGCTGAATCAAAACAACAGACTAATACTGTGTATGTCTGGAACCCATATGACTTGATTATGGAAGGTGAAAGAGTCAGGCCTTGCCTGTGGCTGGGACAGACAGGTGCTAAGTGATATGAGTGATGAGGCTTATATTTCCTACAATGCCAGAATGCAAATCCTTGAGCAGGTGTGTGTGTGTGTGTGTGTGTGTGTGTGTGTGTGTGTGTGTGTGTGTGTGTGTGTGTGTGTGTGTGTGTGTGTGTGTGTGTGTGTGTGTGTGTGTGTGTGTGTGTGTGTGTGTGTGTGGGTGTGTCCGCAGCATATGCATTTCTGTGTTTTGTTCATGACACGCTTTGATAGGATTTCTAGTCAAATAAAAAGACTTGCAGTAAACGAGTTATACAATGGTGCTCAATACATCAACTCCCATCAACGTTTTTATGTAAATAACAGAACACGTGACTTGTCAGGAAGAACACAGGACAGAGAACTTTGGCTAAAGTCACTCATACATGTAGGTGTTGTACCATCGGGTTGGTCTCAGAGTTCTCCTGGAGAGAGAAGTACAAATATCACAAAGCAAGTTCTGAGTTACCAAAGCAACTAAGGTAGGTTATTTTACATTTTAACCTTATTGAGCATAAATGTTTTACATCTCATCTTCATTCATTCTCTCCTCTGTCTCATTCAGACTTTCTGAGACAATTCACAATGTCTAGACTGACATAAGAGGAGACTTACATGTTTCAAAATATTTTTTATGCATGTTTGCATCAATATTCTTTTTTTGCCAACAATATATTGAATCAATAAGTCATGAATCGTGTGATCTCCCCTCTCTCATATCTCTTGTTACAAAAGGATGAATGCCTCTTCAGGAAATCACACTTACTTTGACAGATGGGAGGTTTGCTTGGACCAGGGCTATGTTGTGCCAGTGCTTGCCCATGCTGTCCAGGCCCTGTGCTTCCTACTGGGGACGCCAGCTCTGGTCTGGTGCCTCTGGCTCTCTCTGAGTGGAAGTCTCTCTGGAGGTCTCAAACCCACCCAGGTCTTCCCTATTAACCTGTTTGCAGTGGAGCTGGTGTTCTGTGTCGAGGGTCTCCTTGAGGTGACCACCTACTTACTCAGCAAGGACGTCATGTTACGGAATAATACTAATGTACTGTTTTACCTGGTCTGGACCTGCAGGCCCCTGCTCCAGAGCTGCATCTGTGTGGAGCGCTACCTGGCGGTGGCCCAACCTGTGGCTTTCCTCAAATACAGGCTCCGGAGGTACAGGCTGGCGTGTTCAACTGTGGTCTGGCTGTTGTCCCTCGCATTTGCATGTTCTCCTATCACTACAATGGGTCATGATGAAGTTGGAAGTTATGTAATCAGTAGTGTCTACTGCCTTGGGTTGGCCGTCATTTCTCTCTGCTGCTTCTTCATCCTGCGTGTGCTGAAGCAGCCTGGTCCAGGAGAGGTAGAGGGGGGCAGAGGGGGAGAGAAGAAACAGGGGACAACAGACCCACATAAGATGAGAGCTTTTGGGATCGTCTTAACCAACCTGGTGATCATCTTGGGGAGCTCCATCCCGGTGGTTGTTGGTTGGACCGCTCTGTTATCTAGTCTTGTTTACTTCTGCAATGTCTTCCCCTTGTTAATAATCATTAACATCTTCAGTATCCTGGTCTCACCCCTGATGCACCTCTACAGAGAGGGAAGGCTGCCATGTCCAAGAGGGACAGAGACACGTTAGACTGACAGTTGTGGGCACTAAAAGTACAGGTTTTTGTGACAAACTAAATGGCTAAATGATGGTGGAGCGTTGTGTTAAATACACATTTAACTACAATTCTTCTGGGAACACCGAGGCGCAGCCTAACTTCTTTGTGCCTGCAACTGTAGGTTAAACATACATAGACAAGGCATAGGTGTATAATACATTGCACTTTTTTTGTTTTTGTTTATTTTATCTGGTGGCATGTAGCAATATCATTTTGTGAGATAAAGTACGTTACCATTAGAGTTGTTGTTAACTATAGCTTCATATTGTTTAGCATTTATAGTGAATGTTGGGGTTATACAATTAGTATTAGGAAGGGATGGCTAGATAGGGGGTTAGGACAATTCATTTAGCATTTATATTGAATGTGGTTCGTTTGATGAATTATAAAATTTATATTAGGATTGGGTGGATAGGTTTTTAATTAGGCCCAATCATTTAGCATCAGCGTTAAGTCGTGATTGTTTTGTTCATCATGGTATGTTTTCTATTGAATTTAGGTTCCTTGTCTGTCACAAAGATGACAAAATTTTGTTAAATTGTATGGGGACTGAAAGTGCATGAGACTTGGCTAATACTGTCATCGTTACTCAACACTCTAACCCAGACAGTGCACACTCCTAAAAAGTCATTATGTTTCATCCAGACTGGTAAAAAACATGAAACCCCCTGATGTTAAATAGATAGTTCAGGACTTTGGTAATGAGGCCCTTCATCTACTTTCTGATAGTCAGAGGAACTCGTGGATACCATTTTTATGACTTCCCGTATTTTTGCTTAGCTAGTTAGCATTGGATTGCCGAACTAGCTCTAAATTCCTTCATATTGGACTCAGATATATAAAAAGTTATCCACGAGTTTATGTCACTCTGGGGAACTAGCAAAAGAACATCATGAACTATCCCTTTAATTGTGGCTATTTTAATGGCAGATGCACGTCAATACCAAGTCAATACATCAGTCAACTATGACCTAGTCTAGCTAAATATAATGTTGTTTGGAGTGATCTTCATAGCATACTGTAGAAGCCAAACCCTAACCCCTGGACAGAGGTATACACACTCATTCTTCTCCGATAAGATGAAGCCCCAGCAGGTACAGTGAAAACTCTTTGTCTTACCTTTTCTTGAAAACCCGCAGTTCGTAACAATAACATTGTCTATCTCTGAGTATTTCACCACTATTTCTGGGATGATTTAACTTCTTTACACTAATTGTTCTACTTCTTCAGATCCACTAATTATCTCTCCTTTTGTTTTTTCTCTCTCCCTCTTTATCTTAGAATGCAGCTCTTCCTGTTATTCAGAGACTAAAGTAACAGAGGACATGCAGCAATGAAGGAACCAAACTCCTCCTGATCCCATAAGGTTTCAGTTTTCCAGTGATGCATCTGTGGGGAGTGTTACCTGGCTGTTGTCCAGCCTGTAGTCTTTCTCAAGTACAGACTCCTAAGGCACAGGGTGGCATGTGTGATCATAGCACGGTTGCTGACACTTTGCTTCCTTGTGTCAAAGGGTGCTACCCATGGCAGCATCAAATTCAATGCTGGTATCTTCACCCTGGTTCTGTCTATCGACATGTTCTGCAGTGTCTTCTTACTGACGATGATGAGCAGGACTGGTCCAGGGGATGGAGGGAAGGAGAGAGAGGGTGAAACAGAGGAGGGAGGTAAAATGATGAAGAAGAGAGCCTTCCCTTCCATCCAGATCATCCTGCTGACCTTGATGCTGAACTAAACAAAACTTCTTTGATCTCCTTAAGTTAAATTGTGACCCCTTTTACTTTTAATTTCAGCGTGTTGGTTAGCTTTACTCAGCCCCTCCTCTCCATCCACAGGGCTTGGAAAACTGCCC
This sequence comes from Oncorhynchus kisutch, assembly GCF_002021735.2. Lineage (NCBI taxonomy): Eukaryota > Metazoa > Chordata > Actinopteri > Salmoniformes > Salmonidae > Oncorhynchus > Oncorhynchus kisutch. Next base: position 4,301,401 of record NW_022261984.1, on the reverse strand, counting down.
TTCATCTGGGGGTAAAGAGAAGGATACCTACACTGTAGGGGAAAGGTTGTCTTGAATTGATCAAGTTACCATTCTGTTCCATTCCCTTTAATCATATTGTTCATGCTATTTAGAGGTTTTGACATTTGTAATAAGTTGTTTACGGTTAAATTAAACAGTGTGTACAGAAGGGTCAATGGGTTGATTGATGTGTGTGTGAAATTGCCATTCAATTGTTATTGTATAGCTGTTAATCTCTGTGAAATTAGGGAGACAAATTGTGAGATTTTACTATAACCTCGGGCTTACAGTTATATGCTATTCCTGACTATTTTGCTTGTTTTGACACATTGTAACCCCCTAGTTACTGTATTATTTGATCTTTCTAAATAATCTTTTAACTTGTTTTACATCTTGGATAGCAGGTGCTTCTCTAACTATTGAGTGGTGTTCTATATTGAAATGTATTGCTGTATGTTTTAAAAAGAAGTGTGGAATAAAGCAAATCTGATTCAACAGTTCAGGTCCTTGTCTGTCCCTCACTTATGATTACACAATATCAACAAATATGTGTCCCCCTTCAGTGATGAATGCACATGGCTTGGCTAATTGTTTAACCACTATGAAACATTCAAACCCAAACAGGACCCATTGCATTAAAACATTAGCTTCCATGATTCTTGGGACCTGCCTGATGTTTGTATTGGTCGTTTGCATGACAGCCAACATAGTATTTTAGTTATTGTAACTGTCTCTGAAGGAGTAACCCACTGGACAAAAACTGGCTGAATTGACGTTTATTTTAACCTATAAAATCTATATGATTGTCCATAGTTCTGTTATTTATTCTTTGTTTTAGTATGGTCAGGGCGTGAGTTGGGTTGGGCAGTCTATGTTTGTTTTTCTATGTTGGTTTTTGTGTTCGGCCTAGTATGGTTCTCAATCAGAGGCAGGTGTCATTAGTTGTCTCTGATTGAGAATCATATTTAGGTAGCCTGGGTTTCACTGTTGGTTTATGGGTGTTTGTTTCCGTGTGAGTATTTGGGCCACACGGTACTGTTTTGGTTTTCGTTTGTTCACTTTATTGTTTTGTATTTCAGTGTTCAGTTTATGTCTTTAAATAAACATTATGGACACTTACCACGCTGCACCTTGGTCCTAACCTTCTTCTTCTCCCGACGACAACCATTACAATGATGACATAGAATTAACATGGAAAACTAATTATATTTGCAAAAAGTAATCAACTTAAATTTATTAGGATCCTCATTAACCGACGTCAATGGTGACCGCTACTTTACTGGGGTCTGACGTTTAACGAAAAATACATTACAGACAAAAATACTTTACAGTTAACATGCATTTAAAAACATGAACACGGTGTGTGTGTGTGTGTGTGTGTGTGTGTGTGTGTGTGTGTGTGTGTGTGTGTGTGTGTGTGTGCATCTATCAATTGCACATACATGTCAGTACAAATACACAAGTATGTCACATGGGGGAAAAGGGTTGTACTGTGAGGTGTTGCTTAATTTGTTGTTTTTAAACCAGGTTTGCTCGTTCACTATATGAGATATAAGGGTGTTCCATGCTCTCTTGACTCTGTATAATACTGTACATTTCGATGACTCTGGACCTGGGGACTGTGAAAATACCCATTGTGGCATGTCTGGTGGGGTAAGTTTGTGTCTCAGTGCCTTGTGTAGATTGACTATGTAAACAATTCGAATTTCCAACACTTGAATGTTTCTTAGAAAAACAAGAAGTGATACAGTCAGTCTTTCCTCAACTATTAGCCAAGAGTGTCTGGCATGCATAGTATTTATATGAGCCCTCTGATTAAAATGAATGGTAAATGCCCCGCTCTCGATCACAAAGGGTGGTGCGGACGGCCCAGTCTATCACTGGGGGCGAGCTCCCAGCCATCCAGGACATTTATAATGACTTCAGCCATCCCAGGTAAGGACTGTTCTCTCCGCTACAGTCTGGCAGGGGAAACAGGAGCATCAGGTCTCAGACCAACAGGATCCAAGACAGCTTCATTCTCCAAAAAATAAAACTGCTGAAGAGATAATCAATGTCTGTCTACATACACCCACAGACTACCTGTACTGACTCTACCTGCACTAACATGCAACTTCAAGTTTCTAAAGACGGTTGACATCTAGTGGAAGCCCTAGGAAGTGCAACGATATCCATATCTCAATGTGTATTCGGTAGGCCAAGCTTTTTATATTTCCATGAAAGCTGTACACCACCAGGGTACAAAGATTGTCGTAGGGTCATTTTTGACCCGGCAGATATAAAATAATTTACACACCACAAAAACCACAAAGACACAGACACACACACACACACATTATGTGTGCTACTGAATGAACTCAGACAAAACTAAAACTTTTTTAGCATGAGCAGCATCTCAAAAAATGTAAAAGATCTGCCAAAATAAACATTTGTGGAAAGCATTGTTTACTAATGGGGAATTCAGTCAGAGGCTATAAAGGTGCTGCAGATGACAGTCGCCCCTGTTCTCTTTTTGCTGAAGCCATGAGTACACGTTTTAGTGCCCAACGCGTTGTATATCTAATTTTTTCACATGTCCAGGAGGAACAAGAGAACAATGATTTAGAAGAGGAGGATGTATCTGATGAAGAAGATGGGGAACAACCCTATCTTGATGCCTGATAAGCAGAACAAAAGGAGGGTGTTCCTGGAGCAGCTGGGAAAGGCACTTGTAACCACACACATTCAAAGAAGGGAGAGCCTCCCCTGCACAGCAGCCTCTGCAGCGCTTGTGAAAGCTGTTCAGGGGGCTGAATCTTGTCCTGATCCACCTGAAGCTGCAGCTGGGGCAGGCAAGAGGAGTAGATGCCAATTCTGCTCCCCAAAGAAGGACTGTAAAACAAATACTATGTGCTGCACATGTGAGAAATTGTCACGCCCTGGTCTTAGTATTTTGTGTTTTCTTTATTTATTTGGTCAGGCCAGGGTGTGACATGGGTTTATTTTGTGTTGTGTTTATGTATGGGGGGGTTTCGTAGGTTTTGGGATTGTGGCTTAGTGGGGTGTTCTAGCAAAGTCTATGGTTGCCTGAGGCGGTTCTCAATCAGAGGCAGGTGATCATATTCTTTTAGTGTTTCGTGGGTGATTGTTCCTTACTCTGTGTTAGTTGTCACCAGACAGGCTGTATAGGTTTTCACATTCCGTTTGTTGTTTTGTATTGTTCGTATTCATCGTCATTAAAGATGTCTCAATTTAACCACGCTGCATTTTGGTCCGACTCTCCATCGACGGAAGAAATCCGTAACAGAATCACCCACCACACCAGCACCAGGTGACAGGCTGCGGCAGCAGGAGCAACCAAGGTTGGATTATACGACTTGGGAGGAAATAGACAGGTGGGCGGTCGACCCAGAGAGAGTGCCGGAGCCCGCCTGGGATTCACTGGAGCAGTGCGAGGAGGGCTAAAGGAGAATGGAGTTGAAGAGAAAAGCACGGCGGCGCAGAAGGAAGCCCCAGTGTCAGCCCCAAAAATGTATTGGGGGGGGGGGGCTCAGGGAGAGTGTGGCAGAGTCAGGGTTCAGACCTGAGCCAACTCCCCCTGTTTATCGTGAGGAGCCAAGGAGCAGACCAGAACCAGAGCCGGTGTTGGAGGTGAGTGAAGCAGAGACTGTGAAGGAGTTAATGGGGAAAGTGGAGGAGAGAGTTATGAGGGAGTTGCTAGGTTGGTGCTTTAGATACGATATTCGCCCGACGGAGCTTGTCGGGGATTTGATGGCACCTGGGTCAGCGCTCCATACTTGTCCTGAGGTGCGTGTTAGTCGGCTGGTGAAGAGTGTGCCAGCCTCACGCACTAGGCCTCCTGTGTACCTACCTAGCCTTGCACGTCCTGTGCCAGTCCTGCTCTCAGGCTCTCCAGTACACCTTCACGGTCTGGTCCATCCTGTGCCACCAGTACCACCAGTGCCGGCACCACGCACCAGGCCTTCAGTGCGCCTCGCCTGTTCAGCGCTGCCTTTCTCCTCTCCAGCGCTGCCGGAGTCTCCCGCCTGTTTAGCGCTGCCAGAGCCTTCCTCCTCTCCAGCGCTGCCGGAGTCTCCCACCTGTCTAGTGCTATCAGAGCCTTCCTCCTCTCCAGCGCTGCCGGAGTCTCCCGCCTGTTTAGCGCTGCCAGAGCCTTCCTTCTCTCCAGCGCTGCCGGAGTCTCCTTCCTGTTCAACGCAGCCAGAGCTGCTAATCTGCATGGAGAAGCCAGAGCTGCCAGTCTGCATGGAGCAGCCAGAGCTGCCAGTCTGCATGGAGCAGCCAGAGCTTCCAGTCTGCATGGAGCAGCCAGAGCTGCCAGTCTGCATGGAGCAGCCAGAGCTGTCAGTCTGCATGGAGCAGCCAGAGCTGCCTGTATGCATGGAGCAGCCAGATCAGCTAGAGCCGCCAGTCAGCCAGGATCTTCCAGATCTGCCAGTCAGCCAGGATCCGCCAGTCAGCCAGGATCTTCCAGATCCGCCATTCAGCCAGGATCCGCCAGTCAGCCATGATCTTCCAGATCCGCCAGTCAGCCAGGATCTGCCAGAACCACCAGCTAGCCAGGATCCGCCAGTCGATACATCTGCAAAGTCCATGCACACACACTTGCATACTGTCCTACGTGTTCTAATTAGAGTTGATTGATTTATGTTTTTCATGTTTTTGTTTTGTATCGATTATCTTATTTTATTATGGTTTAATGTTGTTGTTTATACACCTTGTGGGTGGGGGCAATGGTTCAATAAATGGGAGAAGACTAGTATTTCATAGTTGAATTCCTCATTGCACAGTATATAAGAATATATCACTATGTTGTCAAGTAAGTTCAAGGCTGTTATTGTTTCCCTTCAATAAAATGCATTCAAAACTACTTTCTGCACATGTCTGATTCTTTATTAGGATATACAAGTGCTATCTCTTATTTATTTTTTTATCACCTATGCTTTGCCTTTAGCAATAATAATAATAATAAACCTCTACTTTAGTATATATACCATTGTTCAAAAGGTTATGGTCACTTAGACATGTCCTTATTTTTGAATTGGCCAGGAAACAATTAACTTTCTTCAGAAACTCGTCAGTCTATTCTTCTTCTGAGAAATCAAGGCTATTCATGCAAGAAATTGTCAAGAAACTAAAGATCTGGTATAACGCTGTGTACTACTCTCTTCATAGAACAGTGCAAACTGGCCCTTTCCAGAATAGAAAGAGGAGTGGGAGGCCCCGGTGCACAACAGAGCAAGACAACAAGTACATAGAAGTGTCTAGTTTGAGAAACAGACGTCTCACAAGTCCTCAACTGGCAGCTTCATTAAATAGTACCCGCAAAACACCAATCTCAACGTCAACAGTGAAGAGGCGACTCCGGGATGCTGGCCTTTTAGGCAGAGTTGCAAAGAAAAGCCATATTTTAGACTGGCCAATAAAGATAAAAGATTAAGATGGGCAAAAGAACACAGCCACTGGACAGAGGAACTCTGCCTTAAAGGCCAGCATCCTGGAATCGCCTCTCCAAATTAGTGAGGTCCAGAATGATTTTCTGGATGTTGCCTGGGATGAACAGTTCAAAAGAAGACTTTATGTCCTGCAGACGAGTAACTGCCATCCGCGTCGGCCCTGATTGCATCCTTATCATGTTGGCAGCCATGCGGGGTGGCTCCTTCCTTGAGCAAGATGACCATTCAATTTCACCATCCATATTCCTCCTCCTGCAGGCTGCTGATGAGCTGTTTGAGGGTCAATCTCATCCTCTTGTTCCAACTCACTGTCTGAATCCGAATTGAAAGTGGAAGACCCTCCTTCCACACTTCCCTCTCTGCAAAAGTTATTTCTAGGGCCCCCAGAGCTGAGAAAATTCTTGCCATACCAATTGTGGTAAGGAGCCACACATGCAAAGCTATTTAACTGTTTTGTCCCTCACCCAATTTGCACCTGTCTGGGGTAGAGTGAGGGAATATACAGATTGTTTTATACAATATATCAATATAATGTGTCGACATAATGTATTGTAATAACATTGTGCAGGTTCCCGCAAGACATTTTGTAGTTTTACACCCTACAAAGGGTAAAGAGCGCGAGAAAAGTGTGAGACAGGCAGACAAGCAGGGAGACAGACATGTTCTTGGTGCTATGTTTAAACAGCAGAACCAGGAAGGAGGAAGACAGAGTGAAGGCACACAGCAAACCTTTTTTTTCATTTTCACTAGTTTTCACCTACACACATACTTTTCCCCACTTTTAATACCCTTGGGTCCATATGTTGACCAGAAGACAACATATGTAATATAAATGTGTAGGAGGGTGCACAGTGTGCACTCAATGAAAATGTGTTCGTTTACATGTTCTTCACATAAAATGAGCCAAGGCCAATGAGTCTCAGGTTGAACAAAAATATTAATTGTCTCATTTTTATTTCAGCAAACATTGAAAATTGGTCCCACAGACCCGAACACCACACAAGGGTTCAATTGTATTCATACTTCAGAGAAGGAAAGGGGGATATTTTCTTCCACCAATAAACAATTTCAGTGATATGAATTCACACTAATAAATTATGGTATAGAATTCTCACTTGGTATCTCTCTCCATCTTCATCCCTGATCCATGATCCATCCATGACTTCTGAACTTCATTGATTAGCTATCTGCTTGCCTTTCTTGATTTATTTAGTTTTCTTAGATTTCCTGATGTAAACGTATTCAGCATTTAGCTGCCATGCATACTGAAATAAAAGTAATCTTTCATTCTCTCCAGTCCTTCCTCTGAAGATATTAATACCCAAGTGGAAATGCCTCCTCCTTTTCCTCTGAAAACGCTGGGATTTCCGTGCCAGTAACCTTCCTGTTTAAGTATCCATCAGCATGGTCTACTTTGTGCTCGACGTACCCATCTTCCTGTTTAAGTATCCATCAGCATGGTCTACTTTGTGCTCGACGTACCCATCTTCCTGTTTAAGTATCCATCAGCCTGGTCTACTTTGTGCTCGACGTACCCATCTTCCTGTTTAAGTATCCATCAGCATGGTCTACTTTGTGCTCGGCGTACCCATCTTCCTGTTTAAGGATCCATCAGCATGGTCTACTTTGTGCTCGGCGTACCCATCTTCTCATGCGTCATGTAGCTGACCGCTACTGTCAACTCTTTGTCACTGAGATCTTCATTTTAAACATGGCCGCCACCGAGCTCATCTTCTGCCTGTGATTTCTGGTCGTAAACACTGTCCACTTCTCGTCTCTGACCTTCAACACTAGGTAGAAACCATCGTCTTCCCTTATGCCGTTGTCTACTACAGCCGCCCCCTGTTCTACTGCTGTATGTGTTTTGAGTGCTTCCTAGCGGTAGTCCACCCTGTGGTCTTCCAGAAGTTCAAATCCATGAGGTACATGGTGGGGTCAGTGACAATGGTCCAAAGAGATGTAGCAGCGTTAACCTGTTTTTGACACTTACCTCCCTGAGTTCCTGTTTATGGATACAACATCCTCTTGGTGATAGTTGATCTGTTCTGCAGCCTTTCCATCCTCCTCATCTTGAAGCACCCCGAGTCGGGGCAGGGAGAGATGGAGAGAAGAGGAGGCAGAAGGGGAGGAGGAGAGTGGACTCAGAGGAAGAATGTGCCTGCTCCCGTTCATCATCATGCACTTCCTGTTTGGAAACATAAAGGATTATGTATACTGTGTCATCGACAGTGTTTCCATGTTCTTCTCTTGTGCTTGTGGGTTGGTGCAGCCCCTCCCCTATCTCCACAGGACTGGGAAACTGCCCTGTATCAGAGGTCTCTGAGGAAGAGGTGACACAAGGTCTCACATTTATTTGAACCTCTTCATTATTTTCATAGACAGAAACTTAGATTGGGAAATCTGAGAAGCATGCCTTACCCCAATCCTAACCTTAACCGTTTTGGGGAAAAATTATAAACTGAGCCAAGATTAGTGCTTAGGAGCAAATTTACCCTCCTCCCACCTTCATCTAGATCAGGGCTTTTCAATGTCGGTCCTGGAAGAACTAAACACTTCTGGTTTTCATCATCACCTTCTAATAAGGGACTATATCAGACTTGGGACACCAGTTGAGTGCAATTAACTACCAGGTAGAAAGAAAGAACAGACGTGTTTCTGTCTTCCAGGACCAGAATTGAACAGCCCTGGTTTAGAGCAAAGGTCAAAACATGTGAAATATGTCAATTAGCATTTGAACCCAGGTCTGTTGGGAAGCTGAGTCTAATCTCTAATCAGGCCCATCGAGAGCAGACAGAAACTGAAGATGTTTATCTTTAATCGTTGATTGTAAATCCATTTAGATTTTTATCAGCTTGTTTAATCTATACTTACAATAAAATACCCCCAATTGTTCATTTTGTTTCACAGTAGTTTGTTACCTAAAGGATTTCCCTTTGTTACTGTTTCTCAAAACAAAACTTTTTCTAACTGCTCATTTGTTATTTGGAGTGAAATGTGTTGTTTCTTCTTTAGTTTATTATTATTTGTAGGTTTTTAAGAGGGTCTTGGCTGACCTAGTTGTCACATACCTGCATACCAGGTTAAACCAAGAGTGCATCTTATTTGCCTACAAACTGACACTCCTCTTGTTGGTGCTCTAGTCGGCGTCTGAAATGGCACCCTATACCCTCTATAGTGCGGTACTTTTGACCAGGCCCCATATGGAACTGAGTGCCAATTTGGATGCATCGTAGTCTAAATTACCACATTCACGTGTCTCAGGTGTTTCAGAGCAGGGCAGGTCAGACAGAGATTTGAATATAAAGTATTATTACAGCACCAGTGACAGACACAACCACACCACACCCCAGGGGAGAAGGACGCTGCGTCAATACAGGTTAGCTAAACCTTTCTTTTGTGCAAAAAATAATCATATTTAAAAACGTTTTAAATTCAAATGTAAACCCCAATTGATATAGAATTATGTGGTTTATCGTCAAATACATTAGATGTAAAACAAGTATATATTTTATTTGAATTTTGGCAATTTATGCACATATATGGACAAATTGTGATATTTCGTGATATTGACAAAGTGATAATCTCTATTGAATATATTATCTACAAAGGATTGTAAGATTGTAATGATTATATGTGCGTTTATAAGATGAATAAAGACTGATATTATATATTGAGAATAAAAACTTTGCATGATCATGTTGCTTCTCTCTCTCTCTGTGTTTCTTAATTTAGCTTCACAGGTTCCAGCTGCCTATGGTACTCAGCATTTTACATGTATTCTTCTACCAGCGGTGACACTCCTAACACCCTACACAGTAAAAAAGGGTATGTAAAAATTACAGGGTTGACTTATTTTAACCCAGGATGAGTATTTTCAACCATGTGAGGAGTCAATGAGCTCTTGTGTCGGAAATAAATCAGAAAGTAAAATTATGCAGTCATTGCAGTGTAAATCCAACTCAATTCAGTGGAATTTTAACACCATTTTGAGTCAAATTAACTCTGAAAAGGTGACAATACCTGTAGAGTAACTTTAACACTATGTAGACTGGGACCAAATGTTGTCTGAAAAAGTGTTGAACTCTACAGGAGTTAAATGGACACCTTTATTTTGACTCTGTATTGGTCCAAAAGCCTTCTTAACATCTTCTACCCCCAAGCCATAAGACTGCTGAACAGCTAATCAAATGGCTTCTTAACATCTTCTACCCCCAAGCCATAAGACTGCTGAACAGCTAATCAAATGGCTTCTTAACATCTTCTACCCCCAAGCCATAAGACTGCTGAACAGCTAATCAAATGGCTTCTTAACATCTTCTACCCCCAAGCCATAAGACTGCTGAACAGCTAATCAAATGGCTTCTTAACATCTTCTACCCCCAAGCCATAAGACTGCTGAACAGCTAATCAAATGGCTTCTTAACATCTTCTACCCCCAAGCCATAAGACTGCTGAACAGCTAATCAAATGGCTTCTTAACATCTTCTACCCCCAAGCCATAAGACTGCTGAACAGCTAATCAAATGGCTTCTCAACATCTTCTACCCCAAAGCCATAAGACTGCTGAACAGCTAATCAAATGGCTTCTTAACATCTTCTACCCCCAAGCCATAAGACTGCTGAACAGCTAATCAAATGGCTTCTCAACATCTTCTACCCCCAAGCCATAAGACTGCTGAACAGCTAATCAAATGGCTTCTTAACATCTTCTACCCCCAAGCCATAAGACTGCTGAACAGCTAATAAAATGGCTTCTCAACATCTTCTACCCCCAAGCCATAAGACTGCTGAACAGCTAATCAAAAGGCTTCTCAACATCTTCTATCCCCAAGCCATAAGACTGCTGAACAGCTAATCAAATGGCTTCTCAACATCTTCTACCCCCAAGCCATAAGACTGCTGAACAGCTAATCAAATGGCTTCTCAACATCTTCTACCCCCAAGCCATAAGACTGCTGAACAGCTAATCAAATGGCTTCTCAACATCTTCTACCCCCAAGCCATAAGACTGCTGAACAGCTAATCAAATGGCTTCTTAACATCTTCTACCCCCAAGCCATAAGACTGCTGAACAGCTAATCAAATGGATTCTCAACATCTTCTACCCCCAAGCCATAAGACTGCTGAACAGCTAATCAAAAGGCTTCTCAACATCTTCTACCCCCAAGCCATAAGACTGCTGAACAGCTAATCAAATGGCTTCTCAACATATTCTACCCCCAAGCCATAAGACTTCTGAACAGCTAATCAAATGGCTTCTTAACATCTTCTACCCCCAAGCCATAAGACTGCTGAACAGCTAATCAAATGGCTTCTTAACATCTTCTACCCCCAAGCCATAAGACTGCTGAACAGCTAATCAAATGGCTTCTCAACATCTTCTACCCCCAAGCCATAAGACTGCTGAACAGCTAATCAAATGGCTTCTCAACATCTTCTACCCCCAAGCCATAAGACTGCTGAACAGCTAATCAAATGGCTTCTCAACATCTTCTACCCCCAAGCCATAAGACTGCTGAACAGCTAATCAAATGGCTTCTCAACATCTTCTACCCCCAAGCTATAAGACTGCTGAACAGCTAATCAAATGGCTTCTCAACATATTCTACCCCCAAGCCATAAGACTGCTGAACAGCTAATCAAATGGCTTCTTAACATCTTCTACCCCCAAGCCATAAGACTGCTGAACAGCTAATCAAATGGCTTCTCAACATATTCTACCCCCAAGCCATAAGACTGCTGAACAGCTAATCAAATGGCTTCTTAACATCTTCTACCCCCAAGCCATAAGACTGCTGAACAGCTAATCAAATGGCTTCTCAACATCTTCTACCCCCAAGCCATAAGACTGCTGAACAGCTAATCAAAAGGCTTCTTAACATCTTCTACCCCCAAGCCATAAGACTGCTGAACAGCTAATCAAATGGCTTCTTAACATCTTCTACCCCCAAGCCATAAGACTGCTGAACAGCTAATCAAATGGCTTCTCAACATCTTCTACCCCCAAGCCATAAGACTGCTGAACAGCTAATCAAATGGCATCTTAACATCTTCTACCCCCAAGCCATAAGACTGCTGAACAGCTAATCAAATTGCTTCTCAACATCTTCTACCCCCAAGCCATAAGACTGCGGAACAGCTAATCAAATGGCTTCTCAACATCTTCTACCCCCAAGCCATAAGACTGCTGAACAGCTAATCAAATGGCTTCTCAACATCTTCTAACCCCAAGCCATAAGACTGCTGAACAGCTAATCAAATGGCTTCTTAACCTCTTCTACCCCCAAGCCATAAGACTGCTGAACAGCTAATCAAATGGCTTCTCAACATCTTCTACCCCCAAGCCATAAGACTGCTGAACAGCTAATCAAATGGCTTCTCAACATCTTCTACCCCAAAGCCATAAGACTGCTGAACAGCTAATCAAATGGCTTCTCAACATCTTCTACCCCCAAGCCATAAGACTGCTGAACAGCTAATCAAATGGCTTCTTAACATCTTCTACCCCCAAGCCATAAGACTGCTGAACAGCTAATCAAAAGGCTTCTCAACATCTTCTACCCCCAAGCCATAAGACTGCTGAACAGCTAATCAAATGGCTTCTCAACATCTTCTACCCCCAAGCCATAAGACTGCTGAACAGCTAATCAAATGGCTTCTCAACATCTTCTGCCCCCAAGCCATAAGACTGCTGAACAGCTAATCAAATGGCTTCTTAACATCTTCTACCCCCAAGCCATAAGACTGCTGAACAGCTAATCAAATGGCTTCTTAACATCTTCTACCCCCAAGCCATAAGACTGCTGAACAGCTAATCAAATGGCTTCTCAACATCTTCTACCCCCAAGCCATAAGACTGCTGAACAGCTAATCAAAAGGCTTCTTAACATCTTCTACCCCCAAGCCATAAGACTGCTGAACAGCTAATCAAATGGCTTCTTAACATCTTCTACCCCCAAGCCATAAGACTGCTGAACAGCTAATCAAATGGCTTCTCAACATCTTCTACCCCCAAGCCATAAGACTGCTGAACAGCTAATCAAATGGCATCTTAACATCTTCTACCCCCAAGCCATAAGACTGCTGAACAGCTAATCAAATTGCTTCTCAACATCTTCTACCCCCAAGCCATAAGACTGCGGAACAGCTAATCAAATGGCTTCTCAACATCTTCTACCCCCAAGCCATAAGACTGCTGAACAGCTAATCAAATGGCTTCTCAACATCTTCTAACCCCAAGCCATAAGACTGCTGAACAGCTAATCAAATGGCTTCTTAACATCTTCTACCCCCAAGCCATAAGACTGCTGAACAGCTAATCAAATGGCTTCTCAACATCTTCTACCCCCAAGCCATAAGACTGCTGAACAGCTAATCAAATGGCTTCTCAACATCTTCTACCCCAAAGCCATAAGACTGCTGAACAGCTAATCAAATGGCTTCTCAACATCTTCTACCCCCAAGCCATAAGACTGCTGAACAGCTAATCAAATGGCTTCTTAACATCTTCTACCCCCAAGCCATAAGACTGCTGAACAGCTAATCAAAAGGCTTCTCAACATCTTCTACCCCCAAGCCATAAGACTGCTGAACAGCTAATCAAATGGCTTCTCAACATCTTCTACCCCCAAGCCATAAGACTGCTGAACAGCTAATCAAATGGCTTCTCAACATCTTCTGCCCCCAAGCCATAAGACTGCTGAACAGCTAATCAAATGGCTTCTTAACATCTTCTACCCCCAAGCCATAAGACTGCTGAACAGCTAATCAAATGGCTTCTCAACATCTTCTACCCCCAAGCCATAAGACTGCTGAACAGCTAATCAAATGGCTTCTCAACATCTTCTACCCCCAAGCCATAAGACTGCTGAACAGCTAATCAAATGGCTTCTAAACATCTTCTACCCCCAAGCCATAAGACTGCTGAACAGCTAATCAAATGGCTTCTTAACATCTTCTACCCCCAAGCCATAAGACTGCTGAACAGTTAATCAAATGGCTTCTCAACATCTTCTACCCCCAAGCCATAAGACTGCTGAACAGCTAATCAAATGGCTTCTTAACATCTTCTACCCCCAAGCCATAAGACTGCTGAACAGCTAATCAAATGGCTTCTCAACATCTTCTACCCCCAAGCCATAAGACTGCTGAACAGCTAATCAAAAGGCTTCTTAACATCTTCTACCCCCAAGCCATAAGACTGCTGAACAGCTAATCAAATGGCTTCTTAACATCTTCTACCCCCAAGCCATAAGACTGCTGAACAGCTAATCAAATGGCTTCTCAACATCTTCTACCCCCAAGCCATAAGACTGCTGAACAGCTAATCAAATGGCTTCTCATCATCTTCTACCCCCAAGCCATAAGACTGCTGAACAGCTAATCAAATGGCTTCTTAACATCTTCTACCCCCAAGCCATAAGACTGCTGAACAGCTAATCAAATGGCTTCTCAACATCTTCTACCCCCAAGCCATAAGACTGCTGAACAGCTAATCAAATGGCTTCTCAACATCTTCTACCCCCAAGCCACAAGACTGCTGAACAGCTAATCAAATGGCTTCTCAACATCTTCTACCCCCAAGTCATAAGACTGCTGAACAGCTAATCAAATGGCTTCTTAACATCTTCTACCCCCAAGCCATAAGACTGCTGAACAGCTAATCAAATGGCTTCTCATCAGCTTCTACCCCCAAGCCATAAGACTGATGAACAGCTAATCAAATGGCTTCTTAACATCTTCTACCCCCAAGCCATAAGACTGCTGAACAGCTAATCAAATGGCTTCTCAACATCTTCTACCCCCAAGCCATAAGACTGCTGAACAGCTAATCAAATGGCTTCTCAACATCTTCTACCCCCAAGCCACAAGACTGCTGAACAGCTAATCAAATGGCTTCTCAACATCTTCTACCCCCAAGTCATAAGACTGCTGAACAGCTAATCAAATGGCTTCTTAACATCTTCTACCCCCAAGCCATAAGACTGCTGAACAGCTAATCAAAAGGCTTCTCAACATCTTCTACCCCCAAGCCATAAGACTGCTGAACAGCTAATCAAATGGCTTCTCAACATCTTCTACCCCCAAGCCATAAGACTGCTGAACAGCTAATCAAATGGCCTCTTAACATCTTCTACCCCCAAGCCATAAGACTGCTGAACAGCTAATCAAATGGCTTCTCAACATCTTCTACCCCCAAGCCATAAGACTGCTGAACAGCTAATCAAAAGGCTTCTTAACATCTTCTACCCCCAAGCCATAAGACTGCTGAACAGCTAATCAAATGGCTTCTTAACATCTTCTGCCCCCAAGCCATAAGACTGCTGAACAGCTAATCAAATGGCTTCTTAACATCTTCTACCCCCAAGCCATAAGACTGCTGAACAGCTAATCAAATGGCTTCTTAACATCTTCTAACCCCAAGCCATAAGACTGCTGAACAGCTAATCAAATGGCTTCTTAACATCTTCTACCCCCAAGCCATAAGACTGCTGAACAGCTAATCAAATGGCTTCTCAACATCTTCTACCCCCAAGCCATAAGACTGCTGAACAGCTAATCAAATGGCTTCTCAACATCTTCTACCCCCAAGCCATACGACTGCTGAACAGCTAATCAAATGGCTTCTCAACATCTTCAACCCCCAAGCCATAAGACTGCTGAACAGCTAATCAAATGGCTTCTTAACATCTTCTACCCCCAAGCCATAAGACTGCTGAACAGCTAATCAAATGGCTTCTCAACATCTTCTACCCCCAAGCCATAAGACTGCTGAACAGCTAATCAAATGGCTTCTTAACATCTTTCACCCCCAAGCCATAAGACTGCTGAACAGCTAATCAAATGGCTTCTCAACATCTTCTACCCCCAAGCCATAAGACTGCTGAACAGCTAATCAAAAGGCTTCTCAACATCTTCTACCCCCAAGCCATAAGACTGCTGAACAGCTAATCAAATGGCTTCTCAACATCTTCTACCCCCAAGCCATAAGACTGCTGAACAGCTAATCAAATGGCTTCTTAACATCTTCTACCCCCAAGCCATAAGACTGCTGAACAGCTAATCAAATGGCTTCTCAACATCTTCTACCCCCAAGCCATAAGACTGCTGAACAGCTAATCAAATGGCTTCTCAACATATTCTACCCCCAAGCCATAAGACTGCTGAACAGCTAATCAAATGGCTTCTTAACATCTTCTACCCCCAACCCATAAGACTGCTGAACAGCTAATCAAATGGCTTCTCAACATCTTCTACCCCCAAGCCATAAGACTGCTGAACAGCTAATCAAATGGCTTCTTAACATCTTCTACCCCCAAGCCATAAGACTGCTGAACAGCTAATCAAATGGCTTCTCAACATCTTCTACCCCCAAGCCATAAGACTGCTGAACAGCTAATCAAATGGCTTCTCAACATCTTCTACCCCCAAGCCATAAGACTGCTGAACAGCTAATCAAATGGCTTCTTAACATCTTCTACCCCCAAGCCATAAGACTGCTGAACAGCTAATCAAATGGCTTCTCAACATCTTCTACCCCCAAGCCATAAGACTGCTGAACAGCTAATCAAATGGCTTCTTAACATCTTCTACCTCCAAGCCATAAGACTGCTGAACAGCTAATCAAAAGGCTTCTCAACATCTTCTACCCCCAAGCCATAAGACTGCTGAACAGCTAATCAAATGGCTTCTCAACATCTTCTACCCCCAAGCCATAAGACTGCTGAACAGCTAATCAAATGGCTTCTTAACATCTTCTACCCCCAAGCCATAAGAATGCTGAACAGCTAATCAAATGGCTTCACAACATCTTCTACCCCCAAGCCATAAGACTGCTGAACAGCTAATCAAAAGGCTTCTCAACATCTTCTACCCCCAAGCCATAAGACTGCTGAACAGCTAATCAAATGGCTTCTTAACATCTTCTACCCCCAAGCCATAAGACTGCTGAACAGCTAATCAAATGGCTTCTCAACATCTTCTACCCCCAAGCCATAAGACTGCTGAACAGCTAATCAAATGGCTTCTCAACATCTTCTACCCCCAAGCCATAAGACTGCTGAACAGCTAATCAAATGGCTTCTTAACATCTTCTACCTCCAAGCCATAAGACTGCTGAACAGCTAATCAAAAGGCTTCTCAACATCTTCTACCCCCAAGCCATAAGACTGCTGAACGGCTAATCAAATGGCTTCTCAACATCTTCTACCCCCAAGCCATAAGACTGCTGAACAGCTAATCAAATGGCTTCTTAACATCTTCTACCCCCAAGCCATAGGACTGCTGAACAGCTAATCAAATGGCTTCACAACATCTTCTACCCCCAAGCCATAAGACTGCTGAACAGCTAATCAAAAGGCTTCTCAACATCTTCTACCCCCAAGCCATAAGACTGCTGAACAGCTAATCAAATGGCTTCTTAACATCTTCTACCCCCAAGCCATAAGACTGCTTAACAGCTAATCAAATGGCTTCTCAACATCTTCTACCCCCAAGCCATAAGACTGCTGAACAGCTAATCAAATGGCTTCTTAACATCTTCTACCCCCAAGCCATAAGACTGCTGAACAGCTAATCAAATGGCTTCTTAACATCTTCTACCCCCAAGCCATAAGACTGCTGAACAGCTAATCAAATGGCTTCTTAACATCTTCTACCCCCAAGCCATAAGACTGCTGAACAGCTAATCAAATGGCTTCTCAACATCTTCTACCCCCAAGCCATAAGACTGCTGAACAGCTAATCAAATGGCTTCTTTACATCTTCTACCCCCAAGCCATAAGACTGCTGAACAGCTAATCAAATGGCTTCTCAACATCTTCTACCCCCAAGCCATAAGACTGCTGAACAGCTAATCAAATGGCTTCTTAACATCTTCTACCTCCAAGCCATAAGACTGCTGAACAGCTAATCAAAAGGCTTCTCAACATCTTCTACCCCCAAGCCATAAGACTGCTGAGCAGCTAATCAAATGGCTTCTCAACATCTTCTACCCCCAAGCCATAAGACTGCTGAACAGCTAATCAAATGGCTTCTTAACATCTTCTACCCACAAGCCATAAGACTGCTGAACAGCTAATCAAATGGCTTCACAACATCTTCTACCCCCAAGCCATAAGACTGCTGAACAGCTAATCAAAAGGCTTCTCAACATCTTCTACCCCCAAGCCATAAGACTGCTGAACAGCTAATCAAATGGCTTCTTAACATCTTCTACCCCCAAGCCATAAGACTGCTGAACAGCTAATCAAATGGCTTCTTAACATCTTCTACCCCCAAGCCATAAGACTGCTGAACAGCTAATCAAATGGCTTCTCAACATCTTCTACCCCCAAGCCATAAGACTGCTGAACAGCTAATCAAAAGGCTTCTTAACATCTTCTACCCCCAAGCCATAATACTGCTGAACAGCTAATCAAATGGCTTCTTAACATCTTCTACCCCCAAGCCATAAGACTGCTGAACAGCTAATCAAATGGCTACCTGGGCTATTTGCATTGTGTGTGTCCTCCATTTTTATGCTACTCTCTGTTTATTATCTATGCATAGTCACTTTACCTCTACCTAAATTTACATATTACCTCAATTACCTCCACTAACTTGTGACTCATCACATGGACTCTGTACCCGTAACCCTTGTTACTGTCATTTTATTATTTATTATTTTAAAAATCTGACATGTTGGCTCGATTCACAACGAGTGTAGCTTTAATTGAGTACCCTGCATGTGTGATGTAATGAAAGTTTGAGTTTTAACGAGTACTATATGATTTTGGCGCTACGCATTTCCCTGGGCTAGAGGCTAGATGGGACGTTAACGTCTCGCTTAGCCTCAAGAAGTTAATTAACACTTATTTTTTACTTAAAACAGCATTGTTGTTTAAGGACTTGTAAGTAAGCATTTCACTGTCAGGTTTACACCTGTTGTATGTGACAAATAAAACTTGATATGATTTTGCAGTGGTTACATAATGATTATATGTGCATTTATAGGATGTATAAAGACTGATATTATATATCGAGAATAAGTACTTTGCATGATCGTGCTGCTTCCCTCTCTCCCCTATCTCTTTCTCTGTTTCTGTCTCACTCACCCTCTCTCTCTCTCTCTCTCTCTCGCTATATCCCCATCCCTCTATCTCTCTCTCCCTCTCACTCTCTTTGGCTCTTTCCCTTACAGATCTCAAGAACTTTCAAAATAACTTTTTTTAGATGTATCATTGAGATGAATGTTTCTGAAGTCAATGAAAGGTCCACCCCTCCTACTATCTCCCTCATTGAACCAGGTGTACAGGGTGTACATGTGGCACATTTTGTCCCCACCCTAACTGCTTCCTATGCAATCAACATCATCCTGGGTCTCCCCACCAATGTCTACATCCTGTGGCTGATACTGACTGGAGCTGGAGGCACAATGGCCTCAGAGTTCTTCTCTCTCAACCTGACCGTGTCTGAGATCATCTTCTGCCTCTTTAATACCGTCAGCATGGCTGAACTCTACACCCAGTCTGATTTTGTCCGCAAAGCTTCTCATTTTTCTTTCGGGTTAATTTTCTCTGGTCGTCCCCTGTTCCACTGCTGTATCTGTTTAGAGCGCTACCTGGCGGTGGTCCACCCTGTGGTCTTCCTGAAGTACAAACCCCTGAGATACAGGGTGGGGTGTTGTAGTGTTGTCTGGCTGATGGTTCTTGGGTCTTGCTGTCTATGTTTGTTTGAGTTGTTTTCACCACCTTTTGTTTACTCTCTCTTTGTCCAGACAATTATCTATTTTTCTCTGATGTCATTCTGCTGCCTCTCAGTTCTCTGGGCTCTGAAACGTCCAGGGCCGGGGGATGGGGACAGGGAGGGGACAAACAGCATTAAGATGAAGGCCTTTAAGATCATTTTGATTATCCTGGTTTATGCTGTGGTGTCTCAACTCCCACTGGCATTGATGGCACTGACTCAAAGTTACATTACTGTAATGGACTTTTATTCAGGCATGGCCATTTGCTTCTGCCTCCATGTCATCTCTGGGTTTGTGCAGCCCTTCCTCTACCTCCAAAGGGTTGGAAAGCTGCCCTGTATCAAAGGACTCTAAGATAAAAAAGTAAAATCTCGTCACCCCATTAGTGCCTTTAAAAATGTAGGAAATGTCATTGTATTTATGTTTTATGTTTTTCCATAATCATTTGTGATTTTAAATGTATGATTTTTTCCACATATGGATTTTATTGTTTTCCAATTCCTGGTGTCTGAATGTATTTCCAATGTAATCAGTGGCCTTAATAGCAGGGGTTGGAACCAGTTCATAGAACAGAACAGAAGAATAAGAACGTTTTCGAGGAACAGAGTCCAAACCGGGAACGAAACTGATCTATACTGTTCTAGAACAGAAACATTATTTTGAAAAGCATGAGAACTGATTAATAATGCTCTTTCACATTCCGAGATTCTTTTTTTTATGTCCGCAAAACCAAAACAAAGCTTAGGGAGAGAGTTGTTTAATTAGAGAAGAATGAATGAAGTATTTCAATGCTAGTTAAGAATACTGTAGATATCACGTTTCACATTGGATTCATTAACTACCAAAGGGTTTGTAGGGTTTTATAATCAATTCGGGTGGCGCTTTGAATGCACAAGTTTGTTAGCTAGCTGGTGCATCATTAAGCTAACTCTCTGGAGTTCAAAGACATTCACAATTCCTTCATAGAAGCCTCTCCTCCATAGGTATAATTATGTGGGTCTATTTCAGATAATGCATGTCTTAACAAAAAGATGCACAGCGCTTCAAGCCAAGCTTCCTCCTGCTGCAACATTTCTCGCTCTCTCCATACCCGCAAAATTTCAGATGTATCTCAAGCCTTCCACACACATTTGTCCAATACATGTCAGATGTTTGCCTGCTCCATAGCAAGCTGCTCTCTCCGCACTGATTGGTTTAGTCATTTAATGTTGATCTAAATGTAAAACAACTATACAAATCAGAGGTTTAAAAAAATAAATGAACGATAAAAAACATAATTTTTTTTAGTCCAACCTGCTAAGAACTTTATTTTGATGGTCGGAAAAGTGGAACAGGAACAAAAGAAGTATGATTCTATATTCAGAATGAAACAATTGTAAAATGATTTCGGTACCAACCCCTGCTCGAAAATTATGGTTAGATTCCTCCCGCTGTAGATTTAGTTTTGATAATGTTGAGTCTGCAGTTTATTTACTCACACAGTGTAAACCAGCACACAAACTTCTCAAATTGTCAATATTTATATATTTAGGCCAAGATTCAAACCGATCTAGCTTGTAGACAATGCAGCTTTTAAAGGCAACTGAACCATGTTCACAGAGATCGGGTTCATTGTAATCGCTGCACATGTCGGCTACACTGAAATTACCTTTCAATGTCAATATTATGGTTTTGCATAATATTGTTTGTAAACTGACCTGGTGTCATTCTGTTTTAATATTTGCGTGATGTTTTATTGTCAGAAAGACATACCATTCTGCTGGCTAATGCATAAACAGATGGCACCAAACATTTACATGTATTTTCTCTTGAAATGATGGATGATGATCGTGTTGAAAATTACAATGTAGATATTGTTGTGTTGATGTAATTAAATACACTTATTAAGGTACTCCCTGTCTATCTGACTACTTTAAAGATGATACATAAATGATATGTCTGTATATTTATAATGAATAATAATAAAAATTACATTAACAAATGAAACAGTAATATTCAACATACTTATTATTAAAGTCAATTATCAGGTCCAACTATTATGGTGTCAAAAAATTGCATTAAATAGTAGAGTTAGTAGAGTAATAGCGTAATAGAGTTAGTAGAGTAATAGAGTTTTTCATGAACTTTTAACCTTAGCTGATTTGAGAAACTCTGTGCCCTATCCATCCACAACACAATCTCCAACGCATATTCTCTTCAACCATACTGATGCTAACCTGGTTTACATAGATTAGTGGTTGTGGTCATTGTAGATGAGTGGTTGTTGTGAGGTCAGATAACCAACGGCATCTAGATAAGTTGTAGCTCTGGTAACAACTAGATGACTAGATGTTAAACAGTGGAAGATATGTTCATCACTAGATGGCTAGATGTTAAATTGTGGAAGATATGGTAATCACTAGATTGCTAGATGTTAAACTGTGGAAGATATGGTAATCACTAGATGACTAGATGCTAAACAGTGGTAGCTATGGTATTCCCTAGACAACTAGATGTTAAACTGTGGTAGAGGAGATCTCAGACAAATCAATTGTGGTACACTCTTAGAATAAAAGGTGCTAAGTAGAACCATAGAGGAACCTTTTTTGGTGCTGTGTAGAACCCTTTGCAGAGGGTTCTATCTAGAATCCTCAACGTAATGTTTTTCAAATAACCCTGTGTATATTGTTCTATCTAGAATCGTCTATGAAGGGTTCTGCCAAGAACCAATTTATCATCTAAAGGTTCTCCCTAGAACCATCTATGAACAGTTCCACCAGGCTTATTAACCTTTAATGACTTATGACAATGCAAATCATATATAAGGCCTTTCTTTGAGGGCCTAGTTATACACTAACACAGTGGTGTTAGGAATCTCCTGGTTTACAGGCCACATCATGCCTGCAAGTCATATTATGCTGGCTTGTAAAGTGATGTGTAATTCCTATTGGAATCCAGACAGAGTTAGGATATCCAACAAGTGGAATTGTTTTTCCCCCGCAATCTGCATTCAGAATGACTGCCAGGGTAGGGAAGATTGAATATTGAGACTACTTCAATAGTCTTAGCTGGAACAACTCTCAGTAAGGGGTGCAATTAATCAAATTACTAACAGATTGGATTTGTTTAGGAGATGTTATGTTATTTATCTTTGTATAGCATAAAATTCATCGACCAATCAATGCAAAAACACAGATATTACAATAAAACAAACCATTCTGAATATCTCCCTGCAGTAGAGCATAATGGGAAATATTATATAGAACCTTTCTTGCCTTCCAAAGAATCCTTCTTGCCTTCCTAAGAATAATCAAAAAACCCTTTCTTCCAAAAAAATGGTTCTTAGGATGTTAACACAAAGATGTTGGTTCCCAATTGGGGACCAGCCCCCCCACCGTCAGCTGGAACGGTGGCGCACGGAATGCAAAAATATTCTTAGAAATATTTAACCTCCACACATTAACAAGTCCAATAGCTCAAATGAAAGATAAACAACTTGTTTATCTATCCAGCAAGTCAGATTTCTAAAATGTTTTACGGCGAAAACATAGCACATATTTATGTCAAACCACCACCGAATACACACCGAAGACACAGCTAATTTCCATAGCCAAATTGAACAAAATATGCAATCACCAAACGCAGGATTAAAAGAAAAATAATTTCACTAACCTTTTGAAATCTTCATCAGATGACAGTAATATAACATGTTACACAGTACATTTATGTTTTTTTCAATAATATGCTATAAATATCCATAAATCTCTGTTTACAATGACGCATTGTTAAAAAAATGCTACTCAAATGTCCGGAGAAATGACGATGGCTTCTGCACACACCGTCAGCTAACATGGAATACACAACATAAACTTTGACTAAATATGCATGTTCTACATATATATAGAAAGATACACTTCTTCTAAATGCAATCGCAGTGTTACATTTATTTTTAACTTTACAGATTTCGTTCACTAGGCTATAATGTGAGTCGGTGCTCAGGAATGAGCATTTTGGCTCCTCTATCTCGGAGTCCACAGAAACCCAAATTTAACACATAAATGTTCCCTTACCTTTGCTGTTCTTCCATCAGAAGACCTGGAAGGGTTTATACTTACCAAAAACAGCTTTAGTTTTGAAGTCTGTGTCTTTCGGTTATCAAACACGACATATTTCGGTTGAAATGCAGCCAAAAAGTAAAGTTAGTTCGCACCAAAACGTCGAAATTACATATTATATGTCGACTAAACTTGTCAAACTTGGTTCAGAACACAGCGTTAGCATGTTATATAGCTTCACAGCAATTCTCAGGACGAAGAGAAACACACGCATCGTTTAATCAATCTTGGAAGAAAGACACCACAGGAGCAGAATGCGCATGAGAGTGACCTGTTTTCTCCCGCGACCGAAAGGTTTCGGCCCTTCATTACTCTCGTGAGCGTGCGATTCACACAATGAGAAGCCCCATTGAAAGCGGACACCGCGCTGAAGGCATAGGAACTGTTCCCAGGACTGTAGGTGCTTGGGAAGGGTGGGGGCGATGACGTCAAAGTTGGGCCAACTTTTTGGATGACAAGAGAGAGTTTGGGAGAATGAGTGCCCTGAGAGTTCTGCTTTACTTACAGACATAATTTAAACGGTTTTAGAAGCTTTAGAGTGTTTTCTATTCAATAATAATTTTTAATTGCATATATTAGCAATTTTTGACAGATCTTTTTTCTGTTTACCATGGGCACGCAATCACCTCAAAGGGGGCAGCAATCAGCCCTATCCCCATCAGGTTTTAAACGTTCTAGTTAGAACCTTTTGCCTTACAAAGAACTCTTGTCTTCCAAAAAGGATTATTCTGATCAAAACAGTTCTTGGTAGAACCATATTCCTAAGCAGGGGCGGCAGGTACCCTAGTGGTTAGAGCTTTGGGCCAGTAACCGAAAGTTTGGTGAATCGAATCCCCGAGCTGGTAAGGTAAAAATCTGTTGTAATGAACTAGGCAGTTAACCCACTGTTCCTAGGCTGGTATTGTAGATAAGAATGAAATACATAAAGCAGCTCATGTTAGCCTGGGTTCCAGTCTGTTTGTGCTCTTATTCCAATGTTTCCACTCTTCGTCATCTAAACATGGCAAGGAGTGGCTTATCTGCACACAAAGCTGTGTTTGTTTGAGAGGTTGTAGTAAAGATGGATGGTTGACTTGGTGAAACTGAATTAGTTGGGTAGTTTTTAATGTGTCAGATTTTTGGGGGGGATTAATGTTTTGTTGAGTTTTCACACACACATACACACTCAGTCTTGTACAACTAACCTTGTGGGAAGCCTAACCCTAGCTCCTAACCCTAACCCTAAATCTAGCCCTAGCTCCTAACCTTAACCCTAAATCTAGCTCCTAACCCTAACCCTAAATCTAACACTAGCCCTTAATGTAATTCTAACCCTAACACTAACCCACACACAAACAAAGTCCTGACTTTTCAAAAGTATATATTATTTTCCTACCTTGTCAGGACATTATAATAAAGTAGGATAACACACACACACACTAATCACACAGCAACAAACAGATCAGTCACAACTCAGTGACGACCCTGCACCTTTCTTCATCTTTTCTTTCATCTCTCAGTGGAGTCGAAGCAAAGTAGGAGATCTCAGGAGGGGGAGGAGGAGACAGCGAGAACCCTTTCTTTTATAAAGAGTGCAGCATCCCTCCTTTCAACCCTCACAGCCCTGTCGTTGAGACGCAAATAATGCTGCTATTGACAATCAACAAATTGTTCAAATTGATTAGGGCATTTCTAATGATAAAATAGTTAAGATTATCTATTATCAGGTGTGGGAGCTAGGTGTGGTGTGTATATGTTTACATACAGTAGGGCCAATAGTATAATCACGTAAGTTGTATACTTGAAGCTTGTTTTGTTTCTGGTCTGTTTGATCACTATCAAGCATGGAGTTTCTGGTTCCCAAGACATGCTTCTTCTGCGAGGTGTATTCTAAGTTCTACAGCGAAAATTATGAGGAAAAGAATAGCCTCAGCAGGAGCCACAAAAACCATCAGGACCTGGAGGTGAGCGCCCCAAACAACCAACCAGCCACAACACTGAAAAATCAACCACCAATCATCAAGAACATTTTGACAATCAGAGGTGGGGCAAATTTAGTCAATTCAGTTAGTAAACCAAAATTCCCAGCCAAAGTGAAGGCTGGTGTGCCAGACTCTGCCAGACTCTGCCAGAGTCTGTCACCGGCGTGACTGGGGCCACATTGCGGTGACAATCGGCCTGCTCCTTCTGCCAGAGAACGATGCGCTGGAGACGATTGTGCGTTGGGTTCCATACTTCCTCGGCAATCCAGAACCAATTGTCCACCGTAGGAGCCTCGATCTGACTCCAGTGCCAGGGTGACAGGCATAGCTGATAGCCAAGGCAGAAACACAGCCCACTCCCCTGCTGGTACTGACAGTAACTACGAAGGTTCCTACCCAGTCCCTGATTTACCCTTTCCACCTTCCTATTAGATTGGGGATGGTACCCAGAGGTGAGGCTAACCATGACCCCCAGTCGTTCCATGAAGGCCTTGCAGACACGGGGAGGTGAACTGAGGACATCCGGGATCCCGTAGTGCTGGAAGGTGTGTGAGAAAAGAGCCTCTGCAGTCTGCAGGGCCTTACGGAGACCAGGCAGAGGAATTAAACGACAGGCTTTGGAAAACCGGTCCACAATGACCAGGATGATGGTGTGATGGGGATGGGGAAGGTCAGTGACAAAGTCCATGGAGAGATGGGAGCGGGGTTGTTGTGGATCCAGCAGCAGGTGGAGTTTGCCAAAGGGGAGGTGTCTAGGTGTCTTGCTCTGTGCGCAGGTGGAGCAGGAAGATACGTAAACCCGGATGTCCCGGCCAAGGTGGGCCACCAGTACTTGGCAGAGAGACAGTCGATAGTACGAGCTATACCCGGGTGCCCCGACACAGGTGCTGTGTGTGCCCAGGCGAGGAGACGGTCCGAACATCAAAGGGAACATATATTCACCCCTCAGAACAGTGGGCAGTTGAGGGCTCCTGTCGCAGAGCTTGACGAATGTCCGCGTCCGATCCTCTGAGTCATGCAACGCATTGGGCTTAACATTCTTTGGTCACGTGCCTGTAGGAGAGGATAAAGTCAAACCTGGCAAAGAATAGGGCCCACCTGGTTTGACGCGGGTTCAGCCTCTTCACTACTTGAATGTACTCCAAGTTCCTGGGTGTTTAGCACCCTCCAGCCAGTGTCACCATGCTTTCAGCGCCTTCTTGACTCACGATCCCCCACATCTTAAATTACGCTCCACGGGAGACCGCTTCAAATGAGTAGAAGGCGCATGGATGGAGTTTCGGAGGCGATCCGTTGCGTTGGGAGAGAACAGTCCCTACTCCAACCTCGGAGGCGTCCACCTCCACGATGAAGTGCAGAGACGTGTCAGGGTGAGTCAGAACAGGACTGTTAGTAAAACGTTCCTTGAGTGCATGGAAGGCTTCATTGGCCTCCCCAGTCCAGCGCAGCTATTGAGGACCTCCCTTCAGGAGGGAGGTGAGAGGGGCCACCACTGTACTGAACCCCCTAATGAAGCCCCTGAAATAGTTGGCAAAACAAAGGAAGCGAGGCAATGCTTGGTCGTGGAACAGGCCACGACCATACCGCACTGACCCTCTGCTCTTCCATCACCACTCCCGTTGTGGATTTTCGATGGCCCATGAAGGAGACTGGTGCTGATGCTGAAGGCTGTCTTCCAGTCATACCCAAATTTAGTAAAGTACTTAGCACCTGTACGATCACATTGGGTATGAGAGGCAGGAGATAACTGAACAGTAGCCGTATTCAGTGTCCGGTAATCAATACAGGGGCGGAGACCTCCCTGCTTCTCCCTGCTTCTTCTCAAAAAAGAAGCTGGAGGCAGCCAGAGAGGTTGACGGTCTCTGCATTAGAGAATGGGTAAATGTGCCCCCGTGGGAGGGTGGAACCAGACAGTAGGTCAATAGTGCAGTCCCATAGGTGATAAGGGGGCAGGCACTTGGCACAAGTCTTCAAAAAGGCCACCTGTGGTCCCGGAACAGGTCCCGGCACAGATTGACACAGAGAGATACATCACTTGGCACTCCTGCTACCAACCCAACAACCTCCTTGTCACGTTCTGACCTTAGTTCCTTTGTTTTGTCTTTCTTTTAGTATGAACAAGTGAACAAGTGTTCAATCACATCCAACTACGTCAACATTTCTAACATTCTAACATTTCTGACATTTCCAGTTGCAGTCTCGTCATTAATGAGGAAATAATAATGTGGTGTCATGTCTCTAGTATCCTTAAACTGAGGACACGCTCCTTAGGGCGAATGTCGTGCCTCATGCACCAACACAACAGCTCTCTCATAACTCTCTCCTCCAATTTCCCCATCAACTCACTGACTGTCTCTGATTCACTCCATTCACTCCCTTCACTCCCCTCCAAGTTCACCTTCCTCTCCCAGACTCTTCACCCCTCGGCTCCGCAGACCACCCCGTGTGCCCCCCAAATTTTTTGAGGCTGCTTCTTGGGCCTACATCGTGACCGCCTAACCCGATGTTGTTGCTGTCCCTCCTTTGCTGCTTCCGCCTGCTTCCATGGCAGGCTTTTGTCTCCTGCCATTATTTCGTCCCAAGTCCAGGATGTCCTCCCAGGCCCAGGATCCCTGCTCCCCCTGGGCACGCTGCTTGGTCCGTGGGTGGTGGGATCTTCTGTCACGATTGTTGTTGTAAGACACGGACCAAAGTGCAGAGTGGTATGGTTCCATCATCTTTTATTAGAAGTGAAACACACAGAAAACAATAAAGCGCAAAAATGAAACGTGAAGCTAATGTAGTGCACATAGACAAGATCCCATAACAAACAGGTGGGAAAAGGCTGCCTAAATATGATCCCCATTCAGAGACAACGATAGACAGCTGCCTTTGATTGGGAACCATACCAGGCCAACATAGAAATAACAAAACTAAAATGCCCATAGTCACACCCGACCTATCCAAAATAGAGAATAAAGGATCTCTAAGGTCAGGGCGTGACAATGGATTTCTGTCCAGCAGTTTGTGACATCAGCAGATGTAAGAGGGGCTTTATAAATACATTTGATTGATTTGATTGACTATGCAAATAGAGAGAGACCCTGAATCCAGACAACACTATTACTGTGTATATCTGAAGCCCATATGATTTGATTATGTAAGGTGAAAGAGTGAGTCCTTGTGGCTGGCTGGACTGACTTGTGGCTGGGAAAGACAGGTGCTGAGTGAAATGAGTGATAATGCTTATTTTTCCGACAATGCCAGAATGCAAATCCCTGAGCGTGTGTGTGTGTGTGTGTGTGTGTGTGTGTGTGTGTGTGTGTGTGTGTGTGTGTGTGTGTGTGTGTGTGTGTGTGTGTGTGTGTGTGTGTGTGTGTGTGTGTGTGTGTGTGTGTGTGTGTGTGTGTGCGTGCGCAGCATATGCATTTTGTTAATCTGTGTTTTGTTCATGATACGCTTTGATAGGATTTCTAGTCAAATACAATGACTTGCTGTAAACTTATCATAGAATAGAGCTCAATTCATCACTGCCCACAGGTGTGTGTATGTAAATAACACAACACGTGACTTGTTAGGAAGAAAACAGGACAGAGAGCTTTGGACACAATCACTCATACATGTAGATGTTATTCCATTGGGTTGGACTAAGCCTTCTGCAGGAGAGAGAACCACGAATATCCAATAGCAAGGTCTGACTTACCAAAACAACTAAGGTTAGTTATTTTACATTTTAACATCTCTGAGTATGTTATCTCAGGCTAATTGTTTTACATCTCCTCTTCATGTTGTCTTTCAGACTTTCTGAGTCAAACTACAATGTCTAGACTGACATGAGAGGAGACTTACATATATAAAATGATTTTTTATGTATGTTTACATCAATATATTAAATCTGTTTTTTTTTACTACAATATATTGAAACAAAGTCATGAATAGTGTGATCTCCCTTCTCTCATATCTCTTGTTACAAAAGGATGAATGCCTCTTCAGGAAATCACACTTACTTTGACAGATGGGAGGTTTGCTTGGACCAGGGCTATGTTGCGCCAGTGCTTGCCCATGCTGTCCAGGCCCTGTGCTTCCTACTGGGGATGCCAGCTCTGGTCTGGTGCCTCTGGCTCTCTCTGAGTGGAAGTCTCTCTGGAGGTCTCAAACCCACCCAGGTCTTCCCTATTAACCTGTTTGCAGTGGAGCTGGTGTTCTGTGTCGAGGGTCTACTTGAGGTGACCACCTACTTATTCACGAAGGACGTCATGTTATGGAATAATAATAATGTCCTGTATTACCTCTCCTGGACCTGCAGGCCCCTGCTCCAGAGCTGCATCTGTGTGGAGCGCTACCTGGCGGTGGTCCAACCTGTGGCTTTCCTCAAGTACAGACTCCGGAGGTACAGGGTGGCAAGTTCAACGTTGATCTGGGTGTTGTCTCTCGCATTTGCATGTTCTCCTATCACTTCAATGGGTCATGATGAAGCTGGAATATATGTAATCAGTTGTGTCTATTGCTTTGGGTTGGCCGTCATTTCTCTCTGCTGCTTCTTCATCCTGCGTGTGCTGAAGCAGCCTGGTCCAGGAGAGGTAGAGGGGGGCAGAGGGGGAGAGAAGAAACAGGGAACGACAAATCCACATAAGATGAGAGCTTTTGGGATCGTCTTAATCAACCTGGTGATCATCTTGGCGAGCTCCATCCCGGTGGTTGTTGGTTGGACCGCTCTGTTATCTAGTCTTGACCTTTACTGCAAGGTCTTCCCCTTGTTAGTGATGGTTAACATCTTCAGTGTCCTGGTCTCACCCCTGATGCACCTCTACAGAGAGGGAAGGCTGCAATGCCATAGAGGGCCAGAGATACGTTAGACTTACAATTGTGGGCACTGAAAGTCCAGGTTTTTGTGACAAACTATCACTAAATTATGGTAGAGCGCTTTGTTAAATACGCATTGAATAATAAAAATGGTCCTACCAATACCGTGGCGCAGCCTAACTGCTTAATACCTGCAACATGGTTGTTTAATACATTTTGTTATTTTTCATTTGATTATTATTATTTTATTTTTTTGTGGCATGTAGCAATATAATTTTGTGAGACACTGCATGTGAGCATTAGTTATGTTTGTTAAGTACAGCTGCACCACTTGTTTAGCATTTCTTGATTGTTGTTGGTTTGCGTGATTAATTTTACAATACATTTTAGGATGGGGTGGATAGGTATGGGATTAGGCCCATTCATTTAGCTTAAGCATTAATTTATGGTTGTTTTGTTGATAATTGTATGTTCTACTTTGAATTTAGGTTTCTTGTTTGTCACTAAGATTACATCATTTTGTTCAAATGTGACCCGATTCGGGAAACTAGGCATCATATCGTAAATCACGACTTCACAGGAGAGCTGTTTAAATGTTAAAAAAATATTTTTTATCAAAATGCGTTTTTTTTCTGAAATTCCTTCTTAAACAGGTGAACTTTCATGTGCCTTAAAATCAAACTTGTATGCCATCTGTAAATATAAATAAAATGGTTAAATTATGACCCTAGTTGGTTTAGCCACAGAAAAAGTGAGCAACCTTTCCACTAGCCATGATTGGCTGAGATAATGGGTGGCTGGACATGCCGAGAGATGACTTTGGATTGGTCTACTATATAGCATGCGTCTGTCTATTGGAGCTGGTCAGTATGTTTAGGTAATCATGTTGAACACGGCTTTTGAAAAAAATGTATTGTGTAGTAAAACTGCAGAAATGTCAAGTTAAAGTGTACTGTTAGCAAGATAAAGTTAGTTGGCTGGCTGGCTCGCTAACGTTATGTGTATGCTCTCCACTTTCTGGGGGACCGAGTTTTGAAATCAGTGCAATTTGAGTATGATAGTTAAGGAGATGATACAAACACCAGTCTGGATTACATTGTCAAACTAAGGGCAAATATGCATGGTATCAGACTAGAGATGCATCCACCTATTATGTATACTGGTAAGATTTTCAGGTATTACACATTTCTAATTTTGACAGAAAGTGGTTTCATTTCAAGTGTACTGTTAGCTAGCTAACGTTAGCTGGCTGGGTCACTAGCTAATGTTATGTGTATGATCTTATTCTTCGTATCTCAGACACATTTGCTTGACTAATTATAGCCATAGAACCTGGTAGGTTAGCTACCTGCGGATTCATGCAGGGTAGTAATGAGTTGTGAATATGGTCCATTGTTTAGCTAGCTAGCTACATGTCTTAACATAAAACTCCACTCTAATTTTGGCAAAGTATTTCATTTCAAGTTAATGTGTACTGTTAGCTAGCTAGCTAACGTTAGCTGGCTGGTTTGCTAACTAATGTTATGTCATGCGTTGGGAGTCATTGTTTACCTAGCTAGCTATCTGGCTACATTTGTTAACAAACGACTCTCATCTTATTGTGCCAGAGTGCAGAATAACTGACACATTTTTGAACGCTTAACACCTGTTGAAAATGTCCGGTGTCAGTTAACGTCAGCAACAAAACGTAATTCAATTGTTGCCAGCAGCACAGTTACAGTCACCAACGCTCTGGATAACATGAAAAAGCCTAACCAGCTCTGCTAGTGCAGGTAAAATAGTCAGAGTGGGGTGTTTTCATTATGTGTCTGTTAGTAGCTAGCCAATTAGCCAGTTAGCTTGTGTGCTTGACTATAGTTGTGAGGTCAGACCTTTCAGAACAGCCCTACTTATTGGACCGAGGTAATGACAGTTTCAGGTTGGATATTCGATGGATATTCGCATGTAGTTTTCCTTACGTCCACCAACTGCAGTAAGGGACCGTCATCATAGTGACAAATCACATTTTTCAAATTTCAATAGCTCTTTAACCATTACTCCTAAAACTTTCACAACTGGTTCTATTTAACACGATGGCATAGACACACATTGCACACACTTATTTTAATTTTGAATTTCAATAGCTTCTTGGTCATGTGACCTACTGACTTGAAACAAGGTTCAGAATGTCAATTGACTACCCTGCTATATTGCACACTTTAGTTTGTCCATTTTCATCTCACATGTTTTTACATACATTTTTTTACTTTCTAATTTAGAAAGTTTGAGTCGGAAGTTTACATACACTTAGGTTGGTGTCATTAAAACCACTCCACAAATTTCTTGTTAACCTACTATAGTTTTGGCAAGTCGATTAGGACATCTACTTTGTGCGTGACACAAGTAATTTTTCCAACAATCTTTAACAGACTATTTAACTTATAATTCACTTTATCAAAATTCCAGTGGGTAGAAGTTTTCATACACTAAATTGACTGCGCCTTTAAACAGCTTGGAAAATTCCAGAAAATTATGTCTGATAGACTAATTTACATTATTTGAGTCCATTGGAGGTGTACCTATGGGTGTATTTCATGGCCTACCTTCAAACACCTTGCCTCTTTGCTTGATATCATGGAAAAATCTAAAGAAATCAGCCAAGACCTCAGAAAAAAATTGCAGACCTCCACAAGTCTGGTTCATCCTTGGGAGCAATTTCCAAACGCCTGGTACCTGGTACCACGTTGATCTGTACAAACAATAGTACGCAAGTATAAACACCATGGGACCACGCAGCCATCATACCGCTCAGTCAAGAGACGCGTTCTGCCTCCTAGAGATTAACATACTTTGGTGCGAAAAATGTGAATCAATCACAGAACAACAGCAAAGGACCTTGTGAAGATGCTGGAGGAAACAGGTGTAAAGTATCTACATCCACTGTAAAACGAGTCCTATATCGACATAACCTGAAAAGCCGCTCAGCAAGGAAGAAACCACTGCTCCAATTCTGCAATAAAAAAGACAGACTACGGTTTGCAACTGCACAGGGGGACAAAGATCGTACTTTTTGGAGAAATGTCCTCTGGTCTGATGAAACTAAAATAGAACTGTTTGGCCATAATGACCATCATTATGTTTGGAGGAAAAAGTTGGAGGCTTGCAAGGCGAAGAACACCACACCATCCCAACCGTGAACCACGGGGGTGGCATCATCATGTTGTGGGGGTGCTTTGCTGCAGGAGGGACTGGTGCACTTCTCAAAATAGATGGAGTCATGAGGCAGGAAAATTAAGTGGATATATCAAAGCAACATCTCAAGACATCAGTCAGGAAGTTAAAGCTTGTTTGGAAATGGGTCTTCCAAAAGGACAATCACCCCAAGCATACTTCCAAACTCGTGGCAAAATTAAGGACAACAAAGTCAAGGTTTGGAGTGGTCATCATAAAGCCCTGACCTCAATTGTATAGAAAATTTGTGGGCAGAACTGAAAAATCATGTGCTAGCAAGGAGGCCTACAAACGTGATTCAGTTACACCAGCTCTGTCAGGAGGAATGGGCAAAAATTCACCCAACTTAATGTGGAAGCTTGTGGAAGGCTACCTGAAACGTTTTACCCAAGTTAAACAACTTAAAGGCAATGCTACCAAATACTAATTGAGTGTATGTAAACTTCTGACAACTGGGAATGGGATGAAAGAAATAAAAGCTGAAAAAAATAATTCTCTCTACTATTATTCCTACATTTCACATTCTTAAAATAAATTGGTGATCTAACTGACCTAAGACAGGGAATTTTTACTAGGATTAAATGTCAGGAATTGTGAAAAACTGAGTTTAAATGTATTTGGCTAAGGTGTATGTAAACTTCCGACTTCAACTGTGCATACATCAGGGATAAATAATAACGTAGTCCTTGGAGGGCTCTTCAAACCCCTACTCTGTGTGTCACCTGTTTGAGGGAGTCTCTCCAATGGCTAGGAGCCAAACTGTCTCTAGCATGTTAGCACATGGGGGTAAGGGAGATTACAAAGTAGCCCTCTAGCAGGGCTTTTCCAATCCCTCCCTATATGTCACCTGTTTTTAGGTGTTGCTAATGATGCAAACCAAACGGGAGTTACCTCGGAATTATTGTATTCCGTACACAAAGAGTACTGCAGATGGTAACAGCTGATGATTGTTTATAGAATGCGGCAGGCGGTTCTGGAATATGGGGCTTTCGGTCAAACATGAAAATGTGAGGGTGGTTCCACCAGACTCAATGATTTTCTGCGGGGCTCTTGTAAATTAATCCTTACCTTGACAGGAAGCCAATCAAAGAACAGTGGCTCAAATGCATCCCTGGCTTTGGCTGGGAGGGGGGAGTTAAGTCCTAGGAGACGGCTGATGAAAGTGTACTACTGGCATCAGTCTGATCTCAAAACGGCTGTGGTGAAACGCTAAAACATGCGTCCCCCGGATACTTAGCAAACTCTAAACCGTGAAGGTTTGAATCTATCGCTGGCTTTGGCTGGACCCTCTAACAGTGGAGCACTAAATGGAGATGGAATGTGCTTAGCGGTTATGGACACTGCCAGGTCTCAGGTCTGCCTGGGTGTGGGACTCTACACATTCTATATGGGAACTGTCCTCCACACTCCTTGGAGCATGTAGTGGAGATTGCATGTGCCTTACCAGTAGCTGAAACTACCAGGCCTCAGGCTTGCCTGATTGCAGAACACCACACATTGTAGGTGGGGAGGTCTCCGCTACTGTCACTACACTCGAGGCGGAGACCAAACGCATTGCATAGGGCATTGCATAGATCTGGCTCATGCCCTACAAAGTGGGGAGAGATATCTCCAGCTTGTCTGGGGAGGGAGGCTTATACCTGATGTGGGTAGTACCATCCACAGCCATTAATTTACTGTGTACCCATGTAAGAGAGAAAAGCCTCTGATGATAGCGCCTGGTTTGACTCGACTGGATGTCAATTTGATGATATCTGACCGTATTATGCTACCCTTTGCAGTCCTACTCAAACCACCTTTGGGGTAGCTGTGACCCCCCCATGTCAAAGTGAGGAAATTAGATGAAGTGGGGTAAATTGTGGGACATAATTAAGAGCCTCTTGAGGGAGCCAAATGCCTCATCATCTAATTAGTGACATGCATGAATGGATGAACGAGATTCCCACTCTCCCTCCCTACTATCTTGCGAAACCACAGCCAAGCACAAGGGCTTGACAGAATCAGTAGAGAAAGAAAGAAGACCCGGTTGAGCTTGATGCTCGCCCTGAACAGGCTTTCGCTTCTGGCATCAAGCACCCTGCATGTTTGTGGGGAACCTGAAGCTAAATCACTCGTAGATGACCTGATTCTGGGTCAGGATTTCGTATGTAGCAGAGCAGCTCCCTCGCTGCGATTTATTGAAAGTTGACCCTCGATCCAAGCTTTTGTCGGGGACGGAAGGACTCTTCCTCCACCATCCTCCTTCTTTACTTATGGGTTACCAGGTGCACACAGAAGGGCCAGAGGCCAGACAAAGTGTGTGACAGAGCCAAGGCAGGTAGAATGTGTAAGACATTGACATTGGGATCTGGATAGGTAGGGGGCTAGGTGGTGGTCGCCCATCCGCCCGGGCCCGTCCTCTGGTGAGATTGTGAGTCAGGTTGGGACTCGCTGTGGAAGTCAAAGTGTTACCAGGCGCACGAGGAGGCATCCCCCAAGGCAGGGAGTGCTCAGAGTCCGAGCAGCGGTGGCCGGAATTGGGGGCTGTGGGCAGCACTAAGGCTGTGGAATTTGGAGTGGGGACTTGGGGTCTCTTAGCGGGACTCTAGACCAGGAGCACAGAGCCTGTTTTGGGTTACCAGGTGCACAGAGCCTTTTTCGGGGTACCAGGTGCACAGAGCCTTTTTCGGGGTACCAGGTGCACGTGGTTCCTGACAGCATGACTCTAGATGTCTTAGTAATTCCAAGGAGTAAGCTATACTCTAAGGCCAAGAGAGAGGGGTGTTGACCAGGTAAGGAGAGTAGGTGTGGAGGTCTGTAGTTCCAGGGAGTAAACTATACACTCTCAGGACCAAGTGAATATGTGTGTGAATGACCATGTCCTACAGCAGGAGCTATTGAAATGTTACGTTTTGAAAAATTCATGCAAAATCGAGTGAGATGAAAATGGACAAACTAAGCCCACTGAGTGGACATTCTGAACCTTGTTTGAAGTCAGTAGGTCACATGACCAAGGAGGATTTGAAATGTAACACTTATTAAATTTCATATCAAATCGTGGGAGATGAAAATGGACAAACTAAAGGGTGTGCAATTTAAAATGGTGGTTAGTGGGCATTCTGAACCTTGGTTGTGGTCAGTAGGTCACATGACCAAGAAGCGATTGAAATTCAAATGTAAAAACAGTTTATACTTTGTTTACGCTCCCTAACTAATTAATATAGGAATACAAAATGCTGCTCAAATTTCCACATGTTTATTAGCTTTGGAAAACAAATTAATGTCCAAATTGTGAAAATAAGACCTGTGCAACGTTGTGCACAATTTTTCCAATATCATGACACTTATTTGGAGTCTGTAGCTCAAGAGGTTGGAAAGCTATTGATGTTTGAAAGCGCAAATATCTGTTGAATATCCACCTGAAACTGTCTTTACCTCAGTACTTATTGGCCAGTGCGTCCAATGTGTGCTCTGAATGTGAAACTACAGAGCGATAGGGTGAGTTGTGTTCAGTGAGCTGTTATGTTCAGTGAGCTGTTCTCTCTCGTAGGGCAAGTAATGTTCAGTGAGCTATTCTCTCACTTAGATGCCTGGAAGTAGCTGGCAAGTTAGTACAGAACAGTTGGATCATCCCTTAAAGATGTGGGTGGGGCTAAGGCTTAATAAGAGGGTGACCAATGTTGAGTGGGTGTAGATAGTAGTACCAAAACATTGAAGATGGTTTTCTCAAAAGTGAGTTTCCAAGTTGAACAACTTTCAAAGCAGAATTACTTCCCCACTGTTTCCTCAAATGCAGTGTATGATATACCATTTTGTAGCTCTGAGTCTCTACTTTTATCCAATGTAAAACACAGAAATTCAAATGTTGCTACATAATACAGAATCCAGGTGGTGAGTCACAAATTAATAGGGGCTGGACGTGCATGAAACTTGGCGTATTTGTGCTTAGTTAGTTAGCATTGGATTGCGGAACTAGCTCTAAATTCTTTAATATTTGACTCGGATATAGAAAATGGTATCCACATGTGTATCTAACTCTTCGGAATTAGAAAAAGAGCCTCCCAAACTATCCCTTTAAAGTCAGCTATTTTAATGGCAGAGGCACGTCATTTCAAATGTCAACACATTAGTCAAATTATGGCTAGTCTAGATGAGTGTCATCTTGTTTTGAGTCCTCTTCACAGCATACTGTAGGTTCTAAATCCTAATCCCTGGACAGAGGAATAGACACTCATTCTACCCCAATAAGAACAAGCCACGGGAGGTACAGTTAACTCTGTCTTACGTTGTCTTGAAAACCCACAGTAAATTATATCAATTTGTAATAATAACATTGTCTATTCATGAGTATTAGGTTATTTCCTGTGATGATAAAACGTGTTTTATACTAAGTGTCCACCTCTCCAGATCCCCTAATTATCTCTCCTCTTGTTTTTCTCTCCCCCTCTTTGTCTTAGAACTCATTTCTTCCTAGTCTTCAGAGACTAAAGGAACAGAGGACATGCAGCAATGAAGGACCCAAACTCCTCCTGATCCCATAAGGTTTCAGTTTTCCAGTGATGCATCTGGGGGGAGTGTTACCTGGCTGTTGTCCAGCCTATAGTCTTCCTCAAGTACAGACTCCTAAGGCACAGGGTGGCATATGTGATCATAGCACGGTTGCTGACACTTTGCCTCCTTGTGTCAAAGGGCGCTACCGGTGGCGGCATCAAATTCAGTGCCTGTATCTTCACCGCGGTTCTGTCTATCGACATGTTCTGCAGTGTCTTCTTACTGAGGGTGCTGAGCAGGTCCAGTCCAGGGGATGAAGAGAAAGAGAGAGGGTGAAACAGAGGAGAGGGAGGGAAGCTGAGGAAGAGAATAGCCTCCTGTTCCATCCAGATCATCCTGCGGACCTTGATGCTGAACTACTCTCCTATCATCGGGTTGGGAAACTGTCCTGCATCTGGGGTTAAAGAGAAGGATAACTGCACTGTAGGGGAAAAGGTTGTCTTGAATTTCTCTGGTAATCATTGTGTTCCGTTCCTTTTAATCATACTGTTGATGCCATTTAGAGGTTTTGACATTTGGAATACGTTTTTTATGGTTAAACTAAAGTGTGTGCAAGGGGGTAAATATGTGTGTGTGGAATTGTCATTTATTTGTCTTGTATATCTGTTAATCTGAGAGAAATTAGGGATACAATTATATGCTATTTCTCAATTCCTGACTCTTTTGCTTGGTTTGACAAATTGTAACCCCCCCCCAATAAAATACTGTATATGTTACGATTTCAACTTTTCTAAACAATCTTTTCAACTCTATTACATCCAGTATAGAAGTTGTTTCTCTACAATTGTGTGATGTTCCATATTGAAATTAATATGCTGTATGTATTTAAAAGAAGTGTGGAATAAAGCAAATATGATTGATTCAACAGTTCAGGTCCTTGTCTGTCTGTCATTTATGATTACAACATTTCATCAAAAATGTATCCCCCTTCAGTAATGAATGCATATGGCTTGGCTAATTGTATAACTACTATGAAACATTCAAACCCAAACAGGACCCATTGCATAAAAACATTAGCTACCATGATTATTGAGACCTGCCTGATGTTCGTATTGGTCATTTGCATGACAGCCAACGTATTTTAGCTGTTGTAACTGCCTCTGAAGGACACAAACTGGCTGAATTGACATTCCTTTTAACCTAAAAACATATACAGTGGGGCAATTTAGTGCTGTATTTAGTCAGCTACCAATTGTGCAAGTTCTCCCACTTAAAAAGATGAGAGAGGCCTGTAATTTTCATCATAGGTACACTTCAACTATGACAGACAAAATGAGAATAATTTTTTTTCAGAAAATCACATTGTAGGATTTTTAATTAATTTATTTGCAAATTATGGTGAAAAATAAGTATTTGGTCACCTACAAACAAGCACGATTTCTGGCTCTCACAGACCTGTAACTTCTTCTTTAAGAGGTTCTTCTGTCCTCCACTCGTTACCTGTATTAATGGCACCTGTTTGAACTTGTTATCAGTATAAAAGACACCTGTCCACAACCTCAAACAGTCACACTCCAAACTCCACTATGGCCAAGACCAAAGAGCTGTCAAAGGACACCAGAAACAAAATTGAAGACCTGCACCAGGCTGGGAAGACTGAATCTGCAATAGGTAAGCAGCTTGGTTTGAATAAATCAACTGTGGGAGCAATTATTAGGAACTGGAAGACATACAAGACCACTGATAATCTCCCTCGATCTGGGGCTCCACGCAAGATCTCACCCTGTGGGGTCAAAATGATCACAAGAACGGTGAGCAAAAATCCCAGAACCACACGAGGGGACCTAGTGAATGACCTGCAGAGAGCTGGGACCAAAGTAACAAAGCCTACCAACAGTAACACACTACGCCGCCAGGGACTCAAATCCTGCATTGCCAGACGTGTCCCCCTGCTTAAGCCAGTACATGTCCAGGCCCGTCTGAAGTTTGCTAGAGAGCATTTGGATGATCCAGAAGAAGATTGGGTAGAATGTCATATGGTCAGATGAAACCAAAATAAAACTTTTTGGTAAAAACTCAACTCGTCGTGTTTGGAGGACAAAGAATGCTGAGTTGCATCCAAAGAACACCGTACCTACTGTGAAGCATGGGGGTGGAAACATCATGCTTTGGGGCTGTTTTTCTGCAAAGGGACCAGGACAACTGATCCGTGTAAGGGAAAGAATGAATGGGGCCATGTATGGTGAGATTCTGAGTGAAAACCTCCTTCCATCAGCAAGGGCATTGAAGATGAAACATGGCTGGGTCTTTCAGCATGACAATGATCCAAATACTTTTTTGCCCCACTGTATATGACCACATTGAAGCACCATGGAAAACAAATTTGATTTGCAAAAAGTAATCAACTTCTGATTTACAGTATAAATATCCCCATTAGCTGGCACTAATCAGCTAGTCTTTCTGGGGTCTGACATAACGAAAAGACATTACAGGCAAAAGTAATTGTTTTGGTCACATACACATGGTTAGCAGATGTTAATGCGAGTGTAGCGAAATTCTTGTGCTTCTAGTTCCGACAATGCAGCAATATCTAACAAGTTATCTAACAAATTCACAACAACTACCTTATACACACAAATGTAAAGGGATGAATAAGAATATGTACACATGGATGAGCAATGGCCGTGCGGAATAGGCAAGACCCAGTAGATGGTATAGAATAGAGTATATACATATGAGATGAGTAATGTAGGATATGTAAACATTATGAAAGTGGCGTTATTTAAAGTTTATTAAAGTGGCCAGAGATTTGAGTCTGTATGTTGGCAGCAGCCTCTCTTTGTTAGTGACGGATGTTTAACAGTCTGATGGCCTTGAGAAAGAAGCTGTTTTTCAGTCTCTCGGTCCCAGCTTTGATGCACCTGTACTAACCTCACCTTCTGGATGATAGCGGGGTGAACAGGCAGTGGCTCAGGTTGTTGTTGTCCTTGATGATCTATTTGACCTTCCTGTGACATTGGGTGGAGTAGGTGTCCTGGAGGGCAGGTAGTTGCCCCCGGTGATGTGTTGTGCAGACCTCACTACCCTCTGGAGAGACTTACGGTTGTGGGCGGAGCAGTTGCCGTACCAGGCGGTGATACAGCCCGACAGGATCCTCTCGATTGTGCATCTGTAAAAGTTTGTGATTGTTTTTGGTGACAAGCAAAATTTCTTCAGCCTCCTGAGGTTGAAGAGGTGCTGTTGCACCGCCTTCACCAAGCTGTCTGTGTGGGGTCGAACATTTCAGTTTGTCCGTGGTGTTCATGTGAAGGAACTCAACATTTTCCACCTTCTCCACTACTGTCCCGTCGATGTGCATAGGGGGGGTGCTCCCTCCGCTGTTTCCTGAAGTCCACGATCATCTCCTTTGCTTTGTTGACGTTGAGTGAGAGGTTATTTTCCAGACACCACCGAGGGCCCTCACCTCCTCCCTGTAGACCATCTCGTCATATTTGGTAATCCTGCCTACCACTGTAATGTCATCTGCAAACTTGATGATTGAGTTGGAAGCGTGCATGGCCACACAGTCATAGGTGAACAGGGAATACAGGAGAGGGCTGTGAACCCACCATTGTGGGGCCCCAGTGGTGAGGATCAGTGACGGGGAAATGTAATTTCCTACCTTCACCACCTGGGGATGGCCTGTCAGAAAGTCCAGGATCCAGTTGCACAGGGCGAGGTCGAAACCAAAGGTCTTGAGCTTAATGACGAGTTTGGAGGGTACTATGGTGTTAAATGCTGAGCTGTAATCAATTAACAGCATTCTTACATAGGTATTCCTCTTGTCCGGATGGGATAGGGCAGTGTGCAGTGTGATGGCGATTGCATCGTCAGTGGACCTATGGGGGCGGTAAGCAAATTGGAGTGGGTCTAGGGTATCAGCTAGGGTGGAGGTGATATGATATTTGACTACTCTCTCAAAGCACTTCATGATGACATAAATGAGTACAATGGGGACATAATCAATTATTTCAGTTACCTTTAACTTTCTTGGGACAATGGTGGCCATCTTGAAGCATGTGGTGACAGCAGAAAGGGATAGGGATTGATTTAATATGTTCGTAAACACACCATGCTCTGAGGACACGGCTAGGGATGCCGTCTGGGCCGGCAGCCTTGCGAGGGTTAACACGTTTAAATGTTTTACTCACGCAGGCCATGGAGAAAGAGAGCCCACAGGCTTTGGTAGCAGGCCGTGTCAGTGGCACTGTGTTGTCCTCAAAGCGAGCAAAGAAGTTGTTTGTCTAATTCGTCTGGGAGCAAGACCTCGATGTCCGCAACATTTAAAAGCATTAGCATGTAGTGTGTGTGTGTGTGTGTGTGTGTGTGTGTGTGTGTGTGTGTGTGTGCATCCATCAATTACATATACATGTCAGTTCATACACACAACATTAGGTCACATAGGTGAGTGGAGTTTTTAAACCAGATTTTCTGTTCACTCACTCTATATGAGATGGAAGGGAGTTCCATGCACTCATGGCTCTGTATAATACTGTACGTTTCATTGAATTTGCAGCACATTTCCAACACAGTCCGTCTCTCCTCAACTCTTAGCCAAGAGAGTCTGGCATGCATAGTATTTATATGAGCCCTCTGATTACAATGAATGGTAAATGCCCTGCTCTCAAACACAAGGAGTGGTGCAGACAGCCCAGTCTATCACTGGGGGTGAGCTCCCAGCCATCCAGGACATTTATAATGACTTCAGCCACCCAAGGTAAGGACTTTTCTCTCCGCTACAGTCTGGCAGGCGATACAGGAGCATCAGGTCTCGGACCAACAGGATCCAAGACAGCTTCTATCTCCAAAAAATGAAACTGCTGAAGAGATAATCAATGTCTGTCAACATTCAACCACAGTCTACCTGTACTGACTCTACCTGTACTGACTCTACCTGTACTGACTCTCACCTGCACTGACTCTTCATGTGCTGACTCTTCATGTGCTGACTCTACCTGTACTGACTCTACCTGTACTGACTCCACCTGTACTGACTACCTGCATTGACTCTACCTGCATTGACTCTTCCTGTGCTGACTGTACCTGCACTGACTCTGCCTGCACTGACTCTGCCTGCACTGACTCTGCCTGCAATGACTCTACCTGCACTGACTCCACATGTACTGACTCTACCTGTACTCACTTTACCTGCATTGACTCTTCCTGTACTGACTCTACCTGCACTAACTCTACCTGTACTGACTCTATCTGTGCTGACTCTATCTGTGCTGACTCTACCTGCACTGACTCCACATGTACTGACTCTACCTGTACTGACTCTCACCTGCACTGACTCTACCTGCGCTGACTCTACCTGCACTGACTCTACCTGCACTGACTCTACCTGTACTGACAATACCTGTACTGACTCTCACCTGCACTGACTCTACCTGTGCTGACTCTACCTGCACTGACTCTACCTGTGCTGACTCTACATGTGCTGACTCTACATGCGCTGATTCTACCTGCACTGACTCTACCTGTACTGACTCTCACCTGCACTGACTCTACCTGTGCTGACTCTACCTGCACTGACTCTACCTGCACTGACTCTACCTGTACTGACTCTTCATGTGCTGACTCTTCATGTGCTGACTCCACCTGTACTGACTCTATCTGAACTGGCTCTAACTGTACTGACTCTACCTGCACTGACTCTTCCTGCAATGATTCTTCCTGTACTGACTCTGCCTGTACTGACTCTACCTGTACTGACTCAGTTTAAGGCTTGCAGTTTGAACAGGGCTTTACAAATCCTCCTCAATCAACCACAGACTGTGTATGGCCAATAGATCTTGACAAACACAATAATTTGCATAGGTGTAATGACCTGCTGCACCTGTTTGTGACTCACAGGTGTTCAAGCTGGGACTAATAGACTTGACTTGGGTTCAGGACACACCAAATGGAAAATGTTTTGAATGGGGTGAAAAAACAAAGATGAGAATTTGTATTGGATTTGTATTCA
Organism: Oncorhynchus kisutch; assembly: GCF_002021735.2. Taxonomy (NCBI): domain Eukaryota; kingdom Metazoa; phylum Chordata; class Actinopteri; order Salmoniformes; family Salmonidae; genus Oncorhynchus; species Oncorhynchus kisutch. The sequence goes on along the minus strand of NW_022261984.1, from coordinate 4,257,695 downwards.
TTAATCTCTCTCTCTCTTTCTCTCTCTCTCTCTCTCTCTCTCTCCCCCTCTCTCTCTCTCTCTCTCTCTCTCTCTCTCTCTCTCTCTCTCTCTCTCTCTCTCTCTCTCTCTCTCAGAGCTTCCATTACACATCAGAACTGCACCAAGTAAAAATATAAATAATTCCACCTCTGCTGCAAACTCTTCCTGCCTGAAAATGTATTTGATGCATACTTGTCCCAAGATCAATCAATCAGCCCTGCTTCCTATGAAATCAACTTCATCCTGGGTCTCCCCACCAATCTCTACAGTTGAAATCGGAAGTTTACATACACCTTAGCCAAATACATTTAAACTCAGTTTTCCACAATTGCTGACATTTTATCCTAGTAAAAATGCCCTGTTTTAGGTCAGTTAGGATCACCACTTTATTTTAAGAATGTGAAATGTCAGAATAATAGTAGAGAAGGAATGATTTCAGATTTAATTTCTTTCATCACATTCCCAGTGGGACAGAAGTTTACATACTAATTGAGTGTATTTGGTAGCATTGCCTTTACATTTAAACGTTTCAGGTAGCCTTCCACAAGCTTCCCATAATAAGTTGGGTGAATTTTGGCCCATTCCTCCTGACAGAGCTGGTGGAACTGTATCAGGTTTGTAGGCCTCCTTGCTCACACATACTTTTTCAGTTCTGCCCACAGATGTTCTAAAGGATTGAGGTCGGGGCTTTGTGATGGCTACTACAAACCTTGACTTTGTTGTCCTTAAGCCATTTTGACACGACTTTGGAAGAATTGTCCATTTGGAAGACCCATTTGTGACCAAGCTTTAACTTCCTGACTGATGTTTTGAGATGTTGCTTCAATATAGCCACATCGTTTTCCTGCCTCATGATGCCATCTATTTTGTGAGGTGCACCAGTCCCTCCTGCAGCAAAGCCCCCCACAACATGATGCTGCTACCCCCATGCTTCACGGTTGGGATGGTGTTCTTCTGCTTTCCCTTTTTCCTCCAAACAAAGCTATGGTCATTATGGCCAAACAGTTCTGTTTTTGTTTCATCAGACGAGAGGACATTTCTCCAAAAAGTACGATCTTTGTCCCCTTGTGCAGTTGCAAACCATAGTCTGGCTTTTTTATGGCGGAATTGGAGCAGTGGCTTCTTGCTGAGCGGCCTTTCGGGTTATGTCGGCCTGGGGTGGGGGGTAGGTTTATGACAGTCATTCTCATCACTGATAAGATGACATAAACTTTACAGTGGAAAGTCTACACATCAGAGTTATTGGATTCACATGGAATTGTTGTTCAATTTAAATGTTTGAATATGAAGTTATTCGTGATGGGATGAAATGTGATTTTAGCTTCTAAAATGTGAAAATTGGGTTTTTATAAGATTAGGGCTCTGCTCAATCAGTGGATCGCCCCTGTGAAGAGTCGTGGGTTATACAACTTTTCAGACACACCCTTCTCGCGTCACTATATAATGCCTTGACGAATATGTAACTCTCTCTTCCAAGTACGTGAGGTCTGCAGCCTCTGCTTTAAAAGGACGAACCTGTCAACTACAGTACTAAGCCAATCTCAGCGTGAGCTTAGGTTGCGAATGGTATGAACTTTGAACTCTTATTCACTACAGAGTGATACCTCCTAGCCGTTGAGTTAGCAACCGCAGCTGTAAACGAGGTTTAGGAAGGAACACACAAGAGTATCCCGTCTATCACACAACGACGTTACTGCAACGTATCCAATTGACAACCAGAGACATTCTTCAAAAGACTCGGTTTGGCAACACGGCCTTCCATCTACCACCAACTTACCGAGGCGCAGCTCAGAGTAAATATTTATTGCATTTTCCTTTTCCAAATGGTCGGTAATTTAGAATGCATAAGATACTGTATTTACAATAGCACAGCTCCTTCCTTTGCTACTCAGTCTTCCCGCTCTGTCACTCAACCCAGACCCTTTTCTTTTGTGTAACAAGCTGTCATATCTGTTCCGCCCGCTAGGGACGTTTTCCTTTATGACGTCATTTGTAATCAAGTTATGATTTAATTGTGTGTATGTGTGATTCTGTGTGATTAGTTAGGTATTTAGTAAATAAATAATTAAACCCAATTTTGTATTGCTGATTCAAATTATTAGCCAGGGTTCTTGCAGATAACTAAGAATTTACAACGTTCAGATGAGACTGAATTAAGATGACGATTAAGATTGACTGCTATTAATGTAAAATATTACTAGGTCTTTAAGAGTTTATTCGGAAGATTCGGGAAGATAACAGCTCTATAAATCTCTCTAGTTAATTACATTTACATGATTAGCTCAATCAGGTAATATTAATTACGGAGAAATGATTTTATAGAATAGCATGTCATATCACTTCATCCGGGCCAAAGACACGACACAGTGGATAAAAATACTTTTGTACCTGTTTCTACCAGCATCTTCACAATGTCCTTTGCTGTTCTGGGATTGATTCACACTTTTCTCACCGAAGTGCGTTAATCTCTAGGAGGCAGGAGTCTCTTTCCTGAGCGGTATGATGGCTGCATGGTCCCATGTTGTTTATACCTGCGTACCATTATTTGTACAGATGAACGTCGTACTTTCAGGTGTTTGGAAATTGGATGAATCAGGATGAATCAGATTTGTGGAGGTCTACAATTTTTTTCTGAGGTCTTGGTTGATTTCTTTTGATTTTCCCATGATGTCAAGCGAAGAGGCACTGAGTTTGAAGGTAGGCCATGAAATACATCCACAGGTACACCTCCAACTGACTCAAATAATGACAATTAGTCTATCAGAAGCTTCTAAAGCCATGACATCATTTTCTGGAATTTTCCAATCTGTTTAAAGGCACAGTCAACTTAGTGTATGAAAACTTCTAACCCACTGGAATAGTGATACAGTGAATTGTAAGTGAAATAATCTGTCTGTAAACAATTGTTGGAAAAATTACTTGTGTCATGCACAAAGTAGATGTCCTAACCAACTTGACAAAGCCATAGTTTGTTAACAAGATACTTGTGGAGAGGTTGAAAAATGAGTTTTAATGACTCCAACCTAAGTGTATGCAAACTTCCAACTACAACTGTACATCATGTGGCTGATAGTGACTGAAGTAGAAGGGAGGATGGCCTCAGCGTTCTTCGCTCTCAACCTGGCCATGTCTGAGGTCCTCTTCTGCTTGTTTTCTTTCTTGTATTTTGTCTGGCTACACCATTCCTGTCACACCCTGACCTTAGAGACCCTTTTATTCTCTAATTTGGTTAGGTCGGGGAGTGACTAGGGTGGGTACTCTAGTTGTTGTATTTCTATGTATGGCCTGGTATGGTTCCCAATCAGAGGCAGCTGTCTATCATTGTCTCTGATTGGGGATCATATTTAGGCAACCTTTTCCCACTGGGTTCTTGTGGGATCTTGTTTTTGTGTAGTGCCTGTGAGCACTGCAGTGACTTCACGTTTCGTTTGTTCTGTATTGTTTTGCTACATTTAATTTATTAAACATGTGGAACTCTACGCACACTGCGTCTTGGTCCATTTATTCCAACGATCGTGAAAATCCCACAATCGTTGTCTCGTACATCATAGTATTTTCTTCAGGTTTTCTAATGACAGGCCGTACCCTCTTCCAGTGCTGTATCTGTGTGGAGCAGTGGTGCAACCTGTGGTCTACCTGAAGTACAAACTCCTGAGAAACAGGATGTGGTGTTGTGGTGTTGTCTGGCTGATAGTGCTTGGGTCCTTGCTGTTCCTTACATTTGGGAGTGAAATAACTGGGAGTGAAATACCTTGAATTGTTCTGGTGTTTTTGTTGAAGCTATCCTGCTGCCTTTCAGTTCTAAGGGTTCTCTTCCAGGGGAAGAGGAGAGGGAGTGGATAAAAAAACATGAATATGAGGACCTTCAGGATAATTTTGATCATAATGTTGTCTATGGTGCTGAATTATCTTTTGTATGAGGTAACTTTACCTCTGAAAGGTTCATTGATATTTAGAGGGCTTTTGTTAGCCTTAAGCATTTGTTTCACTATCAGTGTGATTACTGGGTTGGTGCAGCCCCTCCTCTACCGCCACAGGGCCAGGAAACTGTCCTGTGTCAGAGGTCTCTATTAGAAAACAGAGGCTTCATGTTGTTCAGGAGGTCTACCACCTGAATCCAATGGTGAATAGTGTAATTGATGTGTATATAGATATGAATAGTGTAATTGATGTGTATATAGATATGAATAGTGTACATGTGTATATAGATATGAATAGTGTAATTGATGTGTATATAGATATGAATAGTGTACATGTGTATATAGATATGAATAGTGTAATTGATGTGTATATAGATATGAATAGTGTAATTGATGTGTATATTGATATGAATAGTGTAAATATTGTTTATTGATGGGCTCATCTGCAGAAGAGATTGGAGTCTCAGCAAGACTCCCTGCTTAAATAAAAGTATATATATAAAAAAATCACAAATATCAAACACCCAAGAGATGCTAATCTCTCCCCATTACAATAACAGGGGCTGTTAGCGTTTTATTGGGGAGGGGGGGTTGGGGGTATTGTCACGTTCTGACCTTAGTTCCTTTGTTTTGTATTTTGTTTTAGTATGGTCAGGGCGTGAGTTGGGTGGGTTGTCTATGTTAGTTTGTCTATGATTTTCTATTTCTGTGTTTGGCCTGGTATGGTTCTCAGTCAGAGGCAGCTGTCAATCATTGTCCCTGTTTTGTGGGTGGTTGTTTTCAGTCTTTGTGTGTCTACACCAGGCAGAACTGTTTCGGTTGTTTGCAGTCTTTGTGTGTCTACACCAGGCAGAACTGTTCCGGTTGTTTCCAGTCTTTGTGTGTCTACACCAGGCAGAACTGTTTCGGTTGTTTCCAGTCTTTGTGTGTCTACACCAGGCAGAACTGTTCCGGTTGTTTCCAGTCTTTGTGTGTCTACACCAGGCAGAACTGTTTCGGTTGTTTCCAGTCTTTGTGTGTCTACACCAGGCAGAACTGTTCCGGTTGTTTCCAGTCTTTGTGTGTCTACACCAGGCAGAACTGTTTCGGTTGTTTCCAGTCTTTGTGTGTCTACACCAGGCAGAACTGTTCCGGTTGTTTCCAGTCTTTGTGTGTCTACACCAGGCAGAACTGTTCCGGTTGTTTCCAGTCTTTGTGTGTCTACACCAGGCAGAACTGTTTCGGTTGTTTCCAGTCTTTGTGTGTCTACACCAGACAGAACTGTTTCGGTAGTTTCCAGTCTTTGTGTGTCTACACCAGACAGAACTGTTCTGGTTGTTTCCAGTCTTTGTGTGTCTACACCAGACAGAACTGTTCCGGTTGTTTCCAGTCTTTGTGTGTCTACACCAGGCAGAACTGTTTCGGTTGTTTCCAGTCTTTGTGTGTCTACACCAGACAGAACTGTTCCGGTTGTTTCCAGTCTTTGTGTGTCTACACCAGACAGAACTGTTTCGGTTGTTTCCAGTCTTTGTGTGTCTACACCAGGCAGAACTGTTTCGGTTGTTTCCAGTCTTTGTGTGTCTACACCAGACAGAACTGTTCCGGTTGTTTCCAGTCTTTGTGTGTCTACACCAGACAGAACTGTTTCGGTTGTTTCTTTGTTGTTTTGTTATTCAGTGTTCAGTTTTGAATATTATTAAAAATCATGAGCCTTTACCATGCTGCACCTTGGTCCTCATGGGATGAGATTCTGGACGGCAAGGGACCATGAGCACAGGCTGGAGAATATCGCCTCCCCAAGGCTGAGCTGGAGGCAGCGAAAGCTGAGAAGCGGTGGTATGAGGAGGCAGCACGGCGGCGCGGTTGGAAGCCCGAGAGGCAGCCCCAAAAATGTATTGGGGGGTGGCACATGGGGAGTGTGGCGATGTCAGGTAAGAGACCTGCGCCAACTCCCCGTGCTTACCACGGAGAGAGAGGGACCGGGCAGGCACCGTGTTATGCCGTGAGGCGCACGGTGTCCCCGGTGCGCAGCCATAGCCCGGTGCGTTACAGCGCAGCGCCTCATATCGGCCGGGCTAGGTTGGGCATCGAGCCAGGTGCCATAAAGCCGGCTCAGCGCATCTGGTCTCCAGTGCTTCTCCTCGGGCCGGGGTACATGGCACCAGCCTTACACATGGTGTTCCCAGTTCGCCAGCACAGCCCAGTGCGGGCTATTCCACCTCGCCGCACTGGCCTGGCTACGGGGAGCATTCAACCAGGTAAGGTTGAGCAGGCTCGGTGCTCGAGACCTGCAGTGCGCCTCCACGGTCCGGTCTATCTGGTGCCACCTCCACGTACCAGCCCTCCAGGGGCAGCCCCCCGCACCAGGCTGTCTCTCCGTCTCCTCCGTACAGGTGCTCCCGCCTGTCCAGCGCTGCCAGAGCCTTCCTCCTGCCCAGCGCTGCCAGAGTCTCCCGTCACTCCGGAGCTGCCAGAGTCTCCCGTCACTCCGGAGCTGCCAGAGTCTCCCGTCACTCCGGAGCTGCCAGAGTCTCCCGTCACTCCGGAGCTGCCAGAGTCTCCCGCCACTCCGGAGCTGCCAGAGTCTCCCGCCACTCCGGAGCTGCCAGAGTCTCCCGCCACTCCGGAGCTGCCAGAGTCTCCCGCCACTCCGGAGCTGCCAGAGTCTCCCGCCACTCCGGAGCTGCCAGAGTCTCCTGTCTGTCAGCCAGTGCCTGTCTGGCACTTCCGGATTCTCCCGCTTGTCCGGCGCTGCCGGAGTCTCCCGCTTGTCCGGCGCTGCCGGAGTCTCCCGCTTGTCCGGCGCTGCCGGAGTCTCCCGTCCATTCGGGACCCGTGGCTAGGGTCCCCAGTGGTGGAGTGGGGTCCACGTCCCACGCCAGAGCTGCCACCGCGGACAGACGCCCACCCAGACCCTCCCCTATAGGTTCAGGTTTTGCGGCCGGAGTCAGGTTCCTCTGTTATGGTGTCATAAAATTGCAATAAATAACATTGAATACTTCTGTATTGACTACCATAAAATCCTACAGTGTGATTTTCTGGATTTTTTTCTTCTCATTTTGTCTGTCATAGTTGAAGTGTACCTATGATGAAAATTACCGGCCTCTCACCTTTTTAAGTGGGAGAACTTGCACAATTGGTGGCTGACTAAATACTTTTTTGCCCCACTGTATACTGTATGCACTAGGCAATTAGATAGATCCTGAATCAAAACAACAGACTAATACCGTGCAGGTCTGAAGCACACATGATTTGATTATGGAAGGTGAAACAGTCAGCCCTGCAGGTGGCTGGGTTAACCTGTGGCTGGGACAGACAGGTGCTGTGGGATATGAGTGATGATGCCTATATTTCCGACAATGCCAGAATGCAAATCCGTGTGTGTGTGTGTGTGTGTGTGTGTGTGTGTGTGTGTGTGTGTGTGTGTGTGTGTGTGTGTGTGTGTGTGTGTGTGTGTGTGTGTGTGTGTGTGTGTGTGTGTGTGTGTGTGTGTGGCATATGCATTTTGATAATCTTTGTTTTGTTTATACTTCGCTTATATAGGATTTCAAGTCAAATAAAATAACACTCTGTAAACTAGTCATACAATGGTGTTCAATTCATCAACGCACATCAACGTGTTTATGTAAATGACACAACACGTGACTTGTTAGGAAGAACACAGGACAGAGAGCTTTGCCTAAAATCACTCATACGTGTAGGTGAGGTTCCATTGGATGGGGCTCAGAGTTCTCCTGGAGAGAGACGTACAAATTTCACAAAGCAACGTCTGAGTTACCAAACCAACTAAGGTAGGTTATTTTACATTTGAACCTTATTGAGTAAGTTTTCCCAGGCTAATTGTTTTACCTCTCCTCTTCATGTTTTCATTCAGACATTCTGAATGAAATGCACAATCCTTTGACTGATATAAGAGTAGACTTACATACATCAAAACATTTGTATGTATGTTTGCATCAACATATGAAATAAGTGCCAAAAATATATTGACATAAAGTCATGAATTGTGTGATCTCCCTTCTCTCATATCTCTTGTTCCAAAAGGATGAATGCCACTTCAGGAAATCACACTTACTTTGACAGATGGGAGTTTTGCTTGGACCAGGGCTATGTTGCGCCAGTGCTTGGCCATGCTGTCCAGGCCCTGTGCTTCCTACTGGGGACGCCAGCTCTTGTCTGGTGCCTCTGGCTCTCTCTGAGTGGAAGTCTCTCTGGAGGTCTCAACCCCACCCAGGTCTTCCCTATTAACCTGTTCGCAGTGGAGCTGGTGTTCTGTGTCGAGGGTCTCATTGATGGGATCCGATGTCTACTCATCCAGACTGTCTTACTAAGGCAGGCTATTTATGTCCTGTTTTACCTCGCCTGGATCTGCAGGCCCCTGCTCCAGAGCTGCATCTGTGTGGAGAGATACCTGGCGGTGGCCCAACCTGTGGCTTTCCTCAAGTACAGACTCCGGAGGTACAGGGTGGTGTGTTCAACCACGGTCTGGCTGTTGTCTCTCGCGTTTGCATGTTCTCCTATCACTTCAATGGGTCATGGAACTCATGCGATCAGTTGTGTCTATTGCCTTGGGGGTGGCTGTCATTTCTCTCTGCTGCTTCTTCATCCTGCGTGTGCTGAAGCAGCCTGGTCCAGGAGAGGTAGAGGGGGGCAGAGGGGAAGAGAAGAAACAGGGGACGACAGACCCACATAAGATGAAAGCTTTTGGGATCATCTCAACCAACCTGGTGATCATCTTGGCGAGCTCCATCCCGATGGTTGTTGGTTGGACCGCTCTGTTATTTAGTCTTGACTTCTTCTGCAAGGTCTTCCCCTTGTTAATGATTATTTACATCCTCAGTGTCCTGGTCTCACCCCTGATGCACCTCTACAGAGAGGGGAGGATGCCATGCCATAGAGGGCCAGAAACACGTTAGACTGACATGTGTGGGCACTAAAAGTAGAGTGTTGTGTTAAATGTTCTATCAATACCGAGGCGCAGCCTAAATTCTTAGTGCCTGCAAATGTAGTTTAAACATACATAGAAAAGGCATAGGCCTATAATAAATAGTGCTTTTTAATTTGATAAATAGTATATATTGATTTTATTTGGTGCCATGTAGCAGTATAATTTTTGAGAAACTGCACATCAGCATTCGAGTTGTTGTTAACTACAGCTGCATAACTTGTGTAACATTTATAGTGAATGTTGGTTTGTTTGATGAATGGTACAATTAATAATAGGATGGGTTGGATAGGTTTGGGATGTTTTGATCATCGTGGTATGTTTTCCATTGAATTTAGGTTCCTTGTCTGTCACAAAGATTGCAACATTTCGTTCAATTGTATGGGGACTGAAAGTGCATGAGACTTGGCTAATACTGTCATCGTTGCTCAACATCCTAACCCCGACAGTGCACACTCCTAGAAAGTCATTAGGTTCCATCCAGACTGGTAAAAACATGAACCCCCCTGATGTTAAATAGATAGTTCAGGATTTTGGTAATGAGGCCCTTTATCTACTTTCTGAGAGTCAGATGAACTCGTAGATACCATTTCTGGACTTCCCGCATTTGTGCTAAGCCTTGGAATGCCGAACAAGCTCTACATTCCTTCATATTGGACTCACATATATAAAATACTATCCACGAGTTAATCTCACTCTCAGGAACTGTTTATCGACATGTTCTGCAGTGTCTTCTTACTGACGATGATGAGCAGGTCCAGGGGATGGAGGGAAGGAGAGAGGGTGAAACAGAGGAAGGTAAACTGATGGAGAAGAGAATTCCCTTCCATCCAGATCATCCTGCTGACCTTGATGCTGAACTAAACATTTCTTTGATCTTCTTAAGTTAAATTGTGACCCCTCTTACTTTTAATTTCAGCGTGTTGGTTAGCTTTACTCAGCCCCTCCTCTCCTTCCGCAGGGCTTGGAAAACTGCCCTTCGTCTGGGGATAAAGAGAAGAATACCTACACTGTAGGGGAAAGGTTGTCTTGAATTTATCAAGTTACCATTCTGTTCCATTCCTTTTAGTCATATTGTTCATGCTATTATGGTTAAATTAAACAGTGTGTACAGAAGGGTAAATGGGTTGATTGATGTGTGTGTGAAATTTCCATTCATTTGTCGTTGTATAGCTGTTAATCTGCGTGAAATTAGGGAGAAAAATTGTGAGATTTTACTATAACCTCATGCTCACAGTTATATGCTATTCCTGACTATTTTGCTTGTTTTGACACATTGTAACCCCCTAATTTCTGCATATACCACTTTTTTTTATCTTTCTAAATAATCTTTTAACTTGTTTTACATCTTGGATAGCAGGTGCTTCTCTAACTGTTGAGTGGTGTTCTATATTGAAATGTATTGCTGTATGTTTTTAAAATGAAGTGTGGAATAAAGCAAATCTGATTCAACAGTTCAGGTCCTTGTCTGTCCCTCACTTATGATTACACAATATCAACAAATATGTGTCCCCCTTCAGTGATGAATGCACATGGCTTGGCTAATTGTTTAACCACTATGAAACATTCAATCCCAAACAGGGCCAACTGCAAGAAACATTAGCTTCTATGATTAGCTACCTATATCTATCCTACCCTGCCTTTCTAAGGTCTTCGAAAGCCAAGTCAACAAACAGATTACCGAACATTTCGAATCCCACCATACCTTATCCGCTATGCAATCTGGTTTCAGAGCTGGTCATGGGTGCACCTCAGCCACGCTCAAGTTCCTAAACGATATCTTAACCGCCATCGATAAGAAACAATACTGTGCAGCCATATTCATTGACCTGGCCAAGGCTTTCGACTCTGTCAATCACATCACATCCATTCACCACATCCTCATCGGTAGACTCAACAGCCTTGATTTCTCAAATGATTGCCTAGCCTGGTTCACCAACTACTTCTCAGATAGAGTTCAGTGTGTCAACTTGGAGGGTCTGTTGTCCGGGCCTCTGGCAGTCTCTATGGGGGTGCCACAGGGTTCAATTCTTGGACCGACTCTCTTCTCTGTATACATCAATGTTGTCGCTCTTGCTGCTGGTGAGTCTCTGATCCACCTCTACGCAGACGACACCATTTTGTATACTTCTGGCCCTTCTTTGGACACCCTCCAGGCGAGCTTCAATGCCATACAACTATCCTTCCGTGGCCTCCAATTGCTCTTAAATACAAGTAAGACTAAATGCATGCTCTTCAACCGATCGATGTCTGCACCTGCCCGCCTGTCCAACATCACTACTCTGGATGGCTCTGACTTAGAATATGTGGACAACTACAAATACCTAGATGTCTGGTTAGACTGTAAACTCTCCTTCCAGACTCACATCAAACATCTCCAATCCAAAGTTAAATCTAGAATTGTCATCCTATTTCGCAACAAAGCATCCTTCACTCCTGCTGCCTAACATACCCTTGTAAAACTGACCGTCCTACCAATCCTCGACTTCGGCGATGTCATTTACAAAATAGCCTCCAATACCCTACTCAATAAATTGGATGCAGTCTATCACAGTGCCATCCGTTTTGTCAGCAAAGCCCCATATACTACCCACCACTGCGACCTGTATGCTCTAGTTGGCTGGCCCTCGCTTCATACTCGTCGCCAAACCCATTGGCTCCAGGTCATCTATAAGACCCTGCAAGGTAAAGTCCCCCCTTATCTCAGCTCGCTGGTCACCATAGCAGCACCCACCTGTAGCATGTGCTCCAGCAGGTATATCTCTCTGGTAACCCCCAAAACCAATTCTTCCTTTGGCCGCCTCTCCTTCCAGTTCTCTGCTGCCAATGACTGGAACGAACTACAAAAATCTCTGAAACTGGAAACACTTATCTCCCTCACTAGCTTTACGCACCAGCTGTCAGAGCAGCTCACAGATTACTGCACCTGTACATAGCCCGTCTATAATTTAGCGCATACAGCTACCTCTGTTCCTACTGTATTAATTTATTTTGCTCCTTTGCACCCCATTATTTCTGTCTCTACTTTGCAAATTTTTTCACTGCAAATCAACCATTCCAGTGTTTTACTTGCTATATTGTATTTACTTCACCACCATGGCCTTTTTTTGCCTTTACCTCCTTTATCTCACCTCACTTGCTCACATTGTATATAGACGTATTTTTCTACTGTATTATTGAATGTATGTTTGTTTTACTCCATGTGTAACTCTGTGTTGTTGTATGTGTCGAACTGCTTTGCTTTATCTTGGCCAGGTCGCTATTGTAAATGAGAACTTGTTCTCAACTTGCCTACCTGGTTAAATAAAGGTGAAATAAAAAATATTTTTTTTTTAAACTATTATTGGGACCTGCCTGATGTTTGTATTGGTCATTTGCATGACAGCCAACATATTTTATTAGCTGTTGTAACTGTCTGAAGGAGTAATCCACTGGACAAAAACAGTCTGAATTGACTTTCATTTTAACCTATAAATGTCACGGCCGTCAAAAGAAGTAGACCAAAGAGCAGCGTGGTGAGCATACATTTCCCTTTTATTTATAAAGTCACCAACAAAACAACAACTGTGGCACTTACAGGGCTATAGTGCCACTAACAAAAGTCAACTACGCACAACCACCAAAGGAAGAAAGGCTGCCTAAGTATGATTCCCAATCAGAGACAACGATACACAGCTGTCCCTGATTGACAACCATACCCGGCCAAAACATAGAAATAAAGAACATAGAATGCCCACCCACATCACACCCTGACCAAACCAAATAGAGACATAAAAAGGCTCTCTAAGGTCAGAGCATGACAATAAAATCTATATAAATCTATATGATGACATTGAATCAACATGGAAAACTAATTAGATTTGCAAAAAGTAATCAACTTTGATTTATTAGGATCCTCATTAACCGACGTCAATGGTGACCGCTACTTTACTGGGGTCTGACGTTTAACGAAAAATACATTACAGACAAAAATACTTTACAGTTAACATGCATTTACACATTGTGTGTGTGTGTGTGTGTGTGTGTGTGTGTGTGTGTGTGTGTGTGTGTGTGTGTGTGTGTGTGTGTGTGTGTGTGTGTGTGTGTGTGTGTGGATACACACAAGTATGTCAGATGGGGTAAAAGCGTTGTGCTGTGAGGTTTTACTTTATGTGTTGTTTTTAAACCAGGTTTGCTCGTTCACTATACGAGATGGAAGGGTGTTCCATGCACTCATGGCTCTGTATAATACTGTACGTTTCGTTGACTTTGTTCTGGACCTGGGGACTGTGAAAATACCCATTGTGGCATGTCTGTTGGGGTAAGTTTGTGTCTCAGTGCCTTGTGTAAATTGACTATGCAAACAATTTGGAATTTCCAACACAGTCCGTCTCTCCTCAACTCTTAGCCAAGAGAGTCTGGCATGCATAGTATTTATATGAGCCCTCTGATTACAATGAATGGTAAATGCCCTGCTCTCAATCACAAAGGGTGGTGCAGACAGCCCAGTCTATCACTGGGGGTGAGCTCCCAGCCATCCAGGACATTTATAATGACTTCAGCCACCCAAGGTAAGGACTTTTCTCTCCGCTACAGTCTGGCAGGCGATACAGGAGCATCAGGTCTCAGACCAACAGGATCCAAGACAGCTTCTATCTCCAAAAAATGAAACTGCTGAAGAGATAATCAATGTCTGTCTACATACACCCACAGACTACCTGTACTGACTCTACCTGCACTGACTCTACCTGTACTGACTCTACCTGTACTGATCTACCTGTACTGACTCTATCTTCATTGACTCTACCTGTACTGACTCTACCTGCACTGACTCTATCTTCACTGACTCTACCTGTACTGACTCTACCTGTACTGATTCTACCTGCACTGACTCTATCTTCATTGACTCTACCTGTACTGACTCTACCTGCACTGACTCTATCTTCACTGACTCTACCTGAACTGACTCAACCTGTACTGATCTACCTGTACTGATCTACCTGTACTGACTCTATCTACACTGCGTCTCTCTCTGTCTCTCTCTCACACACAAACACACACACACACACACACACACCATATACATTGCTGCTACTGTTGCTCAGTCACTTTTACCTCTGATTACGTGTACATGTCTGACTCATCTATCACCGGTATCCCTGCACGGTGATATTGGTATTGGTACTGTTCTTTTATAGAGAGAACATTCAAGTGTTCATTTTCTTTCTTGTGAATTTTATTTGATATGATTTAGTATTGATTCTTTGATCTTTTCAAGAATATAGTCTGGATTTGATACTTTTCATTGTTGAGGAAGAGCTTCCAAGTAAGTATTTCACTCTACTGTTTACAGCTACCTTATCCTGTGCATGTGACAAATAAACTTTGATTTGATTGGTGTATGTGTAAATAACGCACCATGTGACTTCTTAGGAAGGAAACAGGACACAGAGCTTCAGCTCTCTCATACACTCATTCATGAAGGTGATTTGATTTGATGTAAAAGCAGGTTGGACTTTCCTAAGGTTGGACCCCACTAATATTGTGAATCAAGGAGTTACCAAATCAACTAAAGGGTAGGTCATTTTACATTTTAATATCACTGAGTAAGTTATCTCAGGCTAACTGTTTTACCTCCTCTCCATGTTTTCTTTCGGACTTACTGACATACATTGTCTTCAAAAATGGGTGTCAGGTAGCCTAGCCTACCGAAAGGTTGCTGGTTCTAATCCCTGACTTGACTAGATGAAGAAGCTGAGTGCCTTTTAGCATGTCACTTAACCCTGATTGCTCCTGTAAGTGGCTCTGGATAAGGGTGTCTGCTAAACGGCAACAAAAAAATGTATTTGCACTCTTCACCTTCTCCACATGTTGTTGTGCGACAGTCTGAATTTAATATGGATAACATTTAGATTTTTTAGGTCACTGGCCTACACACAATAACCCGTAATCTCTATTACCCACACATACTGTTATCTGTAAGGTCCCTGCTGTGGTCCAAACACTTAACAGACACACACCATCTTTTAGGGTGGTCCAAATCATTAGCCAAGCAAGGGAAGTTTGCAACGTAAGCCCCTCAGCCCTCGTTTTTAGTCAGCTTGGCGAGTGTACAGTTATGTTCACCGGCTGCAACAGAGCCTGTTCCCGAACCAGGATCTATGGAGGCACAGCTTGCACTGAGATGCAGTGCCTTAGACCACTGCACCACTCTGGAGGCCTCTGTCTTCTTTAAAGAGGAAAAATGTAATATGTCTGTATATTTCTAGTAAATATTGACAATAATTATAATAAAACATAGAATAATAATAATATTTAAATATATTTATCCTTGAAATCAATGGTCAGTTCCAGCTATAATGGTGTCATAAAACTCACATTTAATACTTCTGCACTGACCACCATATTAGGAAACTAGAGCCTGGAGATTTTCCTGAGCATCTGACCTGGTCTGGGAAAACTCAGGGCCCTATCCATCCCCAACGTTCAACACAGCACCACATATTCTCTTCAACCATACTAAACATCACTTAGTGTTGTCATAACCAGTGGAAAACATTTGCATGTCAGGTGTGGTCATTGGCAGTTTATAGACCGGAGCAACACAGGTGTCTTGGTTGGGGTGTCTGAGAGTGTGGTTGTAAGTGAGGAAGGGAGGGAGCGAGTGCAGGAGGGAGGGAAGAAAGAAGGAGCTAGGGAGGGAGAGATGGAAGGAAGGAAGGAAGGGAGCAAAGGAGGGAGGAACATATGCTTGGTACATCAACGTCCTACTAGACTTTCTTGGTTGACAACCTCATCCTGATGTTTGTGATGTCATTCTGCTGCCTCTCAGTTCTCAGGGCTCTGAAACGTCCCTGGCCGAGAGAAGGGAACAGGGAGAGGGAGGGGACTAATAACATGAACATGAGGGTGTTTAAGTTCATTTTAATTATCATGGTGTCTATGATGTTGAACTACAGTACCCCCCTATTATTGAAAGTGTGTCTTTGGACAATGTTCTTGATCAGGTTGTGTTGTTTTGTCACTATCCATGTCTTTCTCCATCATTGTGATCTGTGGGGTTTGTGCAACCTCTCCTCAACCTCTCCTCAACCTCCGCAGGGCCGGGAGACTGCCCTGTATCAGAGATCTCTGAGGAAGAGGTTACTGAGTCATTCCATGAATTGATTACGTTTTTGATAGTGTTATTTTGTAAAAAAATATATATATATATATTCACCTAATTTAACATTCTGACATAAAAACCACATTCAATATAATATATATATTTTTAAATCCAATCTCCAGAGGTTAAACTAAGAAACATGATCTATAAAAGTGTGCATTGAAAGAAACAGGGTTGACCATAACAGAGAGGACCATTTCATCTTAAACCAGCCATAACCTTGTGACAGGAGGAAAGGAAGCTTGTTGTGAGCAGCAGGGAGGGGAAATTACATGGAAGCTGAATGTTTTTGTTGTTGTTACTTATTTGCCTACAATCTGACACCGCTCTGGTCAAAGGTAGTGCACTTCATAGGGAATAGGGTGTCAATTTGGATGTACAGTGGTCTACATCACCAGATCGAGATGACACAACAAGCAAGTGTGGCAGGGCAGAGATTTGAATATTTAGTTGCAGGTTTTCAGGTCCAGCACCTGTGAAAGACACAACACACCACACCTCAGAGGACAGAGACGCCTCATCAATAGGCTACAGGTGAGTTAAATAGTTTTTATTTTTAAATGACACTTTTTTCATTTACAATTTAAATGTCAATTGATAAAGATTGATGTAGCCTGTGAATACAAACATAAGATGGAGGAAAGTGTATTTAACTTATCTGAATATTGGCAATTTATGCAAATGATATTTGATATTTCGTCATATTGACAAAGTGATAATCTCTATATTATCTAGAAAGGATTGTAAAATAGTATCTTTCTTAATTTAGCTTCTTCTGTTTTTTTAATGTGCTTTATACTGACGCTAGCAAGGCTGCACATCTAATTGACAGTACTCGCGTTTCCAGGGTAAAATATACCTAACTCCCTTTTGAAGTGGTTACAGAATGAATCTATAAGTGTATATAGATGAATAAAGATTGATGTTAAAGCGAGATAAACACTTTGTATGATCCTTTTGCTTGTATAACAATCCTCCTCTCCCCCTTCATTTCCTTTCTCTTCTCTCTCTCTCTCGCTCTCTCCATCTCCCCCTCTGCCTCTCTCTCTCTCTCCATTTCCCTCTCTCTCTCTGTCTCTCTCTCCATCACCCCCTCTCTCTCTTTCTCTCTTTCTCTCTCTCTCTCTCTGCCTCTCTCTCCATCTCTACCCTCTCTCTCCACCCCCCCCTCTCTCACTTTCTGTCCCTCCATCCCTCTCTCTCTCTCCCGCATCTATTTCTGTCACTTTCTCTCTCTCTCTTCCACCCTCTCTCCCTCCCACCCTCTCTCTCTACCACTGTCTCTCTCTCTGTCTTTATATCTCTCTCTCTCTCCTCATCTCTCTCTAAATCTCTCGCTCTCTCTATATCTCTCTGTCTCTCTCTCTACCTCTTCCTCTCTCCATCTCCCCCCCCCCTCTCTCTCTCTCTCTCCATCTCCCCCTCTCTACCAATCTGTGTCTCTCTCTCTCTACCTTTGTATATCTCTCACTACCTCTCCATCTCTCTCCATCTCTCTCTCTCTACCTCTTTATCTCTCTCTACCTCTCTCTACCTCTGTCTCTCTCTCTCTCTGCTTCTCTCTCTGTCTACCTCCCCACCTCTCTCTCTCTCTCTCTTCACACATTACAGTTACATACATCATTGACATGAACTTATCTAAAGTCAATGATACGTCCACTCATCCTCTTTTCTCCGCCATTGATCCGGGAGAACAGGCTGTCCATGTGGTACGTTTTATCCCCATGCTTACTGCCTCCTATGTAAACAACATCATCCTGGGTCTCCCCACCAATATCTACATCCTGTGGCTGATACTGACTGGAGCGGGAGGGACGATGGCCTCAGAGTTCTTCACTCTCAACCTGACTGTGTCTGAGGTCCTCTTCTGTCTCTTTAATGCCGTACACATAGCTGACAGATACGTCCAGTCTGATTTTGTCAACAAAGCTTCTCATTTTTCTTTCGGGTTAATTTTCTCTGGTCGTCCCCTGTTCCAGTGCTGTATCTGTGTAGAGCGCTACCTGGCGGTGGTCCATCCTGTGGTCTTCCTGAAGTACAAACCCCTGAGATACAGGGTGGGGTGTTGTAGTGTTGTCTGGCTGATGGTTCTTGGGTCTTGCTGTCTATTTGTATTTGAGAATTTTACACAAGTGTCATTCAACTTTGTCCTTTTCCAGTCACTGATCTATTATTTGCTGATGTCATTCTGCTGCCTCTCAGTTCTCTGGGCTCTGAAACGTCCAGGGCCGGGAGATGGGGACAGGGAAGGGACAAACAGCATTAAGATGAAGGCCTTTAAGATCATTTTGATTATCCTGGTGTACGCTGCAGTGTCTCAACTCCCAATAGTACTGGTGATATCTACTAAAAGTTCCATTCCATTAATGGACTTTTCTTCAGGCTTGTCCATATCTTTCTGCATCGTTGTGATCTCTGGGTTTGTGCAGCCCCTCCTCTACCTGCACAAGGTTAGGAAGCTTCCCTGTGTCAGAGGTCTCTAAGACAAAAAGTAAAATCTCTTCAAGCCATTAATGCTTTAAAAATGTACAATATGTCATTATATTTATGTTCTATGTTCTTTTCATATTAATTTGTGAATTATATATGTATGATTATCTTCTATATTGATTCATTGTTTTCCAATGCCTAATGTTTGAATGTATTTGCAATAATCAGTAGCTTAGAAAGTGATGGTTTGATTTCCCCCCCTGTAGGTCTTGTTTTGATAATATTGCCTCTGCAGTTTATATACACACGTAGTGTTAACCAGCTAGAGAAAATCTCAAATCATCCACGTGGCAAAATGACTGTCATATACAGGCCGATATTCAAACCGATCGCACTTGTAGACAAAGCAGCTTTTAAAGGCAACGGAACCACGTTCACATGATGACATTCAAGGTAAACGCTGCACATGTCGGCTCAACTGGAGATGACCTTTACATTTCACTAGCGTTACAGTTTCACATTGAAATCTGGACATAAATGAATTGTTTGTAAATTGAGCTGGTGTCATTCTGTTTTAATATAAGCGTGATGTTTTATTGGCAGAGAGACAGACCATTCTGCTGGCTAATGCAGAAACAGACTGGCACCAAACATTTACATGTGTTTTCTCTTGAAATGATGGATGATGATTGTGCTTGAAAGGTACGATGTAAATATTGTTGTTTTAATGAGATTAAATACATACTTAATAAGATGCTCCATGTCTGTCTTCTTTAAACATACAAATAAAGGATATGTCTGTATATTTATAATAAATAATAGCACTAATTACAAGAACAAATAAAATAATAATATTTCAATATACAGTATTATCCTTAAAGTCAATGATCAGTTCCCTCTATTGTGGTTAATTCAATTGCATTCAATGACATAGAATACTTCTGCACTGACCACCATATTGTTTCACTGTGGTCTGGAGTTATTCCTGAACTTTGAACCTGACCTGGTCTGGGAAAACTGAGGGCCCTATTAATCCAGAACACATTCTACACAGCACAGCATATTCTCTTCAACCATACTAAACATCACTTAGTGTTGTCCTAACCAGTGGAAAACATTTGCATGTCAGGTGTGGTCCATTAAGTGAGGTGATGGGCAGCATCAGTTTACAGACAGGAGCAACACAGGTGTTTTAGTGGTGGTGTAAACCTGATCCTAAGCTCGATCTTAAGACTGATACACCTAAAGTAGACATCTCCTCTGCCGGCTCAATGGCCACAACTGGTGGCAAGGACAAACTGTGGGAACTACGATCTCTGGTTGACAGGACTCACTGTCCCAGTCAGGATTAAAGGTTGAGACAGGGACAGGAGTCGATACTAAATAGGAGGACTCACTGTCTCAGTAAGGATTAAAGGTGGAGAAGGGACAGGAGTCGATACTAAATAGGAGGACTCACTGTCTCAGTCAGGATTAAAGGTGGAGAAGGGACAGGAGGCGGTACTAAATAGGAGGACTCACTGTCTCAGTAAGGATTAAAGGTGGAGAAGGGACAGGAGTCGATACTAAATAAGAGGACTCACTGTCTCAGTCAGGATTAAAGGTTGAGAAGGGACAGGAGTCGATACTACATAGGAGGACTCACTGTCTCAGTAAGGATTAAAGGTGGAGAAGGGACAGAAGTCGATACTAAATAAGAGGACTCACTGTCTCAGTAAGGATTAAAGGTTGAGAAGGGACAGGGGTCGATACTAAACAGGAGGACTCACTGTCTCAGTCAGGATTAAAGGTTGAGAAGGGACAGGGGTCGATTACTAAACAGGAGGACTCACTGTCTCAGTCAGGATTAAAGGTTGAGAAGGACTGGGGTCGATACTAAACAGGAGGAGTGGTTCTCAATCAGAGGCAGGTGTTTATCGTTGTCTCTGATTGGGAACCATATTTAGGCAGCCATATTCTTTGAGTGTTTCATGGGTGATTGTTCCTGTCTGTGTTTGTTTGCACCAGATAGGCTCAGTCACTTTGGTTTTTATTTTTTCCTTGTTTTGGAAGAGAAGAGAACGTGAGCCGGGTGCGCCATTCTCCTTGCGGAGATGGTGCTAAATCCATCAACACGGTCGGTCCCTGGGATTGGGCTGGCCAACACGATTCGGTTTGCTTGGAAGGAAAAGGAGTTGGAGCCTTTAGGACGGGAAACTTTTGGAAGGACTATATTGATGGGGATTCTAAAGCTGACGGTGAAGGACGTGTTTTGTTTCCAAGGCAACTCGTTGGAGGGAGCATACGACGTGGCACTATATACAGAGGAGAAACACGATGATGTCCTGAGAAGGGCAAGAGCAGTGGGAGGTGAGAGGCCGATGAGCCACTATAAAATAACAAGCCTGGCGAGGAACAACTTTAGGGTTGTAACTGTCAACATATACAACCCATACGTTAAGGACGAAGAGGTGAGGGCCTTTCTGGGGAGATACATGGATAACGTCTCCTCAGCAAGGCACCTCAAAGACTCCCTTGGGTTTTGGAATGGGAGGAGAGGCTTCCAGGCCCTCTTCAGGGAGGACCCAAAGGGACATGGTGGCTACCTCCATCCTCCTGCTATGTTCTCCCTGGGGGCTGACAGGTTGACGTTGTTTTATGCACGTCAGCCTCCATTTTGCAGGCGCTGTATGGCCTATGGCCACATCTTCGCCTCGTGCAGCGCAAGAAAATGCAGATTTTGTGGATCTGGGGAGCACGAGGCGAAGGATTGTGACGAGCCTAAGGCGTGCCACGGGTGTGGCTCGTTACCACACCTGTGGCGGTGGTGCCCGGCTCGTCAGAGGACATACGCGTCTGTGGCTGGGGGGGAGCAGGAGCGGGGGATGGGGGAAGAAGAGGAGGGGAAGGAAGAATGCCTCATGACCAGAGTACAGGTCCAGAGGGGAGGGTCGCAAGGAAGGAGGAGGAGCAAGAAGGGGCGGATGGAAGAGAGAAGGAAACAGAAGGCACGGGAGTGGGAGAACCAGGAAAAGCGTCGGAAGAAGGCAACCGAGTGGAGGAGCATGAGAGAGAAGATAGCAAGGGAGGAGTGGTGGAGAAGGAGACGGTGGAAGAGCAAGTGGAGTGGGGGGAAAGTGCCCTGGTGGAAGAGATGAGGGGTATGGTGGAGGAACTGGCGGGGGGAGGGTGGTATCTCTCCACTGCCGCCATCACCAAAGAAGAGAATGAAGAGGAGGGTGCGATTGGCCGACAGTGAGAGGGAGGGGATGGTCAAGAGAGTGATGGGGGTGGGAGAAACCTCTGGGTTGCTGCTGGTTTCCCCAGGCCCTCAACTTCTGTTGGGTGGGGACACACCTAACAAGACTCAGGAGTGGGTACAGGAGGAGGTGGGGAGTTTTTTGTTTGGGGACTCAGCCTCCCCTACTTTTTTCCAAACCAGCTGCAGCACTGGGGAGGGGGAGGAGTGTGGGGGTAGACCCAGGGTGCAGGGCACCCCGGAGCCAAACACTATTCCTGCATCCTGGGTTGGTGAGATGGAGGAAGAGGGGGGGATGCCGGGAGTACGGATGGTGTTTTCACAGGTAGATATGGAGCAGGGGAGCATCGGGTGAGTCTCCTGTTTTTGTTTTTTTCTGTCTGGGTTTAGAATTTGAGTGTATTACATGTTTTTATTTGATTCTTTCATGGGGTCTAATTTTACTTTTGTTAGTTTAAATGTAAGGGGTTTAAGGGATTTTGTTAAGAGGAGGGCGGTTTTTAGTTATTTGGAGGGTGTGGGGTTTGATTTTTGTTTTTTACAGGAGGTTCACCTGAGGGATGGAGGGGATGTTAGTAGATTTAAGAGGGAGTGGGACAAGGGGGAGTCGGTTTGGGCTATTGGGGGGGTGCACTCAACGGGGGTAGGGATTTTGTGTGGGCACAGGGAGGTAAAAGTGGAGGGTTCTTTTGTGGTGATGCAGGGGAGGGTTATAGGGGTGGATGTCACGATAAGGGATTGTACATTTAGATTAGTGGTGGTGTATGGGCCACAGGTGGTGGCAGACAGGAGGGAGATGGTGGACTGTCTGACGCCCCTGTGTGTCACAAATAGGAAATTAGTGATAGGGGGGGATTTTAATACAGATTTAGGAATAGGGGGGATAGCAGTGCAGGCGCCATCACAGGGCTAATGGCTTGCCATGGTCTGGTTGATGGTGGCCTGCACACTACTCCGAAAATGGCCGGTCCTACATGGCGCAACTCCAGGGGGGTTGAGCGGAGGCTCGACTATATTTTTGTACCCAGGTCTTTGGGTAAGTTGTCTGGGCGGCTGTTGCCTGTTTTCTTTTCGGATCACGACGGGGTGCTCCTGCAGGTGGGGTCGCCAGTCTGCCTCTTTGGTAGGGGGTACTGGAAGTTAGATTGGGATGTGCTGGAGGAGCAGGCATTTGTTGACGGGTTTTTTGGTTTCTTTTGGAGGCTTGAAGGCCTCCGGTCCATGTGCGAGGGGGTGTTAGAGTGGTGGGAATTAGTTAAGGTGAGGATTAGGGCTTTTATAATAGGGTATTGCAAGAGGAAAAAAAGGGAGGAGAGGAGGGAGGTGGATCGTATCCAAAGGTTAATTGAACTCGAGTACGAGGCAGGCAACCTCGGCGGGTCGTTTGACTGGGAGAGATCCGCAACCCTAAAGGCGCAGCTCAGGGAGTTGCAGGAGCGGAAGGCTCAAGCTTTCCTGGAGCGTGCGCATAGTGGCTTTCTAGAACACAATGAGACTTGTTCTGCTATGTTCTTTAAGTCGGTTAGGGCCAGACAGAGTAGGAAGGTAATGCATGGTGTTAGGGAAGAAAATGGTAGTATAGTTAGAGAACCAGAGGATATGGTCAGGGTGACAACTGATCACTTCCAAGGTTTATTTAAGGAAAGGGAAATAGATGTAGAGCAGGGAAATGTACGAAGGGCTATATAAATACATTTGAATTGATTTGATTTGATTCAGAGTGTTAGGTCGATTAGGATTTGGGGAGAAGTTCATAGGATGGATTCGTACATTATATGTCGGAACAGGGTGCCGAGTTAGTGTAAATAGTCACTTGGGTGACGTTTTTGACCTCTCGTCTGGGGTCAGGCAGGGGTGCCCACTCTCGGCTCTCCTCTTCGTTCTGTACATGGAGCCTCTGGGGGCTGCCATTAGGGCAGACACAGGGGTGGAAGGCTTGTTGATCCCTGGAAGTGGTGGGGTGCGTGTTAAGATGACGCAGTACGCCGAAGACACTTCCTTGCTGCTGTGCAAGGACTCGTGCCTGACAAGGTCCCTTGCCATCTTTGGGGATTTCACCCGAGCGTCGGGAGCAGTTCTGAACCATGCAAAGTCTTCCGTCAAGTTTTTCGGAAGATGGCACGGTAGAACGGATGTGCCCGGTGGGTTATCTCTCTGTGAGGGGGCCCTGAGGATTCTCGGGGTCCATTTTGAGACCTCCGGCTCAGCGACGCTAAACTGGAACTTGCATATCGCAGTAGTAAAGAGGAAGCTAGCAATGTGGAAGGCTAGGTATTTGTCTTTTATGGGCAAAGTCCTGGTCCTAAGGGTGGATGTGTTGCCATCTCTTTTGTATTTGGCGTACATCTACCCATTGCCGGCTTGTCTGAGGAGGCCTCTAGTGAGGCTTGTCTTTCAGTTCATGTGGAGTGGCAGGTGCGAGTGGGTCGCCAGGGCACGCATGCTCTGTCCCATCAGGGAGGGAGGTAGGGGGGTACCACATTTCCCCCTCAAGCTGGACGCAATTTTTGTTTCTTTCTTGAATACGGAGCTTGCTCATCCAGTGATACACCCGTCCGGTTACCTCTGCGGGTGTTCTTCTCGTATCAGGCGAGAAGCGTAATGGTGTGGTCTAACACGGGTCCTCGGGCGGAACAGCTGCCGTGGCACTTTGGTCATGCGGCCAAGTGGCTGCGTGCGCACCCTGAGGTTGAAGTTGCCCAAGTAGGTTTAGATCACAGGCACCTGTACGAGGAGGTCAGAAAGGCAGGGAGTCCGGCGCCTGTAGTGGGCATCTCGGAAGTGGTCTGGGAGGGAGTGCAGGCGCGGGATCTGGACAACAGGCTCAAGGACCTGAATTGGTTGAGCCTCCATAAGTGCTTGCCGGTACGTTCCATCATGTACCGGTATAGTTTGGTGCAATCCCCCACCTGTCCAAGATCCTCTTGTGGCAGGGAGGTGACTGTGCTCCATGTATTTTGGGACTGTGCCTTTGCCGGAGTAGTATGGGCTAGGGCACGGGTGTTGTTAGGTTTGGTAAGGGGGGATTTTGTATTGATGTGGGCCAGGTTAGAGAGAGGTGTAGGGAGAGCGAGAGGGACGGATAGGGACAGGTTTCTGCTCTGGCTTCTCATGAGTCTCTTTAAACGGGGGCTGTGGGAAGCCAGGCAGAACATGGTGAAGACAGGGAGAGATTGGGGTGTGGAAGGGATAGTGAGGAGGGTGGAAGGAGATTTGAGGGGGAGGATGAAGAGGGAGGAGAGGAAGTGGGGGCAGCATGCTGCTCAGGAGAGGTGGAAGGGGGGTTTAGGGCTGGGTGTCGTTTAGATTTGTAAGGGGATAGATTAGGGACGGGGAGATAGGGAAAGGTAGTTTGTAGGGTGACGGGGAGGGAAGATGCTCCCCTGAGGTTTTGTTTGGGGTTTTTGTTTAGTTAAATTAAAATACCATTATTGGAGTATGTATGAAAATTATGAGTTGTAAAGAATGAATGGTATTGAAGGTAATAAATAATTTTTTATAAAAAAAAAGATAAGGCTGTTTAGGTTTTCACGTTACATTTATTGTTCGTGTTTATCTTTTATTAAACATGTATCGAAATAGCCACGCCACGCTGCATTTTGGTCAGCCTCTCCTTCACCGGAAGAAAACCTTGTCAACACATGATTGCTGTCTGACCGCAAACAAATCTGATTTGGTCACTAGTAACTTGCTGGGACTAATAGACCTGACTTGTGTTCAGGACACACCACATGGAAAACGGGTTAAAAAAAGATGATCATTGTTATTGGATAAGGGTAGGAAGTTCCTCCTCCATTTCCATTTGTTTGGTCCCTGTTCTGTTGTGCCTGTTTTGTATTGTTATGAGATTTTTAATGAATAATGACTAAATGAGGTATACTGCACTATAACTGGAAAGAATTCTACCCTGTCTTTCCTGTAGTGTTAAATAATGTTTGTTCATTAGGAAGGGGTTATATGGCATGGACCCAGGAAGAAAGGAATGTATGTGGGGGTAGAAAGAGAACGGAGGGGAGCATTAACCTATGTTTGAACCGACCTGGCTGTAAATCTGGGGAGATCAGATAGGACAGGGAGAGTCCCTCCAGAGCTCTAGTATCTTGGGGAGCCTGGAACTGTCAGCTGAGTGGTTATAAACTGTGGTGAGACTCATGAGAAAATCCCTATGTTGGTGTGTATGTATATGCGTAGGTTAGGATGGTATAAAAGGAATGTATTTTGTGTAAACTTGAGAGCTCTTGCAAATAAATCTGGATCTGATCAATTGTGAGCTGGGAATTCTGTCTGTTTTATTTAAGACCAAAACTTTACAACCTCTGGGTATCAGACAGAAAAACATAAATTGGAATCTATGAACATTGATGACAAGATTACTTAACAGTATGAACCAGCATTCAGTTCTTGATGGACACAGACTTTCCAGGAGAGAGAAGAGCTCCATCAGTCAAGGTTTGAAATAGTTATTTTCCTCTTCAAAATCAGAATTGTTTCTGAAGAATAATTATTCAGTTCACTTCTGATGTTTACCTTTTGTTTCTGGAATTCTGGAATTCAAAAATGATTCATAGCAGAAAAAAATGATGTATGGCATAATTTATCCATTTTGTTATGAAAATCTGAATTTGTATTTTCTGTTTGTATTGAGGAAACACCTTAAAAGGCTATTTAAATGTGTTGTATATTGTATGATCTGGTGTTGATAGTTAATTTAATGCATTTATCCCTCTCTATCTCGCTCTCTCTCTCTCTGTCTCTCTCTCTGTCTGTCTCTCTCTGTCTTTCTCTCTTTCTCTCTCTCTGTCTTTCTCTCTGTCGCTCTGTCTCTCTCATTCTCTCTTTTTCTTCCTTCCACAGTGATCCTTGGGATATCAAAGCTGGTACTTCCAAACTGAGCATGGAACAAAAAAAAGATGAACTCTTCCAACCATTCCTCTGTCCTCTATGTGGCTGTGTGGAGTACGCTTCCTCTATCCTCTATCTTCCCACGTCCTGTGGCTGAAGCGAGTGGACGATGGCCTCAGAGATCTTCTCTCTCAACCTGGCTGTATCTGAGATCCTCTACTGCCTGTGTTCTGTCTTCTTCGTTGTCTACATGCACCTCCCTATTCCCCCTCTCCTAGTCTCTCTGGTCGAACCCTGTTCCAGTGCTGTATCTGCACCTCCCTATTCCCTCTCTCCTAGTCTCTCCTCTGGTTGGACCCTGTTCCAGTGCTGTATCTGCACCTCCCTATTCCCTCTCTCCTAGTCTCTCCTCTGGTCGATCCCTGTTCCAGTGCTGCATCTGCACCTCCCTATTCCCCCTCTCCTAGTCTCTCCTCTGGTTGGACCCTGTTCCAGTGCTGTATCTGCACCTCCCTATTCCCTCTCTCCTAGTCTCTCCTCTGGTTGGACCCTGTTCCAGTGCTGTATCTGCACCTCCCTATTCCCTCTCTCCTAGTCTCTCCTCTGGTTGGACCCTGTTCCAGTGCTGTATCTGCACCTCCCTATTCCCTCTCTCCTAGTCTCTCTGGTCGGACCCTGTTCCAGTGCTGTATCTGCACCTCCCTATTCCCCCTCTCCTAGTCTCTCCTCTGGTCGGTCCCTGTTCCAGTGCTGTATCTGCACCTCCCTATTCCCTCTCTCCTAGTCTCTCCTCTGGTCGGCCCTGTTCCAGTGCTGTATCTGCACCTCCCTATTCCCTCTCTCCTAGTCTCTCCTCTGGTCGGACCCTGTTCCAGTGCTGTATCTGCACCTCCCTATTCCCTCTCTCCTAGTCTCTCCTCTGATCGGACCCTGTTCCAGTGCTGTATCTGCACCTCCCTATTCCCTCTCTCCTCTTCTCTCTGGTTGGACCCTGTTCCAGTGCTGTATCTGCACCTCCCTATTCCCCCTCTCCTAGTCTCTCCTCTGGTTGGACCCTGTTCCAGTGCTGTATCTGCACCTCCCTATTCCCTCTCTCCTAGTCTCTCCTCTGGTTGGACCCTGTTCCAGTGCTGTATCTGCACCTCCCTATTCCCCCTCTCCTAGTCTCTCCTCTGGTTGGACCCTGTTCCAGTGCTGTATCTGCACCTCCCTATTCCCCCTCTCCTAGTCTCTCCTCTGGTTGGACCCTGTTCCAGTGCTGTATCTGCACCTCCCTATTCCCCCTCTCCTAGTCTCTCCTCTGGTTGGACCCTGTTCCAGTGCTGTATCTGCACCTCCCTATTCCCTCTCTCCTAGTCTCTCCTCTGGTTGGACCCTGTTCCAGTGCTGTATCTACACCTCCCTATTCCCCCTCTCCTAGTCTCTCCTCTGGTTGGACCCTGTTCCAGTGCTGTATCTGCACCTCCCTATTCCCCCTCTCCTAGTCTCTCCTCTGGTTGGACCCTGTTCCAGTGCTGTATCTGCACCTCCCTATTCCCCCTCTCCTAGTCTCTCCTCTGGTTGGACCCTGTTCCAGTGCTGTATCTGCACCTCCCTATTCCCTCTCTCCTAGTCTCTCCTCTGGTTGGACCCTGTTCCAGTGCTGTATCTGCACCTCCCTATTCCCTCTCTCCTAGTCTCTCTGGTCGGACCCTGTTCCAGTGCTGTATCTGCACCTCCCTATTCCCTCTCTCCTAGTCTCTCCTCTGGTCGGACCCTGTTCCAGTGCTGTATCTGCACCTCCCTATTCCCTCTCTCCTAGTCTCTCCTCTGATCGGACCCTGTTCCAGTGCTGTATCTGCACCTCCCTATTCCCTCTCTCCTCTTCTCTCTGGTTGGACCCTGTTCCAGTGCTGTATCTGCACCTCCCTATTCCCCCTCTCCTAGTCTCTCCTCTGGTTGGACCCTGTTCCAGTGCTGTATCTGCACCTCCCTATTCCCTCTCTCCTAGTCTCTCCTCTGGTCGGACCCTGTTCCAGTGCTGTATCTGCACCTCCCTATTCCCTCTCTCCTAGTCTCTCCTCTGGTTGGACCCTGTTCCAGTGCTGTATCTGCACCTCCCTATTCCCCCTCTCCTAGTCTCTCCTCTGGTTGGACCCTGTTCCAGTGCTGTATCTGCACCTCCCTATTCCCCCTCTCCTAGTCTCTCCTCTGGTTGGACCCTGTTCCAGTGCTGTATCTGCACCTCCCTATTCCCTCTCTCCTAGTCTCTCCTCTGGTTGGACCCTGTTCCAGTGCTGTATCTGCACCTCCCTATTCCCCCTCTCCTAGTCTCTCCTCTGGTTGGACCCTGTTCCAGTGCTGTATCTGCACCTCCCTATTCCCCCTCTCCTAGTCTCTCCTCTGGTTGGACCCTGTTCCAGTGCTGTATCTGCACCTCCCTATTCCCTCTCTCCTAGTCTCTCCTCTGGTTGGACCCTGTTCCAGTGCTGTATCTGCACCTCCCTATTCCCTCTCTCCTAGTCTCTCCTCTGGTTGGAC
This sequence comes from Oncorhynchus kisutch, assembly GCF_002021735.2. Taxonomy (NCBI): domain Eukaryota; kingdom Metazoa; phylum Chordata; class Actinopteri; order Salmoniformes; family Salmonidae; genus Oncorhynchus; species Oncorhynchus kisutch. Next base: position 4,228,656 of record NW_022261984.1, on the reverse strand, counting down.
CCTGTTCCAGTGCTGTATCTGCACCTCCCTATTCCCTCTCTCCTAGTCTCTCCTCTGATTGGACCCTGTTCCAGTGCTGTATCTGCACCTCCCTATTCCCTCTCTCCTAGTCTCTCCTCTGGTTGGACCCTGTTCCAGTGCTGTATCTGCACCTCCCTATTCCCCCTCTCCTAGTCTCTCCTCTGGTTGGACCCTGTTCCAGTGCTGTATCTGCACCTCCCTATTCCCCCTCTCCTAGTCTCTCTGGTCGGACCCTGTTCCAGTGCTGTATCTGTTTTAAACACTACCTGGCGGTGGTCCATCCTGTTGTCTTCCTGAAGTACAAACTCCTCAGATACAAAGAGGCATGTTCTGGGTTAGTCTGGTTCTGTCAAAGAGCCTAAATGTTATTTTTTATGCACCTGTGGGTGGAATTCTGGTCTTATTTTAATTGACGTTATTCTGCTGCCTCTGTTTTCAGGGCCGCCCATGCATGGCACAACAAATCAGGTGAGAAGCACTTTTTTTAGAACAGCTCAATGCGCAACGAACCATTGGACACGGGGAGGAGAGGAGACAGCAGAGAATGGTACAACACCAGACACAAACAAGTAAAATAGTCAGCCATGCCCAAAAACCATATTGAACCATCAGAAGTCTCCCTCCTGCATCGTGGTCTGTCTTTTGTTCCAATTAATGACTTTCAGACATTTTTCAGAAAAATCTGATTACGGGAGTGATGGTTTGACTTCCCCTCCTGTAGATTTTGTTTTGTTCATTTTTATTAACTTTTATTTAACCAGGGAAAACACATTGAGGCCTAGTCTCATTTGCAAATGTGCCCTAAGAATAATACAGATATTTAAACTCAAAACAAATATTATATAAACAATCAAATAAAACAAACACATGTATCAATATAAACATCCCTTGAGTTTCTCCTAAACTGACCCAGAGACAACAACACATTGGAGATTATTCCACATGACAGGGGCCTGGTAGGAAAATGCAGATTTACACAACTCTGTGGATACACGTGGAGTCTCCATCATTAACCAACCCTGTCATTGTTGTAATCAGAGTTTCTATATTTCAACAATGATGTTAAGTTAAGTAAATTGGTAGTTTATTGAGTAAGGCTTTATAAACAAAAACAGAATAATGAAGAGACCTACAGTTGAAGTTGGATGTTTACATACACCTTAGCTAAAAACATTTAAACTCAGTTTTTCACAATTCCTGACATTTAATCCTAGTAAAAATGACCTGTCTCAGGTCAGTAAGTATCACCACTTTATTTTAAGAATGTGAAATGTCAGAATAATAGTAGAGAGAATTAATTATTTCAGCTTTTATTACTTTCATCACATTCCCAGTGGGATAGAAGTTTACATACACTCAATTAGTATTTGGTAGCATTGCCTTTAAATTGTTTAATAAGTTGGGTGGATTTTGGCCCATTCCTCCTGACAGAGCTGGTGTAAATGAGTCAGGTTTGTAGGCCTCCTTGCTCGCACACGCTTTTTCAGTTCTGCCCACAAATTTTCTATAGGATTGAGGTCTTTGTGATGGCCACTCCAATACCTTGACTTTGTTGTCCTTAAGCCCTTTTGCCCCAACTTTGGAAGTGTGCTTGGGGTCATTGTCCATTTGGAAGACCCATTTGCGACCAAGCTTTAACTTCCTGACTGATGTCTTGAGATGTTGTTTTAATATATCCACATAATTATCCTCCCTCATGAAGCCATCTATTTTGTGAAGTACACCAGCCCCTCTTGCAGCAAAGCACCCCCACAACATGATGCTGTCACCCCCATGCTTCACAGTTGGGATGGTGTTCTTCGGCTTGCAAGCCTCCCCCTTTTTCCTCCAAACATAATGATGGTCATTATGGCCAAACAGTTATATTTTTGTTTCATCAGACCAGAGGACATTTCTCCAAAAGTACGATCTTTGTTCCCATGTGCGTAGTCTGGCTTTTTTCTGGCAGTTTTTGGAGCAGTGGTTTCTTCCTTGCTGAGCGGCCTTTCCTCCAGCATCTTCACAAGGTCCTTTGCTGTTGTTCTGGTATTGATTTGTACTTTTCCTACCAAAGTACGTTCATCTCTAGGAGACAGGACGTGTCTCCTTCCTGAGCGGTATGATGACGGCGTGGTCCCATGGTGTTTATACTTGCGTACTATTGTTTGTACAGATGAACGTGGTACCTTCAGGCGTTTGTAAATTTCTCCAAAGGATGAACCAGACTTGTGGAGGTGTAAATTATTTGCTGATGTCTTGGCTGATTTCTTTTGATTTTCCCATAATGTCAAGCAAAGAGGCACCGAGTTTGAAGGTAGGCCTTGAAATACATGCATAGGTACACCTCCAATTGACTCAAATTATGTCAATTAGCCTATCAGAAGCTTCTAAAGCCATTACATCATTTTCTGGAATTTTCTAAGCTATTTAATGGCACAGTCAACTTAGTGTATGTAAACTTCTGACCCACTGGAATTGTGATACAGTGAATTATAAGTGAAATAATCTGTCTGTAGACAATTGTTGGAAAAATTACTTGTATCATGCCAAAGTAGATGTCCTAAACAACTTGCCAAAACTACAGTTTGTTAACAAGAAATATGTGGAGTGGTTGAAAACCAATTTATAATGACTCCAATCTAAGTGTATGTAAACTTCCGACTTCAACTGTACGTGTTTATAGCGAGGTCCAACCAACTTGGTGATAAAGTATGTGTCAGCGTTGTGTGTATGTGTGGCAGGGAAGTCAGGCGCAGGAGAGTCATAATAGAGTGTCAATGGAGTCTTTTAATAAATGTCCACGTAACATGCTCCATAACACTAAACAGTACAGACATTAACAAACATGGGTACGAGGACCCGTCGCGCACCTATAAAACTACACTGACAATAAAACAATCTCTGACAAAGACATGAGGGGAAACAGGGTTAAATACTCAACAGGTAATGAATGGGATTGAAACCAGGTGTGTGGGAAGACAAGACAAAACCAATGGAAAATGAAAAATGGATCAATGATGGCTAGAAGACCGGTGACGTCGACCGCCGAGCACCGCACGAACAAGGAGAGGCAACGACTTCGGCAGAAGCCCAACTTAACTCTTCATTTCTTGACTAACTCGTCAACATGCTTTTTAAAACATACATTTTCATCAATCCAGATGACCAGATAGTTATAGGCGGGGACACGATCAATAAGGGCACCATCTGAGGTACTTATGCCCAAATCATCAGTTACATTATTACATGATTAGGAAAATAACATGTACTTGGATTTACCAGCGTCTTGTACCAACTTCAAGTCAACTAAGGCTTTCTTCAAGGTAGTAAAAGCAGACTGAAGAGTCAGAGCCTGAGCTTCCGTAGGGGCAGTAGCATATACAACAGTGTCAACAGTGTTAATATTGGGTCTGCAGGTTATGTACACAGAGAGTGTAAACTAGCCAAATAGCTTCTCAAATTGTCCATATTTTGCAAGAAATTTGTGATATAGGCCGGGACTCAAACAAATGGCGCTTGTAGACAATGCAGCTTTTAAAGGTAATGGTACCACGTTCGTGGAGATGGTATTCAAGGGAAATGCTGCACATGTCGGCTCATTAAATGTCAAACATAGTAAAACATTGATTGAATCCCGGCATTAATGTACTTGTTGTAAATAGACCTAGTGTCATTCTGTTTAAACTTTAGCGTGATATTTGATTGGCAGAGAGTCGAAATAGACTGGCGCCAAACGTTTGCATGTGTTTCTCTTGAAATGATGAATGATTATTTTGCTTGAAAGTTACTATTGGTTGATGAGATTAAATACATACTTAACAATGATCTTCCTGTCTCTCTGTCTTCTTTAAAGAGGTTAATTAAAGGATATGTCTGTATATTTGTAATAAATAATAACAATAACTATAATAACAAATACAATTATATATATTATATTTTTCCATTAAATCAATGGTCAGTTCCAGCTATAATGGTGTCATGACATTTACATTGAAGTCTTCTGCCCTGACCACCATGTTGTGTAACTAGGACCTGGAGTTTATCCTGACTTTTTGACCCGACCTGGTTTGGAGAAACTCAGGGCCCTAACCATCCATAACACATTCTACACAGCACAGCATATGCTCTTCAACCATACTAAACATCACTTACTGTTGTCATAACCAGTGGAAAACATTTGCATGTCAGGTGTGTTCCATCTAGTGAGGTGATGGACAGAATTAGGTGTCTTGGTGGGGGTGGCTGAGGGTTTGGTTGTAGGGGAGGGGGTGTGTGTGCGTACGTACGTACTGGAGGGAGGGAGTCAGGGGGGAGCGAGGGAGCGGCGGAGGGCAGGAGAGAGCAAAAGTTACAGAGAGAGAGAGAGACGTGTCCTCTCTGTTTGGAGGGAGGTTAAAAAGGTTCAAACTCTCATTCTGAATGGTTAAGGTGAGAGTTAAAGCTTGAGATATGAAATAAAAAGTGTCCCCTACTGATCACGAGTCATGGGATTACGCTCATAACCCCCAACCAAAGCGTACTTGATGGTATTGCGCTCCCTGTTGCCCCTAGTGGCCGGTTTAAAAGGCATTTCCCGACATCTTCAGGACATGGATAGGCATCCAATCTCCCTGTGGACACTGGACTGTATCAGGTGTATCAGGTGTCTCTGGGGAGGAGGTGACTGAATCGTTCCAAGAATGGATTGGCTTTTGGGTAATGTAATTTTGTAAAAATGCATAATTTCTTTCATCTCATTAGAACATTCCAAAATATGGGAAACACTTTTTTTCGAATCTCCAGAGAAAATGACTTTTAACGGGGACAATTAAAGTAACAGTGTTGACCGTTGAATGCACGCTTAAAAAATATATTTTGACTTGTTATTTTCCTACAATCTGACATTCCTCTTGTCAGTACTCTGGTCAACTTCTAAAATGGATACATGTACCATACATTTATTTATTTTATTTTAGTTCAACTTTATTTAACTAGGGCTCTAGTCAAAAGTAGTGCACTTTATAAGGAATAGGGTACCATTGTAGATACACTGTGGTCTACATCAGCAGGTTGAGATGACACGACAAGCAGGTGTGGCAGGGCAGGGCAGAGATTTGGATATTTAGTGTGAGGTCATCAGTTCCAGCACCTGTGACAGGCACAACCCACCACACCTCAGAGGACAGAGACGCTGAATCAATAGGCTACAGGTGAGTTAAATAGTTTCATTTGTATTTTTAAATTATAATAATCATTTTTCATTTTGAATTTCATTCATATGAACTGGTATAGATTGATGTGGCTTGTGAGCAAAACTATTGTAATATTAGCAATTTATACAAATATATCGACATATTTTGATATTTTGTCATGTTTACAAAGTGATCATCTCTATTGATTATATGATCTACAAAGGATTGTAAGAGAGTATCTTTATTAATTTAGCTTCAGTAGGTTTTGTGTGTGTTTCATTGCACAGCTGCACACCTAGTTGATGGTACTCAGTGTTTTTAATACATTTTTCAACCAATGTAAAAAAGTAATCTGTCATTACCAGAATAATACTGTATCAACACCCTATTGCCTTGGGTACAGAATGATTATATGTGCATATATAAGATGAGTAAAGACTGCAATTATAGCAAGTTATAAATAGTTTACATGATACTTTTGCTTGTAAAAATGTCCTCCTCTGTTTCTGTATCCCTCCCCCTCCCTCTCTCTTCCTCTCTGTTTCCCTCCCCCTCCCTCTCTTTTCCTCTCTGTTTCTGTATCCCTCCCTCTCCCTCTCTCTTCCTCTCTGTTTCTGTATCCCTCCCTCTCCCTCTCTCTTCCTCTGTTTCTGTATCCCTCCCCCTCCCTCTCTCTTCCTCTCTGTTTCTGTATCCCTCCCCCTCCCTCTCTCTTCCTCTCTGTTTCTGTATCCCTCCCTCTCCCTCTCTCTTCCTCTCTGTTTCTGTATCCCTCCCCCTCCCTCTCTCTTCCTCTCTGTTTCTGTATCCCTCCCTCTCCCTCTCTCTTCCTCTGTTTCTGTATCCCTCCCCCTCCCTCTCTCTTCCTCTCTGTTTCTGTATCCCTCCCCCTCCCTCTCTCTTCCTCTGTTTCTGTTTCCCTCCCCCTCCCTCTCTCTTCCTCTCTGTTTCTGTATCCCTCCCCCTCCCTCTCTCTTCCTCTGTTTCTGTATCCCTCCCTCTCCCTCTCTCTTCCTCTCTGTTTCTGTATCCCTCCCCCTCCCTCTCTCTTCCTCTGTTTCTGTTTCCCTCCCTCTCCCTCTCTCTTCCTCTCTGTTTCCCTCCTTCCCCCCATCCTCTCTTTCCTTTGCTCTGTTTTTTGATGTGTTTTCTTGTGGTTCTAACTAGACTGCACACCTAGTTGACAGGATTCAGCGTTTCACATGTTTTTCAAACAGGGTAAAAAAAAAAAAGTGTATTGACCAGAGTAATAACTAACATCCAATTAGACTGGTAACAGAATGATTAGATGTACAAATATAATATGAATAAAGACTGATATTATAGCTAGAGAAATACTTTGCATGAACCTGTTGTTTATATAACAATCCTCTCTCTCTCTCTCTCTCTCTCTCTCTCTCTCTCTCTCTCTCTCTCTCTCTCTCTCTCTCTCTTCATCTCTCTCTCTCTCTTTAGCTCTTCCCTTTACAGATCTCAATAACTTTCTCACATTACAGTTCCATGCATCGTTGAGATGAACTTGACTAAAGTCAATGATACGCCCACATCTCCTCCTATCTTCATCATTGATCCTGGTATAAAGCCTTTCCTTGCAGCATACTTATTCCCCTTTCTTACTGCTTCCTTTTCAATCAACATCATCCTGGGTCTCCCCACCAATATCTACATCCTGTGGCTGATACTGACCGGAGCTGGAGGGACAATGGCCTCAGAGTTCTTCTCTCTCAACCTGACCGTGTCTGAGATCATCTTCTGCCTCTTTAACTCTGTCAGCATGGCTGAACTCTACACCCAGTCTGATTTTATCGCAAAAGTTGCTCTTTTTTCCTATGGGTTTGTTTTCACTGGCCGTCCCCTGTTCCAGTGCTGCATCTGTGTGGAGCGCTACCTGGCGGTGGTCCACCCTGTGGTCTTCCTGAAGTACAAACCCCTGAGATACAGGGTGGGGTGTTGTAGTGTTGTCTGGCTGATGGTTCTTGTGTCCTGCTGTCTATACTTGTTTTCTAGCTATACACCAGTGTTATTCTACTCTATATTTATCCAATCACTGATCCATTTTTCTCTGATGTCATTCTGCTGCCTCTCAGTTCTATGGGCTCTGAAACGTCCAGGGCCGGGAGATGGGGACAGGGAGGGGACAAACAGCATTAAGATGAAGGCCTTTAAGATAATTTTGATTATCCTGGTGTATGCTACAGTGTCTCAACTCCCAATGGCATTGATGGCTCAGACTATAAGTTACATTCACTACATTAACTTTTTTACAGGCATGTCTATTTGTTTTTGCATTGTTATAATCTCTGGGTTTGTGCAGCCCTTCCTCTACCTCCACATGGTTGGGAAACTACCCTGCATCAGAAGTCTCTAAAACATGAAGTTCAATCTCTTCAAACATTAGTGCTTTAGAAAATGTACAATATGTCATTATATTTATGTTCTATGTTTTTTCGTATTCATTTGTGATGGTTTTCCAATGCATGATGTTTGAATCTATTTCCAACGTAATCAGTAGACTAGAAAGTGATGGTTTGATTCCCCGCCCTGTTGATTTTGTTTGGTAATATTGAGTCTGTAGTTTATATACTCACATGGACTGTAAACCAGCACAAGCACTTCTCAAATCATCCATTTTTAGCAAAAAAATGTGGATATATAGGCCGGGATTCAATTCGATCTCACTTATAGACAATGCAGCTTTTGAATTCAAAGGTACTGCGTTCGGGGAGATGACATTGAAGGTAATCGCTGCACATCGGCTCAATTTGAAACTTCCAATGTCAAGCGCATTATAGCGTGGTTTGCATTGAATCCCGGCTATAATGTACTTGTAAAAAGGCCTGGTGTCTTTCTGTTTCAACTTTAGCGTGATATTCATTGGAAGAGATCATTCAGTTGACTAAGGCAGAAACAGACTGGCACCAAACATGTGTTTTCTTTTGAAATGATAGATGATGATTGTGCTTGAAAGTTACAATGTAGATATTTTTGGGGATGATGAGATTAAATAAATACTTATTAAGGATCTCCCTGACTGTCTGTCGTCTTTAAAGATGATACACAAAGGATATGTCTGAGTGTTTATGTGGGAAAATACTTGATTTTTTACAATGTATAGAAATAATGCATTGTAATAACATTGTGCAGGTTCCTGCAAGACATTGTGTAGTTTCACACACTACAAAGGGTAAATAGTGTGAGAAAAGTGAGAGACAGGTAGACAGGCAGAGAGACAGACAGGTTCTTGGTGCTATGTTGAAACAGCAGGCCCAGGGAGGAGGAAGACACACAGCAAACCTTTTTGTTTAATTTTGACTTGTTTTCACCTAAACACATACTTTTCCACACTTTTAATACATTCATGTCCATTGGACCGGAACACCACATAAGTAATATAAATGTGTAGGTTGGTGCATAGTGTGCATTCAATGAAAATGTGTTCTTTTACATGTTCTTCGCCGAAAAGGCCAATGAGTCTCATGTTGAAAAAATTCTTAATTGTTATTTTAGTAAACATTTAAAATGGGTCCCACAGACCCACACAAGGGTTCAATTATCTTCATACTACAGAGAAGGAAAGGGGGATATTTTCTTCCACCAATAAACATCAGTGATATGAATTCTCACTAATAGATCATGGTATAGAATTCTCACTTGCTATCTCTCTCCATCTTCACCCCTGATCCATGATCCATCCATGACTTCTGAACTTCATTGATTAGCTATCTGCTTGCCTTTCTTGATTTATTTAGTTTTCTTAGATTTCCTGATGTAAACGTATTCAGCATTTAGCTGCCATGCATACTGAAATAAAAGTAATCTTTCATTCTCTCCAGTCCTTCCTCTGAAGATATTAATACCCAGGTGGAAATGCCTCCTCCTTTTCCTCTGAAAACGCTGGGATTCCCGTGCCAGTAACCTTCCTGTTTAAGTATCCATCAGCATGGTCTACTTTGTGCTCTGCGTACCCATCTTCCTGTTTAAGTATCCATCAGCATGGTCTACTTTGTGCTCGGCGTACCCATCTTCCTGTTTAAGTATCCATCAGCATGGTCTACTTTGTGCTCGGAGTACCCATCTTCCTGTTTAAGCATCAATCAGCATGGTCTACTTTGTGCTCTGCGTACCCATCTTCCTGTTTAAGTATCCATCAGCATGGTCTACTTTGTGCTCTGCGTACCCATCTTCCTGTTTAAGGATCCATCAGCATGGTCTACTTTGTGCTCGGCGTACCCATCTTCCTGTTTAAGTATCCATCAGCATGGTCTACTTTGTGCTCGGCGTACCCATCTTCCTGTTTAAGTATCCATCAGCATGGTCTACTTTGTGCTCGGCGTACCCATCTTCGCATACGACATGGGGCTGACCGCTACTGTCAACTCTTTGTCACTGAGATCTTAATTTTAAACATGGCCGCCACCGAGCTCATCTTCTGCCTGTGATTTCTGGTCGTAACCACTGTCCACTTCTCTTCTCTGACCTTCAACACTAGGTAGAAACCATCGTCTTCCCTTATGCCGTTGTCTACTACAGCCGCCCCCTGTTCTACTGCTGTATGTGTTTTGAGTGCTTCCTAGCGGTAGTCCACCCTGTGGTCTTCCAGAAGTTCAAATCCATGAGGTACACGGTGGGGTCAGTGACAATGGTCCAAAGAGATGTAGCAGCGTTCAACTGTTTTTTACACTTACCTCCCTGAGTTCCTGTTTCTGGATACAACATCGTCTTGGTGATAGTTGATCTGTTCTGCAACCTTTCCATCCTCCCCATCTTGAAGCACCCCGAGTCGGGGCAGGGAGAGATGGAGAGAAGAGGAGGCAGAAGGGGAGGAGGAGAGTGGACTCAGCGGAAGAATGTGCCAGCTCCCATTCATCATCATGTACTTTCCCAGGGCTCCGGGGTGACGTTTCCATCTCGCACTACGTGAAGTTTCCTCTAGGTACAGATCTAGGATCAGCTTCCACCCCCCCAATCATACCCTTAACCGTTATTGGGGAAGGTGCTAAACTGACCCAAGGTTAGTGTTTAGGAGAAACTTTAACCTCCTGCCACAGCAGTCTAGATCAGAGCTGTTCAATGTCTGTCCTGGAAGGACTAAACACTTCTGGTTTTCATCCTCTCCTTCTAATCAGGTACTATTTCAGTCCTGGGACACCAGTTGAGTGCAATTACCTTTCAGTCTTCCAGGACCAGAATTGAACAGCCCTGGTCTAGAGCAAAATAGTCCAAATAGTATTTGAACCCAGGTCTGTTGAGTCTAAACCTGTGTCTAACCTCTAATCAGGGGCCCATCTAGAGCAGATAGAAACTGAAGATGTTCATCTTTAATCTTTGATTGTAAATCACTTCTGATCTGATTTTTATCATCTTGTTTTATCCTCCTTATAAGAAAACAACCCCAATTGTTCATTTAGTTTCACAGTAGTTTGTTACCTAAAGGATTTCCCTTTGTTACTGTTTCTCAAAACAAAACTTTTTCCAACTGCTCATTTGTTATTTGGAGTGAAATGTGTTTTTAGTTTATTATTATTTGTAGGTTTTTAAGAGGGTCTTGGCTGACCTAGTTGTCACATACCTGCTTTAAACCAAGAGTGCATCTTATTTGCCTACAAACTGACACTCCTCTTGTTGGTGCTCTAGTCGGCGTCTGAAATGGCACCATATACCCTATATAGTGCACTTCTTTTGACCAGGGCCCATAGTGAATATGGTGCCATTTTGGATGCATTGTGGTCTAAATCACCACGTTCACGTGTCTCTCAGGTGTGGCAGAGCAGGACAGGGTTGGCAGAGATTTGTATATGCAGTAGTAGCTCCAGCACCACAGACACAACCACACCACACAATAGGAGAGAGGGACACTGCATCAATACAGGTTAGCAAAACCTTTGTTTTTTATCAGTTTATGGAGCTTTTGGCCAAATACATTAGATGTGAAATATGTGAAAATATTGGCAATCTATGCAGATTTATTGACAGATTTGATATTTCGTCATGTTTACAAAGTGACCATCTCTATTGCATATATTACCTACAAAGGATTGTAAGAGGTTATCTTTCTTAATTTAGCTCCATCAGGTTTTTTGCTGTCTATGGTACTCAGCATTTTACATTTATTTTTCAACCAGCAGAATGAATTAACTTAACACCCTATTGGTCCAAAAAACTTCTGAACAGCTTCTACCCCCAAGCCATAAGACTGCTTAAGAGCTAATCAAATGGCTACCCAGACTCGCTACTGTTATTTTATTGTTGCTCTTTAATTATTTGTTATTTTTCTATTTTTTCACCAACAAAAAAATTAATAAAAAAAATATTTAGTAACTAGTTTTTTAGCACTTATTTTTTCTTAAAACTGCATTGTTGGTTATTAACGGCTAGTAAGGCTTGCTTTCTTGTAAGTAGGCATTTCAATGTAAGCTCTACACCTGTTGTATTCGGCGCTTGCGATGAATATAATTTGATTTGATTATATACTGCAGTGGTTATAGAAGGATTATATGTGCATATATAATATGAATAAAGACTGATATTATAGCGAAAATAAATACTTTGCATGATACTGTTTCTTGAGCCTGTTGATTATCACTCTCCCTCTCTCTCTCTCTCTCTCTCTCTCTCTCTGTTTATGTCTCTCTCTCTCTCTCTCTCTCTCTCTCTCTCTCTCTCTCCTCTCTCTCTCTCTCTCCCTCTCTCCCTGTTTGTCTCTCTCTCTCTCTTTCTCTCTCTCTCTTTCTCTCTCTCTCTCTCCCTCTCTCTCTCTCTCTCTCTCTCTCTCTCTCTCTCTCTCTCTCTCTCCCTGTTTATGTCTCTCTCTCTCTCCCTCTCTCTCTCTCTCTCTCCCTCTCTCTCTCCCTGTTTATGTCTCTCTCTCTCTCTCTCTCTCTCTCTCTCAATTCAATTCAATTCAATTCAATTCAATTCAAGGGCTTTATTGGCATGGGAAACATGTGTTAACATTGCCAAAGCAAGTGAGGTAGACAACATACAAAGTGAATATATAAAGTGAAAAACAACAAAAATTAACAGTAAACATTACACATACAGAAGTTTCAAAACAGTAAAGACATTACAAATGTCATATTATATATATATACAGTGTTCTAACAATGTACAAATGGCTAAAGGACACAAGATAAAATAAATAAGCATAAATATGGGTTGTATTTACAATGGTGTTTGTTCTTCACTGGTTGCCCTTTTCTCGTGGCAACAGGTCACAAATCGTGCTGCTGTGATGGCACACTGTGGAATTTCACCCAGTAGATATGGGAGTTTTTCAAAATTGGATTTGTTTTCGAATTCTTTGTGGATCTGTGTAATCTGAGGGAAATATGTCTCTCTAATATGGTCATACATTGGGCAGGAGGTTAGGAAGTGCAGCTCAGTTTCCACCTCATTTTGTGGGCAGTGAGCACATAGCCTGTCTTCTCTTGAGAGCCATGTCTGCCTACGGCGGCCTTTCTCAATAGCAAGGCTATGCTCACTGAGTCTGTACATAGTCAAGGCTTTCTTTAATTTTGGGTCAGTCACAGTGGTCAGGTATTCTGCCGCTGTGTACTCTCTGTGTAGGGCCAAATAGCATTCTAGTTTGCTCTGTTTTTTTGTTAATTCTTTCCAATGTGTTAAGTAGTTATCTTTTTGTTTTCTCATGATTTGGTTGGGTCTAATTGTGCTGCTGTCCTGGGGCTCTGTAGTGTGTGTTTGTGTTTGTGAACAGAGCCCCAGGACCAGCTTGCTTAGGGGACTCTTCTCCAGGTTCATCTCTCTGTAGGTGATGGCTTTGTTATGGAAGGTTTGTGAATCGCTTCCTTTTAGGTGGTTGTAGAATTTAACAGCTCTTTTCTGGATTTTGATAATTAGTGGGTATCGGCCTAATTCTGCCCTGCATGCATTATTTGGTGTTCTACGTTGTACACGGAGGATATTTTTGCAGAATTCTGCGTGCAGAGTCTCAATTTGGTGTTTGTCCCATTTTGTGAAGTCTTGGTTGGTGAGCGGACCCCAGACCTCACAACCATAAAGGGCAATGGGCTCTATGACTGATTCAAGTATTTTTAGCCAAATCCTAATTGGTATGTTGAAATTTATGTTTCTTTTGATGGCATAGAATGCCCTTCTTGCCTTGTCTCTCAGATCGTTCACAGCTTTGTGGAAGTTACCTGTGGTGCTGATGTTTAGGCCAAGGTATGTATAGTTTTTTGTGTGCTCTAGGGCAACAGTGTCTAGATGGAATTTGTATTTGTGGTCCTGGTGACTGGACCTTTTTTGGAACACCATTATTTTGGTCTTACTGAGATTTACTGTCAGGGCCCAGGTCTGACAGAATCTGTGCATAAGATCTAGGTGCTGCTGTAGGCCCTCCTTGGTTGGTGACAGAAGCACCAGATCATCAGCAAACAGCAGACATTTGACTTCGGATTCTAGCAGGGGGAGGCCGGGTGCTGCAGACTTTTCTAGTGCCCTCGCCAATTCGTTGATATATATGTTGAAGAGGGTGGGGCTTAAGCTGCATCCCACGACCCTGTGTGAAGAAATGTGTGTGTATTTTGCCTATTTTAACCGCACACTTGTTGTTTGTGTACATGGATTTTATAATGTCGTATGTTTTACCCCCAACACCACTTTCCATCAGTTTGTATAGCAGACCCTCATGCCAGATTGAGTCGAAGGCTTTTTTGAAATCAACAAAGCATGAGAAGACTTTGCCTTTGTTTTGGTTTGTTTGATTGTCAATTAGAGTGTGCAGGGTGAATACATGGTCTGTTGTACGGTAATTTGGTAAAAAGCCAATTTGACATTTGCTCAGTACATTGTTTTCATTGAGGAAATGTACGAGTCTGCTGTTAATAATAATGCAGAGGATTTTCCCAAGGTTACTGTTGACACATATTCCACGGTAGTTATTGGGGTCAAATTTGTCTCCACTTTTGTGGATTGGGGTGATCAGTCCTTGGTTCCAAATATTGGGGAAGATGCCAGAGCTAAGTATGATGTTAAAGAGTTTTAGTATAGCCAATTGGAATTTGTTGTCTGTATATTTGATCATTTCATTGAGGATACCATCAACACCACAGGCCTTTTTGGGTTGGAGGGTTTTTATTTTGTCCTGTAACTCTTTCAATGTAATTGGAGAATCCAGTGGGTTCTGGTAGTCTTTAATAGTTGATTCTAAGATCTGTGTTTGATCATGTATATGTTTTTGCTCTTTATTCTTTGTTATAGAGCCAAAAAGATTGGAGAAGTGGTTTACCCATACATCTCCATTTTGGATAGATAATTCTTCGTGTTGTTGTTTGTTTAGTGTTTTCCAATTTTCCCAGAAGTGGTTAGAGTCTATGGATTCTTCAATTGCATTGAGCTGATTTCTGACATGCTGTTCCTTCTTTTTCCGTAGTGTATTTCTGTATTGTTTTAGTGATTCACCATAGTGAAGGCGTAGACTCAGGTTTTCCGGGTCTCTATGTTTTTGGTTGGACAGGTTTCTCAATTTCTTTCTTAGATTTTTGCATTCTTCATCAAACCATTTGTCATTATTGTTAATTTTCTTTGGTTTTCTATTTGAGATTTTTAGATTTGATAGGGAAGCTGAGAGGTCAAATATACTGTTAAGATTTTCTACTGCCAAGTTTACACCTTCACTATTACAGTGGAACGTTTTACCCAGGAAATTGTCTAAGAGGGATTGAATTTGTTGTTGCCTAATTGTTTTTTGGTAGGTTTCCAAACTGCATTCCTTCCATCTATAGCATTTCTTAATGTTACTCAGTTCCTTTGGCTTTGATGCCTCATGATTGAGTATTACTCTGTTTAAGTAGACTGTGATGTTGCTGTGGTCTGATAGGGGTGTCAGTGGGCTGACTGTGAACGCTCTGAGAGACTCTGGGTTGAGGTCAGTGATAAAGTAGTCTACAGTACTACTGCCAAGAGATGAGCTATAGGTGTACCTACCATAGGAGTCCCCTCGAAGCCTACCGTTGACTATGTACATACCCAGCGTGCGACAGAGCTGCAGGAGTTGTGACCCGTTTTTGTTGGTTATGTTGTCATAGTTGTGCCTAGGGGGGCATATGGGGGAGGGAATGCTGTCACCTCCAGGCAGGTGTTTGTCCCCCTGTGTGCTGAGGGTGTCAGGTTCTTGTCCGGTTCTGGCATTTAGGTCGCCACAGACTAGTACATGTCCCTGGGCCTGGAAATGATTGATTTCCCCCTCCAGGATGGAGAAGCTGTCTTCATTAAAATATGGGGATTCTAGTGGGGGG
The DNA here is from genome assembly GCF_002021735.2 of Oncorhynchus kisutch. Classification (NCBI taxonomy): domain Eukaryota; kingdom Metazoa; phylum Chordata; class Actinopteri; order Salmoniformes; family Salmonidae; genus Oncorhynchus; species Oncorhynchus kisutch. The sequence continues at coordinate 4,213,229 of NW_022261984.1, read as the reverse complement.
ATATAGGTAGCACACAGGAGGACATTTTTCTCTGTTAGGATCATTTCTTTTTGAATTTCTAGCCAAATGTAGAATGTTCCTGTTTTGATTAATTTAATGGAGTGAGTTAGGTCTGCTCTATACCAAATTAGCATACCCCCTGAGTCCCTTCCCTGTTTCACACCTGGTAGTTTGGTGGATGGGACTACCAGCTCTCTGTAACCTAGAGGGCAACCAGTGGGTCCATCTCCTCTATACCAGGTTTCTTGCAGGATGACAATGTCTGTATTACCGATTTCTTTGGTGAAGTCCGGGTTTCTGCTCTTTAGCCCAAAGGCAGATGACCTCAGGCCTTGGATATTCCAGGATAATATAGTGAAGGCTTTTTGTTCCATAGAGTGTCCAATGTTGTTGGTCGTGGTTTAGCCTCAGGCCAGTAAGTGTGAGCAGAGCCTGCTGAGCATCTGGTACATGCCATTGGCTTGGGCGAGTGTGAGAGTGGGGGTTGGGACTGTTTGCCCGCTCACTACCTGGGCGTATGTGTGGCTTCCATGTTGAGGCCCTCTTTGCGGGGGTGGGGTGCATGGGGTGGGCAGGAGTGGCATAGGTCTGATCTGAGGGGGCCTAAATGGAGTGTGGGCATGGTTGACGTGGGGGGGTGTTGATTGGTTGGGGTGGGGGTGTGGATGTGTCTGGGCGTACTGTGGTCTGGATGTAATTCCTCTTGGCGTGGGTCCTCTATGTGTAGGTCCAGGGGGAGGTCCTGCAGATCTGGGAGGGTGTCTCGCTGGTCTGGGTGGGGTGTCTATTGATCTGTTGCTCCTGTGTGGAGTGTTGGGGATACGTTTGAGAGCGATGTCCTTTAAAGTCCGGGCAAAGGTGGGCACTGCTGCCTTGTAGAGGTGGACCTGGTCATAGAGGCTGTTCAAGTCCAGGGTGGAGTGGTGGGCCAGGAAAACGTTTGGGTTTGAGGCACAGTCACGGGAAATACTTGCATTTACCCGCTGTATTGTGGCGGGGTGGAAGTCTTTTCGTGGTAGCAGGGTGGAGATAACCACTTGTGCGTTGGGGAAAGTAGAAGAAGCCTTTTCAATCACTCCCTTCAGTGCTGTGGCCACTCTTTCCTGCTGTGCTCTCAGGTCGTTTGTGCCTGTCTGTATTATTATGTGGCTGGGTGAGCCTAGTTTGGCCTCAGACAGAAGGTCTAGGGCACGCTGGGTGTTTGGACACCAGAGTTTAGACACACTGTGTTTGGGAAAAAGTATTTTTTCTTCTATATATTTCCCATTTGAGTCCATAAGTAGTACAATCTGTGTCTTGTGTTTGTCCTCAGTGGGTGTGGGGGGGTTGACAGAAGGGCTCTCAGGGTGGCTGACAGGGGGGGTGCTCAGAGGGGGTGAGAGCCTCTGGGCTTGGGGTTCTTCATTTGTCTGTTGTGCTGTGATGTCGACTCTATGGTCAGGGTCTGGTGTGGACTGTTCTGCTATGGTGTCGACTCTATGGTCAGGGTCTGGTGTGGACTGTTCTGCTGTGGTGTCGAGACTTTTGTTGGGTGCTGAGGTGGGCTGTTCTGCTGGCTTCTCTGTGGGGGTGGCCACCTCTCTAGTGGGTTGTTCTCTGTCACACGCCGTCCCCCTCAACTTCTCCTCCATCCCCCTCACCCTCTCCTCCATCCCCCTCAACCTCTCCTCCACCAGCAGTCTGAAACTCTCCTCTAGTGCTCTGTTCTGCTCCTCTTTCTCCTGTTGTATTTGTCTCACCACTGTCCAAAGTGCAGATATGTCTCTGTCCACCTCCAGCTCTCTGGGTCTGGTTAAGGGGCTGTTGTTGTGCTGGACTGTTGTCTGGGTCTGTGCTGACTGAAGTGTAATCACCTGCTGTTCTAGCTCCACCTGCCTTATCTCCAGCTGGGTGAATTTGTCCTTCATTTCAATGAGGGAGTGGTAATCTGTGCTGGGAGGTTGACCCTCCGCTGGGGGTTGCTCATCTGTGGGGTTACATAATGAAGAGGTCTGGTCTGATCCTCTCGGGGTGGGGGTATCTTTATCAAGGGAGAGTTTCTCCTGCTGAGCTAATTCTTTGATTAGGTGAAAGTCCAGCTGAAACTGTTTGTGGTTACGCTGTACCATCACTGTTCTGGACTTATAGATATTTATATTACTTAACTCAGAGTCCTCGTTGTCAAGTATTCTGAGTTTCCACCCCTCGTTAATCCCCCCTCTCGTGACAGAGGGGTAGTGTGCTAATATAGCACTGTGCCATGCCAGGGGATTGTTTGTGTGGAAGATAAGGTTGCTGATGTTCCCATTTTTGTAATAGTCAGCAAAAAGTGTCTCTTGATTTTCCATAAGGAGCTTCATTTTGTAATCTTTTCTTCCCTTATCATTCTTTACATGCACAGGGTACTGTATTTTAATTACCTCTGAACAGCGGGAGGGAGCTTCTAAGGCCTCTCCATTTGGTTGGGGTAGACTGTGTGACTCTCCTGCCATTGTTGGGCTAATGAGCTTTGACACCTCTCACTTGACACGTCAGTGCTATTTGAAGCTGTATCAAGCTTGGCAGAATTATGTTAGAATTAGAGTTAGAAATCCTTATAAAGTAATGTTGTGTATTTTTCTTCTTGGCTTTTGGAAAAAATATATATATAGTTTCAGACTAAGCATTACTCACTCAGTTCCAGGTTGGATGGTGTTTTCAGGTTTCTGTTGTTATCCAGAGAATTTGCTGTATAGAGAAACAAATCTTGGTAGTTGTGAACCTTCCAGGTGATTCCGTAATTCCGTCCAAAATCAGGTTGTAGGTTTTAAGTTTTGATTTGAAGTAGGGGTTATGTTGTAGAGGGTAGAATCCAGTATGTGTTCCTGACAAAAAATCAAAGTTTATTTTAACTCCTAATCTATATTTTTTAAAGAAAATGCTGAAAAATGCAGGAGCTCATCTGATTGTGACTTCCTCTCTGCTCCCTCTCTCTCTCTCCTGTTTGTCTCTCTCTCTTTCTCTCTCTCTCTTTCTCTCTCTCTCTCTCTCCCTCTCTCTCTCTCTCTCTCTCTCTCTCTCTCTCTCTCCCTGTTTGTCTCTCTCGCTTTCTCTCTCTCTCTTTCTCTCTCTCTCTCCCTCTCTCTCTCTCTCTCTCTCTCTCTCTCTCTCTCTCTCTCTCTCTCTCTCTCTCTCTCTCTCTCTCTCTCTCTCTGTTTATGTCTCTCTCTCTCCCTCTCTCTCCCTGTTTATGTCTCTCTCTCTCTCCCTCTCTCTCTCTCTCCCTCTCTCTCTCCCTGTTTATGTCTCTCTCTCCCTCTCTCTCTCCCTGTTTATGTCTCTCTCTCTCTCTCTCTCGCTCTTTCACTCTCTATCCCTCCCTCTCCCTCTCCCTCTCCCTCTCCCTCTCCCTCTCCCTCTCCCTCTCCCTCTCCCTCTCCCTCTCCCTCTCCCTCTCCCTCTCTCTCCCTTTGGCTCTTTCCTTTACAGATCCCAAGAATTTTCACAGATTACAGTTACATGCATCGTTGAGATGAATTTATCTACAGTCAATGATACGTCCACATCTCCTCCGATCGCCCTCATTGATCCGGGTGAACAGTGTGTGAATGTGGCACATTATATCCCCATGCTTACTGCTTCCTTTTCAATCAATATCATCCTGGGTCTCCCAACCAACGTCTACATCCTGTGGCTGATACTGACTGGAGCTGGAGGGACGATGGCCTCAGAGTTCTTCTCTCCCAACCTGACCGTGTCTGAGATCCTCTTCTGCTTCTTTAATACCATCAGCGTGGCTGGTCTCTACATCCAGTCTGGTTTTGTCCGCAAAGCTTCTCATTTTTCTCTTGGGTTCCTTTTCTCTGGTCGTCCCCTGTTCCAGTGCTGTATCTGTGTAGAGCGCTACCTGGCGGTGGTCCACCCTGTGGTCTTCCTGAAGTACAAACCCCTGAGATACAGGGTGGGGTGTTGTAGTGTTGTCTGGCTGATGGTTCTTGGGTCTTGCTTTCTTTGTTTGTTTGAGTTTTTTTCACCACCTTTTGTTTACTCTCTCTTTGTCCAGACAATGATCTATGTTTTGCTGATGTCATTCTGCTGCCTCTCAGTTCTCTGGACTCTGAAACGTCCAGGGCCGGGGGATGGGGACAGGGAGGGGACAAACAGCATTAAGATGAAGGCCTTTAAGATCATTTTGATTATCCTGGTTTATGCTGTGGTGTCTCAACTCCCAGTGGCATTGATGGCTCAGACTCAAAGTTACATTTCATGTATAGAGTTTTTTTCAGGAACGGCCTTTGTTTCTGCCTCCATGTCATCTCTGGGTTTGTGCAGCCCCTCCTCTACCTCCACAGGGTTGGAAAGCTCCCCTGTATCAGAGGACTCTAAGATAAAAAGTTAAATCGCTTCACCCCATTAGTGCCTTAAAGAATGTACGATATGTCATTATATTTATGTTTTTCCATAATCATTTGTGAATTGAAATGTATGATTTTTTCCTAAACTGATTTGATTGTTTTCCAATGCCTGATGTTTGAATGCATTTCCAATGTAATCAGTGGCCTAAAAAGCAGGGGTTGGAACCAGTTCATAGAACAGAACAGAAAAATAAGAACGTTTTCGAGGAACAGAGTCCAAACCGGGAACGAAACTGATCTATACTGTTCTAGAACAGAAACGTTATTTTAAAAAGCATGAGAACTGATTAGTAATGCTCTTTTACATTCCAGGATGCTTTTTTTATGTCTGCAAAAACGCTCTCAAAGCGCTTTTACAAATCCCTGACTTTGACACTCAGAAACATATTACAGTGTTTACCTGACTTCCATCTGAAAATACTTGCCAGTGAGTGTATAGGCAAGCTGCCCTACCCCTTCTGAAGCATAATTTAGTAGCTTCCTGAAGTTACAAACATATTTGCAAATTAGGGAGAGAGATTTTAAATTAGAGAAATGGATTCACATTTTCAATGCTAGTTAAGTGGTTATTAAGCGCGCTGTACTGCAGCGCCAGCTGTGCCATCAGAGACTCTGGGTTCGCGCCCAGACCGGGAGGTCCGTGGGGCAACGCAGTTAGGGAGGGCTTGGCCGGTAGGGATGTCCTTGTCTCATCGCGCACCAGCGACTCCTGTGGGGGGCCGGGCACAGTGCGCGCAAACCAAGGTTGCCAGGTGCACGGTGTTTCCTCCGACACATTGGCGCGGCTGGCTTCTGGGTTGGATGTGCGCCGTGTTAAAGAAGCAGTGCGGTTGTGTATCGGAGGACGCATGACTTTCAACCTTCGTCTCTCCCGAGCACGTACGGGAGTTGTAGCGATGAGACAAGATAGTAACTACTAAAAACAATTGGATACCACGAAATTGGAGAGAAAAAGGGGTAAAAATCGGTTCAAAGACATTCACAGTTCCTTCATAGAAACCTCTCCTCCGTAGGTATAATTCTGTGGGTCTATTTCAGATAATGCATGTCTTAGCAAAAAGATGCACAGCGCTTCAAGCCAAACTTCCTCCTGTTCCACCCCTTTTTCGCTCTCTCCACACCTGCAAAATTTCAGACGCATCTCATGCCTCACACTGTCCAATGCATGTAAAAAGTTTTCCCGCTCCATAGCAAGCTGCTCTCTCCGCACTGATTGGTTAAGTCATTTAAAGTCGATCTAAATGTAAAAAATAAATACAAATCAGAGGTTTTAAAAAGTAAAAAAAAAAAAATTCTACCGGTTCAGAACTTTATTTTGATGGTCAGAAAAGAGGAACAGGAACAAAAAAAATTGGATTCTATTCAGAACGAAACAATTGGAAAATGATTTTGGTACCAACCCCTGCTAGAAAATGATGGTTGGATTCCTCCCGCTGTAGATTTTGTTTTGATAATATTGGGTCATTTAGTTTATGTATTCACACAGCATAAACCAGCCCAAGTCCATAATTAGATATATAGGCTGAGCTTCAATCCGATCTAGCAGGTAGACAATGCAGCTTTTAAAGGCAACCTAACCGTGTTCATGGAGATGGTATTCAAGGTAAACACTGCACATGTCGGCTCAATTGGAAATTACCTTTAAATATCAATAGCGCTACAGCATAGCTTCACATTCAGCTGGCTAATGCAGAAAGATTCTGGCACCATACATTTACATGTGTTTTCTCTTGAAATGATGGATAATGATCATGCTTGAAAGTTAAAATGTAAATATTGTTGGGTTGATGGGATTAAATACATTATTAATAATGTCAGGTGTGGTCCATTAAGTGAGGTGATGAGCAGCATCAGTTTACAGACAGGAGCAACACAGGTGTTTTAGTGGTGGTGTAAACCTGATCCTAAGCTCAATCTTAAGACTGATAGACCTAAAGTAGACATCTCCTCTGCCGGCTCTACGGCCACAACTGGTGGCAAGGACAGACTGTGGGAACTACGATCTCTGGTTGACAGGACTCACTGTCCCAGTCAGGATTAAAGGTTGAGACAGTGACAGGAGTCTATACTAAATAGGAGGACTCACTGTCTCAGTCAGGATTAAAGGTTGAGAAGGGACTAGGGTCGATACTAAACAGGAGGACTCACTGTCCCAGTCAGGATTAAAGGTGGAGAAGGGACAGGGGTCGATACTAAATAGGAGGACTCACTGTCTGAGTCAGGATTAAAGGTTGAGAAGGGACTAGGGTCGATACTAAACAGGAGGACTCACTGTCTCAGTCAGGATTAAAGGTTGAGAAGGGACAGGGGACGATACTAAACAGGAGGACTCACTGTCTCAGTCAGGAGTGTTTCTTATAGGACAAGTCCATGTCGTCCCTCCCTTATTCAGTCCATTCACTTCCAATTGGCGCCTAATGAACATGACCCTGATCTGCCCTTTATTCTGAGGTAACTTCCCTATGCCTTGCCACAGGAGTAAAAAGACAACAGGCAAGCCAGCTCTTAGGTAGAATAGTGCTTGAGATATGGTAGCCAGCCCACTGCATATGCATAGTAGTAGTTGATAAATGGTCAATGATTGGTAACCTGGTTTACATAGATTAGTAGTTGTGGTCATTGTAGATGGGTGGTTGTGGTGAGGTTAGAGAACCAGTTGTATCTAGATAAGTTGAAGATATGGTAACCAGTAGATGACTAGATGTTAAACAGTGGTAGAGGAGAACTCAAAAAAATCAAATGGTGGTACATTCTTAGAAAAAAAAGAAGAACTTTGAATCTCTGCGAACGTAGAACCATAGGGGAACCCTTTTTGGTGATGGGTAGAACCCTCTATGTAAGGTTCTTCAAATAACCCCCCTTCAAAAAACTGGTTTTGCTTTGTCATTATTTTGTGTAGATTGATGAGAAGACGAAAAAAATCATTATTTTTAGAATAAGGCTGTAACGTAACAAAATGTGGAAAAAGTGAAGGGGTCTGAATACTTTCCGAATGCACTGTATAAGAAAAATCAGGAAATAATTTTTATCATAGTGTAAGAAAAATGTTTAAACCCCCTAGAATCTAATCTAATATACTAAATCTATTTTTTTTTTTTTATGTAATCCCTTTCAAAATCTTAAACTAGAGTTATCTGGGATTTTATTTTTTACTATCTGTTGAATTGTTTTACGAAGGCCATAGCAAGGATCATTTAGCTATTTGATTTGGAATTTTAAGAAGTAATTGAAAAATCTATTCAATTATTTGATGAAACATTGAATTTGTCCTTACTGTCATTAACTGGTACAGAGGGACCTTCAGAGGAGTCTAGGTGAATGTCCTAGAGCAAAACAACCAACATGTACGTGTTCATGAGAGACTTACCTTTCCACATATTAGTGTGTAGCCCAAACTGTTCGGATGCTACAGACAGAAGTTGACAGATCGGATGTACTGACTTTAGACGGGTCCCACTTTTTGGGGGTCGTAAAAAGCAAAACAGAGAACACCATTGTGTTCGTGAGAGTCCCATCTTTTCATAGAGGGGTCAATAGTTTTTAGGCCAAACCGTTCTGACGCTATAGATGTTATTTTCTCATGGTCTGATAAACACAGCTCTAGCTCTACCACCTTTCACAGCAGATGCAGAAGTACGACATCAATGGATTGAGAGCCATACTACGCAACAACCAAAAAGAGATTTATCTATTTTAAACTGATGGATTGTGATGGGGATTGTTTTATTATGCTAATTAGATTTCCACGGGGAAACAGGGAATTCACTCTAGGGGGTAACAGAAAAATCTTGCACTATGATTTTTTACATTCAAAGCAACGGAAAAATCCATGGAAGGCATTAATGTCACCTTAGCTTGCTACATAACATCTGAGTGATAGGAAGCACGAGCACCAATCAGCCTACACCACGGTGCACACACCCGTCATCACTATGACAACTAGAGTAGACATGTCAACACATGACTGCTGTCTGACCACACACAAATACGATTTGGTCACTGTTGGGACAGTCAGTATTCCAAAACTGATTTGAAAAACAAAACTGATTTGAGAATTAAGGCCTGAAGTGTGAACAATGATTCACAAAACCTCCTCAATCAATCACAGACTGTGTATGGCCATTAGGTCCTGACAAACACAATCATTTGCATAGGTATAATGACCTGCTGCACCTGTTTGTGACTCACAGGTGTTCGAGCTGGGACTAATAGACCTGACTTGTGTTCAGGACACACCACATGGAAAACGGGTTAAAAAAACTAAGATGATCATCGTTATTGGAGAAGTCCCTTCTCCATTTCCATATGTTTTCCCCCTGTTATGTTGTGTCTGTTGTGTATGACTCAGCATTCAGTTCTTGATGGACACAGACTTTCCAGGAGAGAGAAGAGCTCCATCAGTCAAGGTTTGAAATTGTTATTTTTCCTCTTCAAAATCAGAATTGTTGTTGTAGAAGATGTATTAAGTTCACTTCTGAGGTTTTCCCTTTAGTTTTCAGTACAAGTTCTGGAATTCAACAATGTTTCATAGCAGAAAAAAATTTATATGGCATAATTTATCCATTTTTGTTATGAATATCTTACAGGAATTTGTATTTTCAGTTTGTATTGAGGAAACACCTTAAAAGGCTATTTAAATGTGCTGTTTATTGTATGATCTGGTGTTGATAGTTAATTTAATTCATTTATCCCTCTCTCTTTCTCTGTCTCTCTCTTTCACTCTCTCTCTCATTCATTCTCTTTCTTCCTTCCACAGTGATGTTGGGACATCAAAGCTGGTACTTCCAGCAAACTGAGCCTCCTCTGTCCTCTCTGGCTATGTGGAGTACGCTTCCTCTATCAGCACCGCAATGCAGTCAACCTTATCCTCAATCTTCCCACGTCCTGTGGCTGAAGCGAGTGGACGATGGCCTCAGAGATCTTCTCTCTCAACCTGGCCATCTCTGAGAACCTCTACTGCCTGTGTTCTGTCTTCTTCTTTGTCTACATACACCTCCCTATTCCCCCTCTCCTAGTCTCTCCTCTGGTTGGACCCTGTTCCAGTGCTGTATCTGCACCTCCCTATTCCCCCTCTCCTAGTCTCTCCTCTGATTGGACCCTGTTCCAGTGCTGTATCTGCACCTCCCTATTCCCCCTCTCCTAGTCTCTCCTCTGGTTGGACCCTGTTCCAGTGCTGTATCTGCACCTCCCTATTCCCCATCTCCTAGTCTCTCCTCTGATTGGACCCTGTTCCAGTGCTGTATCTGCACCTCCCTATTCCCTCTCTCCTAGTCTCTCCTCTGGTTGGACCCTGTTCCAGTGCTGTATCTGCACCTCCCTATTCCCCCTCTCCTAGTCTCTCTGGTCGAACCCTGTTCCAGTGCTGTATCTGTTTTAAACACTACCTGGCGGTGGTCCATCCTGTTGTCTTCCTGAAGTACAAACTCCTCAGATACAAGGAGGCATGTTCTGGGTTAGTCTGGTTCTGTCAAAGAGCCTAAATGTTATTTTTTATGCACCTGTGGGTGGAATTCTGGTCTTATTTTAATTGACGTTATTCTGCTGCCTCTGTTTTCAGGGCCGCCCATGCATGGCACAACAAATCAGGTGAGAAGCACTTTTTTTAGAACAGCTCAATGCGCAACGAACCATTGGACACGGGGAGGAGAGGAGACAGCAGAGAATGGTACAACACCAGACACAAACAAGTAAAATAGTCAGCCATTCCCAAAAACCATATTGAACCATCAGAAGTCTCCCTCCTGCATCGTGGTCTGTCTTTTGTTCCAATTAATGACTTTCAGACATTTTTCAGAAAAATCTGATTACGGGAGTGATGGTTTGACTTCCCCTCCTGTAGATTTTGTTTTGTTCATTTTTATTAACTTTTATTTAACCAGGGAAAACACATTGAGGCCTAGTCTCATTTGCAAATGTGCCCTAAGAATAATACAGATATTTAAACTCAAAACAAATATTATATAAACAATCAAATAAAACAAACACATGTATCAATATAAACATCCCTTGAGTTTCTCCTAAACTGACCCAGAGACAACAACACATTGGAGATTATTCCACATGACAGGGGCCTGGTAGGAAAATGCAGATTTACACAACTCTGTGGATACACGTGGAGTCTCCATCATTAACCAACCCTGTCATTGTTGTAATCAGAGTTTCTATATTTCAACAATGATGTTAAGTTAAGTAAATTGGTAGTTTATTGAGTAAGGCTTTATAAACAAAAACAGAATAATGAAGAGACCTACAGTTGAAGTTGGATGTTTACATACACCTTAGCTAAAAACATTTAAACTCAGTTTTTCACAATTCCTGACATTTAATCCTAGTAAAAATGACCTGTCTCAGGTCAGTAAGTATCACCACTTTATTTTAAGAATGTGAAATGTCAGAATAATAGTAGAGAGAATTAATTATTTCAGCTTTTATTTCTTTCATCACATTCCCAGTGGGATAGAAGTTTACATACACTCAATTAGTATTTGGTAGCATTGCCTTTAAATTGTTTAATAAGTTGGGTGGATTTTGGCCCATTCCTCCTGACAGAGCTGGTGTAAATGAGTCAGGTTTGTAGGCCTCCTTGCTCGCACACGCTTTTTCAGTTCTGCCCACAAATTTTCTATAGGATTGAGGTCTTTGTGATGGCCACTCCAATACCTTGACTTTGTTGTCCTAAGCCCTTTTGCCCCAACTTTGGAAGTGTGCTTGGGGTCATTGTCCATTTGGAAGACCCATTTGCGACCAAGCTTTAACTTCCTGACTGATGTCATGAGATGTTGTTTTAATATATCCACATAATTATCCTCCCTCATGAAGCCATCTATTTTGTGAAGTACACCAGCCCCTCTTGCAGCAAAGCACCCCCACAACATGATGCTGTCACCCCCATGCTTCACAGTTGGGATGGTGTTCTTCGGCTTGCAAGCCTCCCCCTTTTTCCTCCAAACATAATGATGGTCATTATGGCCAAACAGTTATATTTCTGTTTCATCAGACCAGAGGACATTTCTCCAAAAGTACGATCTTTGTTCCCATGTGTGTAGTCTGGCTTTTTTCTGGCAGTTTTTGGAGCAGTGGTTTCTTCCTTGCTGAGCGGCCTTTCCTCCAGCATCTTCACAAGGTCCTTTGCTGTTGTTCTGGTATTGATTTGTACTTTTCCTACCAAAGTATGCTCATCTCTAGGAGACAGGACGTGTCTCCTTCCTGAGCGGTATGACGATGGCGTGGTCCCATGGTGTTTATACTTGCGTACTATTGTTTGTACAGATGAACGTGGTACCTTCAGGCGTTTGTAAATTTCTCCAAAGGATGAACCAGACTTGTGGAGGTGTAAATTATTTGCTGATGTCTTGGCTGATTTCTTTTGATTTTCCCATAATGTCAAGCAAAGAGGCACTGAGTTTGAAGGTAGGCCTTGAAATACATGCATAGGTACACCTCCAATTGACTCAAATTATGTCAATTAGCCTATCAGAAGCTTCTAAAGCCATGACATCATTTTCTGGAATTTTCTAAGCTATTTAATGGCACAGTCAACTTAGTGTATGTAAACTTCTGACCCACTGGAATTGTGATACAGTGAATTATAAGTGAAATAATCTGTCTGTAGACAATTGTTGGAAAAATTACTTGTATCATGCCAAAGTAGATGTCCTAAACAACTTGCCAAAACTACAGTTTGTTAACAAGAAATGTGTGGAGTGGTTGAAAACCAATTTATAATGACTCCAATCTAAGTGTATGTAAACTTCCGACTTCAACTGTACGTGTTTATAGCGAGGTCCAACCAACTTGGTGATAAAGTATGTGTTAGCGTTGTGTGTATGTGTGGCAGGGAAGTCAGGCGCAGGAGAGTCATAATAGAGTGTCAATGGAGTCTTTTAATAAATGTCCACGTAACATGCTCCATAACACTAAACAGTACAGACATTAACAAACATGGGTACGAGGACCCGTCGCGCACCTATAAAACTACACTGACAATAAAACAATCTCTGACAAAGACATGAGGGGAAACAGGGTTAAATACTCAACAGGTAATGAATGGGATTGAAACCAGGTGTGTGGGAAGACAAGACAAAACCAATGGAAAATGAAAAATGGATCAATGATGGCTAGAAGACCGGTGACGTCGACCGCCGAGCACCGCCCGAACAAGGAGAGGCAACGACTTCGGCAGAAGCCCAACTTAACTCTTCATTTCTTGACTAACTCGTCAACATGCTTTTTAAAACATACCTTTTCATCAATCCAGATGACCAGATAGTTATAGGCGGGGACACGATCAATAAGGGCACCATCTGAGGTACTTATGCCCAAATCATCAGTTACATTATTACATGATTAGGAAAATAACATGTACTTGGATTTACCAGCGTCTTGTACCAACTTCAAGTCAACTAAGGCTTTCTTCAAGGTAGTAAAAGCAGACTGAAGAGTCAGAGCCTGAGCTTCCGTAGGGGCAGTAGCATATACAACAGTGTCAACAGTGTTAATATTGGGTCTGCAGGTTATGTACACAGAGAGTGTAAACTAGCCAAATAGCTTCTCAAATTGTCCATATTTTGCAAGAAATTTGTGATATAGGCCGGGACTCAAACAAATGGCGCTTGTAGACAATGCAGCTTTTAAAGGTAATGGTACCACGTTCGTGGAGATGGTATTCAAGGGAAATGCTGCACATGCCGGCTCATTAAATGTCAAACATAGTAAAACATTGATTGAATCCCGGCATTAATGTACTTGTTGTAAATAGACCTAGTGTCATTCTGTTTAAACTTTAGCGTGATATTTGATTGGCAGAGTCGAAATAGACTGGCGCCAAACGTTTGCATGTGTTTCTCTTGAAATGATGAATGATTATTTTGCTTGAAAGTTACTATTGGTTGATGAGATTAAATACATACTTAACAATGATCTTCCTGTCTCTCTGTCTTCTTTAAAGAGGTTAATTAAAGGATATGTCTGTATATTTGTAATAAATAATAACAATAACTATAATAACAAATACAATTATATATATTATATTTTTCCATTAAATCAATGGTCAGTTCCAGCTATAATGGTGTCATGACATTTACATTGAAGTCTTCTGCCCTGACCACCATGTTGTGTAACTAGGACCTGGAGTTTATCCTGACTTTTTGACCCGACCTGGTTTGGAGAAACTCAGGGCCCTAACCATCCATAACACATTCTACACAGCACAGCATATGCTCTTCAACCATACTAAACATCACTTACTGTTGTCATAACCAGTGGAAAACATTTGCATGTCAGGTGTGTTCCATCTAGTGAGGTGATGGACAGAATTAGGTGTCTTGGTGGGGGTGGCTGAGGGTTTGGTTGTAGGGGAGGGGGTGTGTGTGCGTACGTACGTACTGGAGGGAGGGAGTCAGGGGGGAGCGAGGGAGCGGCGGAGGGCAGGAGAGAGCAAAAGTTACAGAGAGAGAGAGACGTGTCCTCTCTGTTTGGAGGGAGGTTAAAAAGGTTAAGTTAAGGTTCAAACTCTCATTCTGAATGGTTAAGGTGAGAGTTAAAGCTTGAGATATGAAATAAAAAGTGTCCCCTACTGATCACGAGTCATGGGATTACGCTCATAACCCCCAACCAAAGCGTACTTGATGGTATTGCGCTCCCTGTTGCCCCTAGTGGCCGGTTTAAAAGGCATTTCCCGACATCTTCAGGACATGGATAGGCATCCAATCTCCCTGTGGACACTGGACTGTATCAGGTGTATCAGGTGTCTCTGGGGAGGAGGTGACTGAATCGTTCCAAGAATGGATTGGCTTTTGGGTAATGTAATTTTGTAAAAATGCATAATTTCTTTCATCTCATTAGAACATTCCAAAATATGGGAAACACTTTTTTTCGAATCTCCAGAGAAAATGACTTTTAACGGGGACAATTAAAGTAACAGTGTTGACCGTTGAATGCACGCTTAAAAAATATATTTTGACTTGTTATTTTCCTACAATCTGACATTCCTCTTGTCAGTACTCTGGTCAACTTCTAAAATGGATACATGTACCATACATTTATTTATTTTATTTTAGTTCAACTTTATTTAACTAGGGCTCTAGTCAAAAGTAGTGCACTTTATAAGGAATAGGGTACCATTGTAGATACACTGCGGTCTACATCAGCAGGTTGAGATGACACGACAAGCAGGTGTGGCAGGGCAGGGCAGAGATTTGGATATTTAGTGTGAGGTCATCAGTTCCAGCACCTGTGACAGACACAACCCACCACACCTCAGAGGACAGAGACGCTGAATCAATAGGCTACAGGTGAGTTAAATAGTTTCATTTGTATTTTAAAATTATAATTTTGAATTTTGAATTTCATTCATCTCAACTGATATAGATTGATGTGGCTTGTGAGCAAAACTATTGTAATATTAGCAATTTATACAAATATATCGACATATTTTGATATTTTGTCATGTTTACAAAGTGATCATCTCTATTGATTATATGATCTACAAAGGATTGTAAGAGAGTATCTTTATTAATTTAGCTTCAGTAGGTTTTGTGTGTGTTTCATTGCACAGCTGCACACCTAGTTGATGGTACTCAGTGTTTTTAATACATTTTTCAACCAATGTAAAAAAGTAATCTGTCATTACCAGAATAATACTGTATCAACACCCTATTGCCTTGGGTACAGAATGATTATATGTGCATTTATAAGATGAGTAAACACTGCAATTACAGAGAGATAAATAGTTTACATGATCATGTTGCTTGTAAAAAATATCCTCCTCTGTTTCTGTACCTCTCTCTCCCTTTCTATCTCTCCCTGTCCCTCTCTCTTCCTCTCTGTTTCCCTCCTTCCCCCCTCTCTTCCTCTCTGTTTCCCTCCTTCCCCCCTCTCTCTTCCTCTTTGTTTCCCTCCTTCCCCTCTCTCTTCCTCTTTGTTTCCCTCCTTCCCCTCTCTCTTCCTCTTTGTTTCCCTCCTTCCCCTCTCTCTTCCTCTTTGTTTCCCTCCCTGTCCCTCCCTCTCTTCCTCTTTGTTTCCCTCCTTCCCCCCTCTCTTCCTCTCTGTTTCCCTCCTTCCCCCCTCTCTTCCTCTCTGTTTCCCTCCTTCCCCCCTCTCTCTTCCTCTTTGTTTCCCTCCTTCCCCTCTCTCTTCCTCTTTGTTTCCCTCCTTCCCCTCTCTCTTCCTCTTTGTTTCCCTCCTTCCCCCCTCTCTTCCTCTTTGTTTCCCTCCTTCCCCTCTCTCTTCCTCTTTGTTTCCCTCCTTCCCCCCTCTATTCCTCTTTGTTTCCCTCCTTCCCCTATCTCTTCCTCTTTGTTTCCCTCCTTCCCCTCTCTCTTCCTCTTTGTTTCCCTCCTTCCCCTCTCTCTTCCTCTTTGTTTCCCTCCCTGTCCCTCCCTCTCTTCCTCTTTGTTTCCCTCCTTCCCCTCTCTCTTCCTCTTTGTTTCCCTCCTTCCCCCCTCTCTTCCTCTTTGTTTCCCTCCTTCCCCTCTCTCTTCCTCTTTGTTTCCCTACTTCCCCCCTCTCTCTTCCTCTTTGTTTCCCTCCTTCCCCTCTCTCTTCCTCTTTGTTTCCCTCCTTCCCCTCTCTCTTCCTCTTTGTTTCCCTCCCTGTCCCTCCCTCTCTTCCTCTTTGTTTCCCTCCTTCCCCTCTCTCTTCCTCTTTGTTTCCCTCCTTCCCCTCTCTCTTCCTCTTTGTTTCCCTCCTTCCCCTCTCTCTTCCTCTTTGTTTCCCTCCTTCCCCTCTCTCTTCCTCTTTGTTTCCCTCCCTGTCCCTCTCTTCCTCTTTGTTTCCCTCCTTCCCCTCTCTCTTCCTCTTTGTTTCCCTCCTTCCCCTCTCTCTTCCTCTTTGTTTCCCTCCCTGTCCCTCCCTCTCTTCCTCTTTGTTTCCCTCCTTCCCCTCTCTCTTCCTCTTTGTTTCCCTCCCTGTCCCTCCCTCTCTTCCTCTTTGTTTCCCTCCTTCCCCTCTCTCTTCCTCTTTGTTTCCCTCCTTCCCCTCTCTCTTCCTCTTTGTTTCCCTCCCTGTCCCTCTCTTCCTCTTTGTTTCCCTCCTTCCCCTCTCTCTTCCTCTTTGTTTCCCTCCCTCCCCTCTCTCTTCCTCTTTGTTTCCCTCCCTGTCCCTCTCTTCCTCTTTGTTTCCCTCCCTGTCCCCCTCTCTCTTCCTCTTTGTTTCCCTCCCTGTCCCTCCCTCTCTTCCTCTTTGTTTACCCTCCTTCCCCTCTCTCTTCCTCTTTGTTTCCCTCCTTCCCCTCTCTCTTCCTCTTTGTTTCCCTCCCTGTCCTTCTCTTCCTCTTTGTTTCCCTCCTTCCCCTCTCTCTTCCTCTTTGTTTCCCTCCTTCCCCTCTCTCTTCCTCTTTGTTTCCCTCCTTCCCCTCTCTCTTCCTCTTTGTTTCCCTCCCTGTCCCTCTCTTCCTCTTTGTTTCCCTCCTTCCCATCTCTCTTCCTCTTTGTTTCCCTCCTTCCCCTCTCTCTTCCTCTTTGTTTCCCTCCTTCCCCTCTCTCTTCCTCTTTGTTTCCCTCTTTGTCCCTCTCTTCCTCTTTGTTTCCCTCCCTGTCCCTCCCTCTCTTCCTCTTTGTTTCCCTCCCTGTCCCTCTCATCCTCTTTGTTTCCCTCCCTGTCCCTCTCTTCCTCTTTGTTTCCCTCCTTCCCCTCTCTCTTCCTCTTTGTTTCCCTCCTTCCCCTCTCTCTTCCTCTTTGTTTCCCTCCTTCCCCTCTCTCTTCCTCTTTGTTTCCCTCCTTCCCCTCTCTCTTCCTCTTTGTTTCCCTCCTTCCCCTCTCTCTTCCTCTTTGTTTCCCTCCCTGTCCCTCCCTCTCTTCCTCTTTGTTTCCCTCCCTGTCCCTCCCTCTCTTCCTCTTTGTTTCCCTCCTTCCCCCCTCTCTTCCTCTTTGTTTCCCTCCTTCCCCTCTCTCTTCCTCTTTGTTTCCCTCCTTCCCCCCTCTCTCTTCCTCTTTGTTTCCCTCCTTCCCCTCTCTCTTCCTCTTTGTTTCCCTCCTTCCCCTCTCTCTTCCTCTTTGTTTCCCTCCTTCCCCTCTCTCTTCCTCTTTGTTTCCCTCCTTCCCCTCTCTCTTTCTCTTTGTTTCCCTCCTTCCCCTCTCTCTTCCTCTTTGTTTCCCTCCCTGTCCCTCTCTTCCTCTTTGTTTCCCTCCTTCCCCTCTCTCTTCCTCTTTGTTTCCCTCCTTCCCCTCTCTCTTCCTCTTTGTTTCCCTCCCTGTCCCTCCCTCTCTTCCTCTTTGTTTCCCTCCTTCCCCTCTCTCTTCCTCTTTGTCCCTCCCTCTCTTCCTCTTTGTTTCCCTCCTTCCCCTCTCTCTTCCTCTTTGTTTCCCTCCTTCCCCTCTCTCTTCCTCTTTGTTTCCCTCCCTGTCCCTCTCTTCCTCTTTTTTCCCTCCTTCCCCTCTCTCTTCCTCTTTGTTTCCCTCCTTCCCCTCTCTCTTTCTCTTTGTTTCCCTCCTTCACCTCTCTCTTCCTCTTTGTTTCCCTCCCTGTCCCTCTCTTCCTCTTTGTTTCCCTCCTTCCCCTCTCTCTTCCTCTTTGTTTCCCTCCTTCCCCTCTCTCTTCCTCTTTGTTTCCCTCCCTGTCCCTCCCTCTCTTCCTCTTTGTTTCCCTCCTTCCCCTCTCTCTTCCTCTTTGTTTCCCTCCTTCCCCTCTCTCTTCCTCTTTGTTTCCCTCCCTGTCCCTCTCTTCCTCTTTTTTCCCTCCTTCCCCTCTCTCTTCCTCTTTGTTTCCCTCCTTCCCCTCTCTCTTCCTCTTTGTTTCCCTCCTTCCCCTCTCTCTTCCTCTTTGTTTCCCTCCCTGTCCCTCTCTTCCTCTTTGTTTCCCTCCCTGTCCCCCTCTCTCTTCCTCTTTGTTTCCCTCCCTGTCCCTCCCTCTCTTCCTCTTTGTTTCCCTCCTTCCCCTCTCTCTTCCTCTTTGTTTCCCTCCTTCCCCTCTCTCTTCCTCTTTGTTTCCCTCCTTCCCCTCTCTCTTCCTCTTTGTTTCCCTCCCTGTCCCTCTCTTCCTCTTTGTTTCTCTCCTTCCCCTCTCTCTTCCTCTTTGTTTCCCTCCTTCCCTCTCTCTTCCTCTTTGTTTCCCTCCTTCCCCTCTCTCTTCCTCTTTGTTTCCCTCCCTGTCCCTCTCTTCCTCTTTGTTTCCCTCCCTGTCCCTCTCATCCTCTTTGTTTCCCTCCCTGTCCCTCTCTTCCTCTTTGTTTCCCTCCTTCCCCTCTCTCTTCCTCTTTGTTTCCCTCCTTCCCCTCTCTCTTCCTCTTTGTTTCCCTCCTTCCCCTCTCTCTTCCTCTTTGTTTCCCTCCTTCCCCTCTCTCTTCCTCTTTGTTTCCCTCCCTGTCCCCCTCTCTCTTCCTCTTTGTTTCCCTCCTTCCCCTCTCTCTTCCTCTTTGTTTCCCTCCCTGTCCCCCTCTCTCTTCCTCTTTGTTTCCCTCCCTGTCCCTCCCTCTCTTCCTCTTTGTTTCCCTCCCTGTCCCCCTCTCTCTTCCTCTTTGTTTCCCTCCCTGTCCCCCTCTCTCATCCTCTTTGTTTCCCTCCCTGTCCCTCTCTTCCTCTTTGTTTCCCTCCCTGTCCCTCCCTCTCTTCCTCTTTGTTTCCCTCCCTGTCCCTCTCTCATCTTCTTTGTTTCCCTCCCTGTCCCTCCCTCTCTTCCTCTTTGTTTCCCTCCCTGTCCATCTCTCTCATCCTCTTTGTTTCCCTCCCTGTCCCTCCCTCTCTTCCTCTTTGTTTCCCTCCCTGTCCCCCTCTCTCTTCCTCTTTGTTTCCCTCCCTGTCCCCCTCTCTCATCCTCTTTGTTTCCCTCCCTGTCCCTCTCTTCCTCTTTGTTTCCCTCCCTGTCCCTCCCTCTCTTCCTCTTTGTTTCCCTCCCTGTCCCTCTCTCATCTTCTTTGTTTCCCTCCCTGTCCCTCCCTCTCTTCCTCTTTGTTTCCCTCCCTGTCCCTCTCTCTCATCCTCTTTGTTTCCCTCCCTGTCCCCCTCTCTCTTCCTCTTTGTTTCCCTCCCTGTCCCTCTCTTCCTCTTTGTTTCCCTCCCTGTCCCTCTCTTCCTCTTTGTTTCCCTCCCTGTCCCTCTCATCCTCTTTGTTTCCCTCCCTGTCCCTCTCTTCCTCTTTGTTTCCCTCCCTGTCCCTCTCTCTCATCCTCTTTGTTTCCCTCCCTGTCCCTCTCTCATCCTCTTTGTTTCCCTCCCTGTCCCTCTCATCCTCTTTGTTTCCCTTCCTGTCCCTCTCTTCCTCTTTGTTTCCCTCCCTGTCCCTCTCTCATCCTCTTTGTTTCCCTCCCTGTCCCTCTCTCATCCTCTTTGTTTCCCTCCCTGTCCCTCCCTCTCATCCTCTTTGTTTCCCTCCCTGTCCCTCTCTCTCATCCTCTTTGTTTCCCTCCTTCCCCCCATGTTGCTCTATTTGTTGGTGTGTTTTCTTGTGGTTCTAACTAGGCTGCACACCTAGTTGACAGGATTCAGAGATTCACATATGTTTTTCAAACAGGGTAAAAAAGAAGTGTCTTTACCAAACACCCTATTAGACTGGTAACATAATTATTATATGTGCATATATAATATGAATAAAGACTGGTATTATAGCGAGAGAAATACTTTGCATGAACCTGTTGTTTATATAACAATCCTCCTCTCCTCTCCCTCACTCTCTCTTCTCTCTCCCCATCTCCCTCCCGCTCACTCCCTCCCTCTCTACATCTCTCTCTCTCTCTCTCTTTAGCTCTTTCCTTTACAGATCTCAAGAACTTTCACACATTACAGTTCCATACATCGTTGAGATGAACTTGACTAAAGTCAATGATACGTTCACATCTCCTCCTGTCTCGCTCATTGATCCGGAGGAAAAGGCTTTCCTTGTGGCATACTTATTCCCCTTTGTTACTGCTTCCTTTTCAATCAACATCGTCCTGGGTCTCCCCACCAATATCTACATCCTGTGGCTAATATTGACTGGAGCAGGAGGGACGATGGCCTCAGAGTTCTTCTCTCTCAACCTGACCGTGTCTGAGATCATCTTCAGCCTCTTTAATACCATCAGCATGGCTGAACTCTACACCCAGTCTGATTTTATCGCAAAAGTTGCTGTTTTTTCCTATGGGTTTGTTTTCACTGGCCGTCCCCTGTTCCTGTCCTGCATCTGTGTAGAGCGCTACCTGGCGGTGGTCCATCCTGTGGTCTTCCTGAAGTACAAACCCCTGAGATACAGGGTGGGGTGTTGTAGTGTTGTCTGGCTGATGGTTCTTGGGTTCTGCTGTTTATCTTTGTTTGCTAACTATTTACCAGTGTTCTTCTACTCTATATTTACCCAATCACTGATCTATTTCTCTCTGATGTCATTCTGCTGCCTCTCAGTTCTATGGGCTCTGAAACGTCCAGGGCCGGGGGATGGGGACAGGGAGGGGACAAACAGCATTAAGATGAAGGCCTTTAAGATCATTTTGATTATCCTGGTGTACGCTGCAGTGTCTCAACTCCCAATGGCATTGATGGCACAGACTAAAAGTTACATTCCGTACATAGACTTTTTTATAGGCATGTCTATTTGTTTGTGCATTGTTATAATCTCTGGGTTTGTGCAGCCCTTCCTCTACCTCCACAGGGTTGGGAAACTACCCTGCATCAGAAGTCTCTAAGACATGAAGTAAAATCAGTAGACTAGAAAGTGATGGTTTGATTCCCCGCCCTGTCGATTTTGTTTGGTAATATTGGGTCTGTAGTTTATATACCCACATAATGGGTAAACCAGCCTAAGCACTTCTCAACTCTTCCATATTTAGCAGGAAAATGTGGATATATAGGCCGGGATTCAATCCAATCGCACTTATAGACAACGTCGCTTTTAAAGCCAACGGTACTGCGTTCACAGACATGAGATTGAAAGTAAATGCTGCACGTCGGCTCAGTTTGAAATGACCTTAAAATATCAAGATTGATATAGTGTGGTTTTGTTTTGAATCCCGGCTATAATGTACTTGTTTATAAATAGACCTGGTGTCATTCTGTTTCAACTTTAGTGTGATACTTTATTGGAAGAGAGACAGACAATTCAGTTGACTAATGCAGAAACAGACTGGCACCAAACATTTACATGTGTTTTCTCTTGAAATGATAGATGATGGTGCTTGAAAGTTACAATGTAGATATTGTTGGGGATGATCTGATTCAATAAATAATTATTAAGGAGTTGTCTGTCTGTCTGTCTTCTTTAACGATGATACATAAAGGATATGCCTGTATATTTATATAAAAAATAACTAATTATAATATCAAACAAGGTAACAGTAAACATGTTATCCCCCACGAATGATGCAGCGCCCCCAATTAGTGACAACAATTCAAGATCAAACGAGACAGGAGATATCCTTGTTAAAAATGTTTGATTTCAGTTGATTACTATATCGTCCCCCTTGGTGTAACGGATCTCGTCCTCCTCTTCTGAGGAGAAGTAGCGAGAAGGATCGGAGGACCAATGCGCAGCATGGTAAGTGTCCATAATGTTTAATCAAAACACAACAGACCACTGGACCAAAACAATAAATGTGAATAAACTAAACAGTCCCGAAACCCCCAACTTAAAAGTGAAACCAGGCTACCTAAGTATGATTCTCAATCAGGGACAACGATCGACAGTTGCCTCTGATTGAGAACCATACTAGGCCGAACACAGAAATCCCAAATTATAGAAAAACGAACATAGACAACCCACCCAACTCACGCCCTGACCGTACTAAAACAAAGACATAACAAAGGAACTAAGGTCAGAACGTGACACTTGGGCCTATCAGTTTAAGTAAATGACGATTCTCTATAGCAAGATGCATCTTTTAGCCAGAGGGAGGGATGTGTCTTCTGGTTGGACAATAAAATGGCCTTATTGGATGCAGAAGTTTCACCTTTACCTCCATGTTTTTATCATGCCCAGAGTCAGTCATTCCAATCCAGGACTCATCATCATAGCAGCAAACTAGAACACAATAAATCTGCCAGGAACCAGCAGCTTCCATCACTTCGTTACACTCTTCAAAAGCCTCATAGGTGCAAAGAGAGTTTGCAGTGACACAGATATTATTGGCCAAACAGAGAGGACACATGTTGTGTACCAAAAATAAGCATCATCTGCACCATCAAGGAACCAACCACTGCAACTGGTCACCAATATGATTTGGGATGTAGCAACATCACCACAATAGAAGATGCAATGAAGAAAGAAAGTGACAGAATGAAATGAAGAATGAGTAGGCCTCAAAGCAGTTCTTAGTTTTCTTTGGGCAAATACATTGTTCTAATTTTAACCATTCACTCTGCATTTATAAATGATTATCATTTGAAGGTTCAGCCTTGAATTAACATTGAGTGGGGGTTCTTCACACCTTTTTCAACTAATAGTAGGAACAGCACCAGAACATGGTAATAGTAGGAACAGCACCAGAACATGGTAATATTAGGAACAGCACCAGAACATGGTAATATTAGGAACAGCACCAGAACATGGTAATATTAGGAACAGCACCAGAACATGGTAATAGTAGGAACAGCACCAGAACATGGTAATAGTAGGAACAGCACCAGAACATGGTAATATTAGGAACAGCACCAGAACATGGTAATATTAGGAACAGCACCAGAACATGGTAATATTAGGAACAGCACCAGAACATGGTAATATTAGGAACAGCACCAGAACATGGTAATAGTAGGAACAGCACCAGAACATGGTAATATTAGGAACAGCACCAGAACATGGTAATATTAGGAACAGCACCAGAACATGGTAATATTAGGAACAGCACCAGAACATGGTAATATTAGGAACAGCACCAGAACATGGTAATATTAGGAACAGCACCAGAACATGGTAATATTAGGAACAGCACCAGAACATGGTAATATTAGGAACAGCACCAGAACATGGTAATATTAGGAACAGCCCCAGAACATGGTAATATTAGGAACAGCACCAGAACATGGTTATATTAGGAACAGCACCAGAACATGGTAATATTAGGAACAGCACCAGAACATGGTAATATTAGGAACAGCACCAGAACATGGTAATATTAGGAACAGCACCAGAACATGGTAATATTAGGAACAGCACCAGAACATGGTAATATTAGGAACAGCACCAGAACATGGTAATATTAGGAGCAGCACCAGAACATGGTAATATTAGGAACAGCACCAGAACATGGTAATATTAGGAACAGCACCAGAACATGGTAATATTAGGTTGTATGATGCTACATAAACTTAGAAACTTCAATGACTGATTTCTCTGAACAGGGGAAAATAGCCATCACCAAATTCACAGAGGATGCATGAAATACTATGAAGACACAATACTACTAGCCACAGCTTTGTACTACTTGTCAGACATAGAGAATGAATCAGGTATACTGGCCGTTGTGGTGGGCTTGGTGTGGGGTTTTGGGGGTTCCGTGGGTGGCTTTTTTACCGTTCATTTGGATTCCTCACATTTTAATCATTGTTAAGAAGAGGTTTGGTCCAAATCTAATGTAGGGTACTATGTTTATTGAATATTATAGGTATCCTATAAATGTAAATGGCCAATTTGGGTGCAATCAATTCACTTAATTTGTCTTTCAACAAAACAATGTTGCAGGAATGCTTATCTTATCTGTTTATAACTACAGCAATTACAGTGCTGTGAAAAAGTCTTTGCCACCATCCTGATTTCTTATTTCTTGCACATTTGTCACACTTAAATGTTTCAGATCATCAAACTAAATGAAATATTACACAAAGATAACCCAAGTAAACACAACATGCAGTTTTTAATTGATCATTGTATTTATGAAGGAAAAAAAGTGAAGTAGGCCAAAAGACCTCAAAAAGCAAGACATCGTGCCGCGATCCAAAGAAATTCAGGAACAGATGAGAAACAAAGTCATTGACATCTATCAGTCTGGAAAGGGTTACAAAGCCATTTCTAAAGCTTTGGGAACCACGGTGAGAGCCATTATCCCAAATGGAGAAAGTGTTGAACAGTGGTGAACCTTCTCAGGAGTGGCCGGCCTACCAAAATTACCCCAAGAGTGCAGCGACGACTCATCCAAGAGATCACAAAAGAACCCACAACAACATCTAAAGAACTGCCGGCCTTATTTGCCTCAGTTAAGGTCAGTGTTCATGACTCAACCGTAAGAAGGAGACTGGGCAAAAATGGCATCCATGGCAAAAAGAACGTAAAGGCTTGTCTCACTTTTGGCAAAAAACATCTTGATGATCCCAAGACTTTTGGGGAAATATTCTGTGGACTGATGAGACAAAGTTGAACTTTTTGGAAGGTGTGCGTCCCGTTACATCTGGTGTAAAAGTAACACAGCATTTCAGAAAAAGAACATCACACCAACAGTCAAATATGCTGATGGTAGTGTGATGGTCTCGGGCTGCTTTAGAACCTGGACAACTTGCTGTGATTGATGGAACCATGAATTCTGCTCTCTCACAAAAAATCATGAAGGAGAATGTCCGGCCATCAGTTTGTGACCTCAAGCTGAAGAGCCCTTGGGTTCTGCAGCAGGACAATGACCAAAACACACCAGCAAGTACTCCTCTATAAACTGGTAGTCTCTGTATACCCGTCACAAGACCCACTGGTTGATGGTTATTTATAAAACACTCTTATGCCTCACTCCCCCCTGTCTGAGATACCTACTGCAGCCCTCATCCTCCACATATAACACCTGTTCTGCCCGTCACGTTCTGTTAAAGGTCCCCAAAGCACACACATCCCTGGGTCTCTGCTCTTTTCAGTTCACTGCAGCTAGCAACTGAAACGAGCTGCAACAAACACTCAAACTGGACAGTTTAATCTCAATCTCTTCATTCAAAGACTCAATCATGGACACTCTTACTGACAGTTGTGGCTGCTTTGCGTGATGTATTGTTGTCTCTACCTTCTTGACCTTTGTGCTGTTGAGTGTGCCCAATAATGTTTGTACCATGTTTTGTTGTGTGTCATGTGTTGCTGCCTTGCTATGTTGTCTTAGGTCTCTTTTTGTGTAGTGTTGTATTGTCTCTCTTGTTGTGATGTGTGTTTTGACCTATATTGAAATATTGTATTTATTATTATTCAATCCCAGGCCCCGTCCCCGCAGGGGCCTTTTGGTAAGCAGTCATTGTAAATAATAATTCGTTCTTAACTGACTTGCCTAGTTAAATAAAGGTTAAATAAAAAATACATGAAAATAAAAATAATTGCATGCCCATGACATCAACCTCTCAGTTGATGCGCTGAGGTAGGTATATGACGACTGATATAGCGGGCTAGGGGAACTTAACGACGAAACGGAAGTCCCCCGTGAGCGTCTTGATGGAATGTAGTGAGTTGGCTAGCTTGATAGCAAATTAGCTGTAAAGTCGACGAATTGTCCTGTCAAACATTGAAGATCTATCGAGTGGTCTTTAAATATTTATCCAACGATGCCAGGTAGCTACGTTTTTGTTGCGCTACTGGCTGCTGTGCATTCCAGATACAATTTGACCTGAATCGTGTGTGCATATCACGCTGTTAGCCTTCGAGCTAAGTTTGATTTAGCTTGTTTATACCCCTACCAGCTAGCTACCTGCTAACAGTTTTATAGCTAGCTATAAAGACAATCCAAGGTAGTAAGAAGGCTTTGCTAGTTACAGGTGACATAACATTCAGATCAAAAATAGCTTGCTTGCCAAGTTTGATCCAATATGCATGTTTTTATATATTTCAAGTTAGTTAGCTAGCTCGCTAGCCAAGTAGCTTTCTTGCTCGCTAGTAACGTTAGTATGCCAAAGCCTTTTTCATAGGGTGATTGCACGATGTGTTAGTTATCTAGTGAATGCTAACTTAAATAACTCGTTTCATCAGTGACCTTGATGGCTACAGTAAATTTAGTCGAAACTACAACCCTTTTATATCATACATTATTTTCAGGCTGCTTTAAGTTGGCTATCTAGTTAGCTAGTCCGTGCTAGTTTTCTGAGTTCGCTAGCTACGTAGTTAGCTAACGTTGTGTACCAACTAGCAAACTACCTAACGTTGTTTACCAACTAGTAAGCTAGCTACTGTAACTAGCTCACTAGCAAACTGCCAATACTCAAAATAGGATTTGTGCTGCGATGAACGGTAATGTTAGCTGTAACTAACGTTACTCCAGTTAGCTAATTGTCTGGCTGGCTTGTTGCAGCTGTGACACGCAGGTAGGCCTCGCTCCATGTGGGGTTTGTCATCACTTTTTTTCTCTCGTGATATGTGCATCCTTCAATGCTGACGATACAGGTAACGCGTTAGCTAGGTATTGTTGAGTTATAACGGTAGGAACTGGCTCGCTAGTAATTGTATCCACGTCAGCTATAAGCGCAGCCACTGAATCGCTACTCTGGTCTACTTTAACTAGTATGACACTAGCAAGTAGTAAGTAAATAATGAAGTATGGACTTTATTTGCGTTTTGGCAATATACATTTGTTCATGTGTGGGTAGATAACGGTTTAACTTTCTACTCTTATGTTTTAGCTACGTTTTTTGACCTTAGTGTTTATTAAACACGTAATTTATTCAGTTTACCCAAGCTGAGCTTTACTCTCAATTTGAAAGCCATTTGCCTCTTTTTAAAGTGGGTTGCCATTTATGCATGTGTGAAATCGTTAACCCTACAGAGCCTGCGGAGATGAACAGTCCTGAGATGGCGAAAACACCAGGAGGCAGCAGTGCCCCCGGGAAAGAGAACGTGGCCAATGGGCACAAGGAGGGAGAGGTGGGCAACAACAACAACCCCTTTGCTGACTACATGTGGATGGAGAACGAGGAGGATTACAACAGACAGGTCAGTGATTTTAGGACCACTCTTTATGTACATACATATGTACATATGCACACAGGTGCACACACAGACATACAGACTCGGTGATGGACAGAGGGACACCCACACAGATGTACAGACCACACACGCACACTAAAAGGTGAGGAATGTTGCCCTGGATAGATATTGCCTGGCATTGTACACAGATCTAGGATCAGGTTACTCTACTCTCAGGATCAAGGGGCATGTACACTCTTCCTTGCAGGTTTTCTCAAGCTCTGTTAAGTTAGATGGGGAGCGGCAGCCAAAGAGTTACATTTTTCCCATCAGACCACAGAATTGTTTGCCTTGTGCTCTTGTCTTTCACATGCCTTTTTGCAAACTCCAGCCATGCTGTCATGTGCCACTCTCCCATAAAGCCCAACTTGGTGAAGTGCTGTAGAGACCTGTCCTTCTGGCAGGTTCTCCCTTCTTGCCCGGTTGTTCAGTTTGGTCGAACGGCCAGCTCTAGGCAGAGTGGGTAGTTCCATATTCCCTTCCCCAGATATATGCCTCATCACAATTTTATCTTGGAGATCTACGGGCAGTTCCTTGGACTTCATGCTATAGTTTCTACTCTGACATGCACTGTCATGACATAGACTGACCAGGTGAAAGCTATGATCCCTTATTGATTTAACTTGTTAATTCCACTTCAATAAGTGTAGATGAAGGGGAGGAGACGGCTTAAATAAGGGGTTTTGAAGTTTGAGACTATTGAGACATAGATTGTGTATGTGTGCCATTCAGAGTAGTGTTATATACCAGTACCACGGTACCAAAATGTCATGATACTTATGACACCAACATTTTTAGAATACCGTATTACTGTTTCATATGATAAGACCACATTTTTTCGGCCCGACCGATCTAAAGAACCAACTGACGCCTGTCAGTTTTCTTAATAATTTCAGTAATAAAAAAATATAACTCAGCAAAAAAGAGAGACGTCCATTTTTCAAGACAATGTCTTTCAAAGATCATTTGTAAAAATCCAAATAACTTCACAGATCTTCATTGTAAAGGGTTTAAACACTGTTTCCCATGCTTGTTCAATGAACCATAAAACATTTAGGAACATGCACCTGTGGAACGGTCGCAAAGACACTAACAGCTTACAGACGGTAGGCAATTAAGGTCACAGTTATGAAAACTTAGGACACTAATGAGGCTTTTCTACTGACTCTGAAAAAAAACGCCCAAAAGAAAGATGCCCAGGGTCCCTGCTCATCTGCGTGGACGTGCCTTAGGCATGCTGCAAGGAGGCATGACAACTGCAGATGTGGCCAGGGCAATAAATTGCAATGTCCTTACTGTGAGACGCCTAAGACAGCGTTACAGGGAGACAGGACGAACAGCTGATTGTCTTCGCAGTGGCAGACCACGTGTAACAACACCTGCACAGGATCGGTACATCTGAACATCACACCTGCGGGACAGGTACAGGATAGCAACAACAACTGCCCTAGTTACACCAGGAACGCACAATCCCCCCATCAGTGCTCAGACTGTCCGCAACAGGCTGAGAGAGGCTGGACTACTGGCTTGTAGGCCTGTTGTAAGGCAGGTCCTCACCAGACATCACCGGCAACAACGTCGCATATGGGTACAAACCCACCATTGCTGGACCAGACAGGACTGGCAAAAAGTGCTCTTCAGTGACACGTCGTGGTTTTGTCTCACCAGGGGTGACAGTCAGTTTTGTGTTTCTCGTCGAAGGAATGAGCGTTACACCGAGACCTGTACTCTGGAGCGGGATCGAGGTGGAGGGTCCATCGTGGTCTGGGGCGGTGTGTCACAACATCATCGGAATGAGCTTGTTGTCATTTCAGACAATCTCAACGCTGTGCGTTACAGGGAAGACATCCTCCTCCCTCGTGTGGTACCCTTCCTGCAGGCTCATCCTGACATGACCCTCCAGCATGACAATGCCACCAGCCATACTGCTGTTCTGTGCATGATTTCCTGTGATACAGGAATGTCAGTGTTCTGCCTTGGCCAGCGAAGAGCCCGGATCTCAATCCCATTGAGCACGTCTGGGACCTGTTTAACCCCCCCCCCCCCAGAAATGTCTGGGAACTTGCAGGTGCCTTGGTGGAAGAGTGGGGTAACATCTCACAACAAGAACTGGCAAATCTGGTGCAGTCCATGAGGAGGAGATGCACTGCCGTACTTAATGCAGCTGGTGGCCACACCAGATAGTGACTGATTTTGACCCCCCTTTTTTATTTTATTTTATTTATTTCACCTTTTATTTAACCAGGTAGGCAAGTTGAGAACAAGTTCTCATTTACAATTGCGACCTGGCCAAGATGAAGCAAAGCAGTTCGACACATACAACGACACAGTTACACATGGAGTAAAACAAACATACAGTCAATAATACAGTATAAACAAGTCTAAATACGATGTGAGCAAAAGATGTGAGATAAGGGAGGTAAAGGCAAAAAAAGGCCATGGTGGCAAAGTAAATACAATATAGCAAGTAAAACACTGGAATTGTAGATTTGCAATGGAAGAATGTGCAAAGTAGAAATACAAATAATGGGGTGCAAAGGAGCAAAATTAAATAAATTAAATACAGTAGGGAAAGAGGTAGTTGTTTGGGCTAAATTATAGGTGGGCTATGTACAGATGCAGTAATCTGTGAGCTGCTCTGACAGTTGGTGCTTAAAGCTAGTGAGGGAGATAAGTGTTTCCAGTTTCAGAGAGTAGTTCGTTCCAGTCATTGGCAGCAGAGAACTGGAAGGAGAGGCGGCCAAAGAAAGAACTGGTTTTGGGGGTGACTAGAGAGATATACCTGCTGGAGCGTGTGCTACAGGTGGGAGATGCTATGGTGACCAGCGAGCTGAGATAAGGGGGGACTTTACCTAGCAGGGTCTTGTAGATGACATGGAGCCAGTGGGTTTGGCGACGAGTATGAAGCGAGGGCCAGCCAACGAGAGCGTACAGGTCGCAATGGTGGGGTAGTATATGGGGCTTTGGTGACAAAACGGATTGCACTGTGATAGACTGCATCCAATTTGTTGAGTAGGGTATTGGAGGCTATTTTGTAAATGACATCGCCAAAGTCAAGGATTGGTAGGATGGTCAGTTTTACAAGGGTATGTTTGGTAGCATGAGTGAAGGATGCTTTGTTGTGAATTCTAGATTTAACTTTGGATTGGAGATGTTTGATATGGGTCTGGAAGGAGAGTTTACAGTCTAACCAGACACCTAAGTATTTGTAGTTGTCCACGTATTCTAAGTCAGAGCCGTCCAGAGTAGTGATGTTGGACAGGCGGGTAGGTGCAGGTAGCGATCGGTTGAAGACTTTGTTCTGGGACACATTATTCAATTTCTGTTAGTCACATGTCTATGGAACTTGTTCAGTTTTTGTCGAATCTTATGTTCATACAAATATTTACACATTTTTTTTTTGCTGAGTTTTTATCTCAAATAGTTTATTGTATTCGCCGGTCCTTATATGCGGCGGTTCCGATAATGTTCATATCAGCTCTGATCAACAAGCCGCATGGCCCACATCCCCTTCCAGCCGTCACTCACCTGCTTCTCTTCGTCCGCTCTTCCTGCACATCTATTTTTTTTCCATCCATTTTTAAAATATAATTTAGCAGGCGATCAGGGATGCAGACCCTTATCAGTCTTCTGTTACATTGCAGAGTGAGCAAAGTTGATACATTGTCTCTTCATCCCTGGTGTAACCAGCAGCATAGGCCAATCTGCGTAGGCTTTGCAAGTTGTCACTCAGCAGTGCCAGAGAGGGAAAACTCATTTCTGACAGTCATGCTTTCAGCTTTAAAGCAAAGAAAAGGCTTGTCTCCAGCTCAAATGGTCTCAAATTAAATATACCCATATTACGTTGGAACATTGTGGTCCACATGGGCCTGCATGCCTGTGGAACACTTTGGACACCTTGTAAAGCCCCTGCCCCGGCAAATGAATGCTGTTCTTAATGTTTTGTACACTCCCCTCGAACCTGGGCTGCCCTCCAGTGCTTTGAGAAGGAGGCAAGGATAGAGGACATGAGGAAAGACATTAAGAAATAATCATCTACTGCTGATTTGTAATCCAGCCCTATTCTTCCCCTATTGTGTGGTCATCCCAGGTGGAGGAGGAGCTTCTGGAACAGGAGTTCTTAGAACGCTGTTTCCAGGAAATGCTGGAAGAGGAGGATCAGGATTGGTTCATCCCCGCCAGAGACCTCGCCCCTGGGGTGGGGCAGATTCAGCAACAGCTCAACGGGCTATCTGTCTCCAACGGCAACGCAGATGAACTCGCGGTAAGTCCTGTCAGAATGTTTGTCCGTCAGAATGTGTCACAATCTGTTTACTCTCTACACGAGCAGCATGTCTGAGCGTCGTCGACCAAAACGTCACTATATTTATAGGGCCAGTTTCCCAGACACAAAGTTGACTCCTGGACTAAAAAGCATGTTCAACGAAGATTCTTTATTCAGTCCAGGACAAAGATTCATATTTTGTCCCTTAAAGTTAACCTGAGAGTTAAAAGCCTGACAAGTATTTGCTGTGGAGCGTTATCCACATTCAGTACCTAGATACCGTAGGTAGCCCATCTTCTCCAGTTGTTATCCACATTCAGTACCGTAGGTAGCCCGTCTTCTCCAGTTGTTATCCACATTCAGTACCTAGATACCGTAGGTAGCCCGTCTTCTCCAGTTGTTATCCACATTCAGTACCTAGATACCGTAGGTAGCCCGTCTTCTCCAGCGTTATCCACATTCAGTACCTAGATACCGTAGGTAGCCCGTCTTCTCCAGTTGTTATCCACATTCAGTACCTAGATACCGTAGGTAGCCCGTCTTCTCCAGTTGTTTGAGCACAGACAGGATACCGCTCCTACTCTTTGGCCCAGTTTCCCCAAAAAATATTAAGCCCGGTCCTAGACTAAAGACCATGCTGAAAGGAAATTCTCCATTTAAAATAGGTTTTTAGTCTGGGACTAGGTGTAGCCTAGTGGTTAGAGCATTGGACTAGTAACCGAAAGGTTGCAAGTTCAAATCCCCGAGCTGACAAGGTACAAAATCTGTCGTTCTGCCCTTGAACAGGCAGTTAACCCACTGTTCCTAGGCCGTCATTGAAAATAAGAATTTGTTCTTAACTGACTTGCCTAGTAAATAAAGGTAAAATTAAAAATAAAAATAAAGAACCGACCATCAGCTGGAGAAACTATCCTGTGGTGCGTGTTACAATCCAAACCGTCTCCTCTTGTCTGTTTTTAATGTTGAGGCCCTGTTATTTTGACCTGTTCATACAGGTCTGGGTCCTTTTTGTATCCTCCTATACTAAATCTGACCTCTCTTTTTACAGCGCAAGAGCAGCTTGAACCCAGAGGCGAAGGAGTTTGTTCCGGGAATGAAATACTAGGGTCCTCCCGCCAGTAGGGGGAACCCTCATAAAGACTCTTTGTGACTGCTGGCTTCCCAGCAGACACCCTTGCACTTGCCTGCTTTTGGGCTGTGTGGGGTACATGGGGTGGGGTTGGAGGGTGGGCTGGGGTATACTCTTCAATAAGCTTTTGGTCGCATTCCTCTGCTCAGACGTTGCATGCATCAACCTATGGTTACGTGCCAAGTCATCTACTGTGCCGTCGGGCACCAGATTGCTATGACATGTGGTTAGGGTTATAAATAAAATACCTATTCAGGAGTTGTAAGATCTGGAATGCGTCAGCACCGTCTGAGTAGGGGAACGCAGCCTTTTATTTCCGTTTTGTTCCTATGTGGTTAACTAGGCAGGGGGCAGTGATGGGAGAAGGGTGGGCAGGGGCCATATCAGTATAAAATAATCCTATTGGACAGAATGGGAGGGGCCATCAGTATAAGATGTTCTTATTGGACAGACGGCAGAACTGGAGGTCAGATCTGCGTAGAAAGTTTGGTGTTTATTTTTGCTCTTTCTCCTCAATCTCAAGTGCAGCCGTGTGAGTCTGTCGTCGTGGTGATCGTGGCTGGAGATTTGTCTCCCCTGATCATTGTTGCAGTTTCCTTTTTTTGTCTTTTCTCTTTTCTGGATGTTTTTCTTTTCCTCGGAGGCTGGTTTTAGGGTAGGTAGTGTGTAGGGCGAAGTAGGCTTGGCGAAAGATGGACAGACTGCAGTGTACAGAAGGATTGGATGGGATTTGGCTGCGGGGGCGTAGCTGACCTGCGAGGGATTTCCATGGCAACAATTTCGTTTTTTCGTTTGGTTGATATGTAAAAACTTGAGTTGAAATCCTGTCACAGTGTGCGACTTGCATTAACAAACGAGGACAAAGTATGATGGAATAAAGATCAGGTACCCTCTGGGACTTTGGTGTCTTGTTCATTGTTTTATATACAGGTTTGATTCTGTTATTACATGTCCAGTAACCTGTCATTACCGTAGCTAAAGACCCATCAAAAGATCACGCTGTGGGTTTGATAATGTCGACACAAAACAAGTATCTCTGAATTGTCAAAATACATTTCAAATGTTTTTTTTATTAACCTTTGTCAGGTTGAACATCGAATAGAGACCATGCAGGTCTAATCCTGAAGATGGTTTAGGTCAGTTGTCTCTGTTCTGTCTGTACGCAGGGCTGGTCTTGGGTCTGGACAGGCCAGGGTAGCTCTGCAGCAAAACCAGAGGAACAACATAATGAATTGTATTGTCTTTCCTCCTTTTGCTCAACTGTCTCTGTAAATTATTGAAGTTATCAGTTGTTCATTGTTGGGCTGGGTTTATACTGCAAGTGTAACCTGATCCCAGATCTGTTTGTCAACACCAGTGATGTCATTGTGAAGCCAAATGTGGTATGACGGTGAGGTTGCATGATGGTACAAAAAGACTGGCACTCACACTACACCAAACCCCTATTCACATCGACGGGAACGCAGTGGAGAAGCTGAACAGCTTGAAGTTCACTGACAATCTGAAATAGTCCAACCACACAGTGTGGTGAAGGTGCACCAGTGCCTCTTCAAACTCAAGAGTCTGAAGAAATTTGGCTTGGCCCCTAAGACCATCAAACTTTTGCAGATGTACAATTGAGAGCATCCAGTCGGGCTGTATCACCATCTGGTACGGCAACTGCATTGCCCACAACCACAGGGCCCTCCAGGGAGGGGGGGGGGGGTCTGCCCAATGCATCACCAAGGGTACACTGCCTGCCCTCCAGGACACCTACAGCACCCAATGTCACAGGAAGGCCAACAAAAAAATCAAGGACATCAACCACCTGAGCCACAGCCTGTTCACCCCGCTAAGGTGAGGTCAGTACAGGTGCATCAAAGCTGGGCCCGAGAGACTGAACAACAACTTCTAAGGCCATCAGACTTAAATGGCCATCACTAGCCGGCTACACCCCGGTTACTCAACCCTGCACCTTAGAGGCTGCTGCTCTATATACACAGACATGGAATCAATGGTCACTAATAATATTTACATACATTATATGCATATGAAATGAGTAAAACAGTATTTTAGTCATTGCCACTCCAACATTGCTCACCCTAATATTTCTTAATTCCATTATGTTACTTTAAGATTTGTGTGTGTTGTGAATTGCTAGATACTACTGTGCTGTTGGAGCTAGGAAAACAAGCATTTTGCTACACCCGCAATAACATAAATATGTGTATGTGACCAATAGGATTTGAAATGTAAACGTTAATGGGGTAGGGACGTCCCGTGGATTCCGGATAGCAAGGGCCCATGTAAATCTCAATCTCTGTGCAGAGCCCTCTGTGCACCACGAGGTGAAAGTCACAGCCTCTACAGAGTGTCTAGTGTGGTGGTGTGTAAGTGCAGCCTTATGTTTCCTCTAATAGGGAGCCTTGAAACTTGGTCTTTGTCACAACATTATTTTCTAAGTGCACCATAAGGCCCTGGTCAAAAGTAGTGCACCACGAAGAGAATATGGTTCCGTTTGGGATATTACCTTCTTAGTGAAGTGCCTCTGATACTCTGAGCAGATGTGTCCTCGGGTCTGGTCTGCGGTGTGGGCACCAGGCTGGTACTCGGCGGTGCAGGGCTCCTTCAGGCCGCTAGGGGGCTTCCTCTGCCCAGGGACGTAGCGATCCGGGCCCTGGTACCGGTCCTGGTACTCTGACACCCAGGCCCTCCTGGATGGAGGGTGAAGCATATTAAAGTCTGTCATAATTCGGCCCTAACCTAGCTATGTTTTTTTTAGGGGGTAGATAACCTTGCTATGTTTTTTTTAGGGGGTAGATAACCTAGCTATGTTTTTTTAGGGGGTAGATAATCTAGCTATGTTTTTTTAGGGGGTAGATAATCTAGCTATGTTTTTTTAGGGGTAGATAATCTAGCTATGTTTGCAGATCTGAAGGTCTGGAGGACAGGTTTAAGCAGAAGCGGAGGAGCTGCTAAAATTCCACAATACTCCCCAACTGGGTTTATTGTGACATCACTTTTATCTCTGGCTATTACAGACGCCAGACTATCTGATGGACATAACCTCTGCAGCACCCTATGACTGTTAATGGGTTGCTGGGTGAAGGGGATTGCTATGAATCACTGTATGTGTGAATCACTATGTTAATCTCCTCTGTAGTAGTGTGCAGTTATTATCTATCGCAGTGAACAGATTGCAGGAGCTTGAGACAGATGCAAAGAAAACTGGTATGGGGTGGAACGAGCTGGAGGAGACTGTCCTGAACAGAGTGCGAAGGAGAGGAGTCGTCCATGGCCTGTGCACCATGGCCTTAGGTAAGTATGTATGTACAGATCCCTCCTTTCAATCCGTGTCAGTATGTGGATGTGATCTACTGTACCAGTTGAGTGTGGCTTCAGGAAGGATGCACTGCGGGCCTCTCAGTGTGGAGGAGTTGTCCCAGTGTGTGTAACTCTGGCTGTAGGTGGTCACACCGTTGAATGGCAGCCCTACACACACACACGTGGATGAGAGTTATCATGAATAATCCCATATACAGCTTCATACTGCACCTACGTCACAAGTTTAACATGTTATTGCCAATGAGGTTTGGCCAGCAGGCTCTCAACAAAGTAGGTGGCTCAGCCCGTATTAAAGCGTCTCAGAGTAGGGAGTGCTGATCTAGGATCAGGGTGGATGGTGGTAGCTCGGCCCGTATTAAAGCGTCTCAGAGTAGGGAGTGCTGATCTAGGATCAGGGTGGATGGTGTTGAGTACTATGTTTCCCCCTACTGGGTGGCTATGGGACCTACCTAGGTGCATGCAGGTTGTACATCCCAAATGGCACCCTATTCGCAATATAGTGCACTACTTTTGACCAAAGCCATATTCCCTATATAGTGCCTATAGGGTTCTGGTCAAAAGTAGTGCACTATATATATATACACACACATTAGTGTTCTATTTGGGACATAAGGCTGGTGATAGAAAGCCTACCTAGGTGCATGAGGTTAGACTGGGTGGCTATGGGTATAGAACAGTGTTTAATATATTGTTATGTCTCAATAGGACCTACCTAGGTGCATGAGGTTAGACTGGGTGGCTATGGGTATAGAACAGTGTTTAATATATTGTTATGTCTCTATAGGACCTACCTAGGTGCATGAGGTTAGACTGGGTGGCTATGCGCTGGTTGATCTGGCCTTCCAGCCTAGATGAGTGGGTCATGTCCCGACGGAACTGCTCCGCCCTTAACCGCTCCACCTGCAGCGGGAGCTCCCCATCACTTCCTGTGACAACAGGAACAGGTAGTACACACACATATGTTATTGGTGCTGATCTATCATCTTGCACTAAAGGAAACAAAAGTGGATAAACTGTGGAGTTATAAGGCCATTCAAAGCTTCAAATAAAAACATGTTGTCAATACAAAATGAACAGGGTATTCCCTCTCTCACCTTCTCCACTGCCGATGTGAGGCAGCTCCACCATGTCCTTGGGTGTCGTTGTGACCCCCAGTGCCGGGTCCCCTGTTGCATGTGTCCATGCCTCTTTCCTTGCAGGGCGGGATGGGAGGGAGTTATGGACTGAGGTTAAGGAGAGAGAGGGAGAGACCGACCTTCGTTCCCCAGAGTCGGAGCTCGAACGCTGTGGTGGTATCTGGCTCTGCCCCTTCTCTGGAGGAGCTGTCCTTTCCACTTGGATCTTACTGAAACTCTCACTGTCCAACGTAGCTGCCCTCACTGGTCTCCCCTTCTGTAGAGAGACACAGAGAGAGAGGGGAGAGAAGAGAGACAGAGAGAGAGGATGAGAGAGAGGGGAGAGACACAGAGAGAGAGGATGAGAGAGAGGGGAGAGAAGAGAGACAGAGAGGGTGAGAGAGAGGAGAGACACAGAGAGAGAGGATGAGAGAGAGGGGAGAGACAGAGAGAGGATGAGAGAGAGGGGAGAGAAGAGAGACAGAGAGGGTGAGAGACAGAGAGGGTGAGAGAGAGGATGAGAGAGAGGGGAGATGGAGAGAAGAGAGACAGAGAGAGAGGATGAGAGAGAGGGGAGATGGAGAGGAGAGACACAGAGAGAGGATGAGAGAGAGGGGAGATGGAGAGAAGAGACACAGAGAGAGAGAGGATGAGAGAGAGGGGAGAGAAGAGAGACAGAGAGGGTGAGAGACAGAGAGAGAGGGGAGAGACACAGAGAGAGAGAGAGGATGAGAGAGAGGGGAGAGACACAGAGAGAGAGGATGAGAGAGAGGGGAGAGAAGAGAGACAGAGAGGGTGAGAGACAGAGAGGGTGAGAGAGAGGATGAGAGAGAGGGGAGATGGAGAGAGAGGTGGAGAGAGAGAGGGTGAGAAGTGGAGAGAGAGAGAGAGAGAGGGGAGAGAGGTGGAGAGAGAAGAGAGACAGAGAGGGTGAGAGGTGGAGAGAGAGGGTGAGAGAGGTGGAGAGAGAGAGGGGATAGAGGTGGAGAGAGAGAGAGGTTTGAGTCTGACTAAGATAAGATAATATCAATGCATCTACCATGAAATGCCCCTAAGGTATGCCAGTCAAGGGGGACAGGAAAGACAAGTAAGTTCTTGTGTCTGAGGGACTCACCTGAGGGAAGGCAAAGGCGGGGTTCTGTGGGCCGTTGGTAATGGTCTGGAAACACTGTCTGTAGTACTGAGCCCACATATCCGCCAACTGACAAACAGACAGGCAGACAGAAAGACAGACAGACACACAGATAGGAAGACAGATAGACAGACAGGCAGGCCAAATCAGGGCAGTGTGAATGTGTACAGTTTGTACACTCTAAAAATGAAGAGTTCAACAAAGGTTCTTCTATGATCTTCTATGATTGCCCCCAAAAGGTTCTTAGAAGAACCCCAGAGCAGGTGCGGTTCATCGAGGAACCACCTTAGTTCTTGGGGGTTCTTGCAGGAACCTAACTGCCCACCTGAAAAATGTGGATTTGAATTTGAAAGGACAGCAGGTGCAGGCATTTCACTGAAAAATGTAAAGATCTCCTCAATTTAAGTAAGGTTTGTCCCTTGTATCATCTAAAGGTATATTGTTTTATGATGATACCATCTATCTTTTCATATTTGTGAAAATATTTCTAAAACAGAAAATTGACAATTGAATGGATATAAAACCAACAAAGAGGTGAGAATATGTTGAAGGGTGGATGTATTGGCTGCAGATGACTGAACTGCTCACTTTTGTTTCTGTGACTGCCGGTATACAGAGGAGGAGGCATACAAAGGTATGTCAATTAGTATTGGTATGTTATGCAGATCACATGTACCATCCTCCTTCCTAACCTCTTCAATGAATATCCTATAGGCCTCTACATTATGGACAAGGTATGTGTATGAAAACCATTATCAAAACAGTTTTTTTCATTCACATTCACCACATAAACCAAGGTATGAATACTGTCGTGTGCATGTTTTGTTAATCATCTGTATAATTACTAGTCGTTGGATTCAACAATTTCACCCTCCCTACACCTCTGTTGAATATAACAGGAAACCTGTTTGATAACCATGCACTGCAAAATCATTCTGGCTGTGGATACGGAGAACCTTAACACAGTAATTGAACATCAACAGGCCAGAGGATATACCCATGTGACTTGGAGCTCTGCTGGGAGTTTACCTCAGATTGAGATGAGTGAATTCTGCTTTGCCACTAAAATCATAATAAACACTGACAATTCAAATATTGTGTTATTGTTATGCTGATGATTAATAATAGTGGGGGGGGGGGGGGGTAGTTAAAAAATGTACACCAAAAGGTTATTTGAGGATACTTTAAAAGGAGTTACTTGAAGAACCCTTTGTAGAGCGTATGGTATTAGTATACAAGTGGAAAGTGTTGGTGTGTGTGTGTGAGAGAGAGACAGAGCGAGTTAGTTGTACCTTCTGGTGTGTGGTGCAAGACGGCTCTGCATGCAGCCTGAACAGCCTGAGGTGCCGATCACTGGGGGGCTTGTAGTCAGCTCCATAGGTGCTTTGCTGCCCCACTCTGGCCTGAGGGCCCCGAGACTGAAGGAGAGAAGAGTGGAGAGATGGATGAACCCCCACCTTTAACCAACTAAGAGCATCAGTGAAAATTATTCATTCTAGTAAGCATTATGAGACAATCTCATTAATGACCTATTCTTACTAGTTGAATAGCCTAGTGTTTATGTTATGAAAATGATCAAATATGGCAATGATAAACCCGTACTAGACATACCTGAATTTGCCTTAAAGAGTGCATTAAATTGCTCTTGTTCCCTGATATTTGAGATGGTCATTCGTCAAGGATAAATCGGGGTCAACCCTAGCAAAACTAAAACAGGCTACGTGAGACAGTGGCTAAATGTGTGTTGGAAAACCCATAATAGTCTATGTTCCATAGAACGTTGGAACGTTTGAGTCAACATAATATACTTTTATCGATTCCTTAGTTACGCAGCGATATCATAAATAGGGCGATGTCACAGCGTTCCAAAATAATCTGAGTCTTCGTAGCCGTTCTAAAAACATTGGTCATAAATGAAAGAACAATGAACAATACAAACATCGTAATAAAATCAACCATGAATGGGCGGTTTCACTTCCTTCAGTCTTCACAATGCACGTCTTATTCACTGTATGGTTCTCTGTGTAGGCAATTGTTCATTGTATGACATCACAAGGGTTGGTCTTTGTCGATTCAGGTAGTTAGAGGAACGTGCATTAACGTCCTGGACCAGACGTAGTAGCCTGGGGCGGTGAGAAAGGTGTGGACGCGGTCATAATTTCACCGTAGGTTTAGCCTCTGACGTAACGAAAGAAAAGCACACCTACATTTGTCAGGGGAGAGTTTGACGGTACTGAAATCACAAGTGTAGGATTAGGATACCGTAAACTAACATATATCACAGTCAAATCCAAGTTATTGGTTAAAGTTCAGTTGAATGCCGAGTGACGCTTTGAACATAATGGACACTCATGTGAAAGCAGGACAAGTTTACCTTCAACACAGAAATGTAGAAAAGGTAAGCACGTGACTTTATTTAGCGCACTTAATTGTACACATCCTGGTACTTTATCTGTCTTGTTTTTGTGGAATGACAATAAAAGTCAATAGGAACATATTGTATTTATTTGGATTTTGAATGCAGCTTTATAACAGTCTTGTAATGTAAGTTTTTATTTCGTTTATTTCGAGTGTTTTGATATTGGCTATTGCTGTTATCATGTAAACTGCCACCCCCTTGTTTACTCTATGTACTGTGTATGACAGCCATCTAATCCCTCTACCACTCCACTTGACATTTTAAAGTATATGATTGCAGTATACGAGGACATTTACTGTAGCCGACATGTTGAAGTCTTTTTTGCAGAGACAGGCTACGTTGGTAATGGTGCGTGTGTAAAGGTGTGAGGGGGGAACGGATCCTCACATGCGTGCCCAGACACAGTACCGCTCACAGTTTCCTCATGGCACATTCCAACGCAATATGTCCCAA
Source organism: Oncorhynchus kisutch (assembly GCF_002021735.2). Lineage (NCBI taxonomy): Eukaryota > Metazoa > Chordata > Actinopteri > Salmoniformes > Salmonidae > Oncorhynchus > Oncorhynchus kisutch. The sequence continues at coordinate 4,172,207 of NW_022261984.1, read as the reverse complement.
ATGGCACCCTATTCCCTTTTCAGTGCACTACTTTTGACCAGGACTCACAGGATCTCTGGTCAAAACTAGTGCACTATGTAGGGGATAGGGTGCCATTTGGGATGTAAACTTAAACACGGCTAGGCATACGTAAAACAACGCACGTACTGTACCTGAGCACACATACCTCCTCTACCACTGCACCTTTATTTAAAAATAGGCATATGTGCTGGAGAAGGTGGTGGGGGTGATATTCTGAGTCATTTGACTGTGTTGTGGGCGAAATGGCAAAACTAGATACTCACTTAAAAAATAAAAAAAATTCTCACCCACAATCTTTTCTCCCATTCTCTTGGCCTTTCTCTTTTTCTCCCCATTATTTATGTCTTCCCTCTCTTCCCTCATCCCCTGTCTTCCCTCTCTTCCCTCATCCCCTGTCTTCCCTCTCTTCCCTCATTCCCTCTCTTCCCTCATCCCCTGTCTTCCCTCTCTTCCCTCATCCCCTCTCTTCCCTCATCCCCTGTCTTCCCTCTCTTCCCTCATCCCCTGTCTTCCCTCTCTTCCCTCATCCCCTTTCTTCCCTCATCCCCTGTCTTCCCTCTCTTCCCTCATCCCCTTTCTTCCCTCATCCCCTGTCTTCCCTCTCTTCCCTCATCCCCTTTCTTCCCTCATCCCCTGTCTTCCCTCTCTTCCCTCATCCCCTTTCTTCCCTCATCCCCTTTCTTCCCTCATCCCCTTTCTTCCCTCCCTCCGCCCTCCCTCCAGAAGTGGAAGCAGCATTGGCTGACTCTCTACCCCTCCAGCCGCTGCGGTGTAGCCAGGCTAGAGCGCCAGGAAGTGGGGGGAGGAGAGCGGGCCGGTCCCTCTGGGGTCTGGAAGCACCAGGACAAAGTTAAGGAGAAGAGGGTGATCCGTCTGTCAGAGGTCAACCTTACTGCTGTACTTGTCTTCCTTACTAGCACTGACTTTGATTAGCTGCATTATTGAGGATTTTTTGTTTTACTGTCACTGACTGTGATACAGTATGTGGTTGTCTTACCTAACTTAGTTGAATGCACTATAATTGGCTCAGGATATGGACAAGCCTAAGGCCCTGTGAGAGACTAGCGTCCTGTCTAGAGGGAGTACTTTTACATCAAACTGGCTCATGCTACAGAAACAGGAGATAGGCCCCTGCTCCTATGAGCTGTTAGAGCTTGCACAAGCCTTACCCCCGATCTATCTCTTTAATGCTGAGTGCCAAGCAGAGACGCACCAAGTCACATTTTTTACAGCCTCAGGATAAGAGTGTCTGCTAATGGAGTAAAATGTAAATGTAGGTGATCAGGGTCCTGAGGCTGCCCCCACACGCTGAGGCCTGCCCCAAAGACAACATGGCCGCCTTCTGTGTGGAGACAGACGGCAGGAGGTTCGTCTTCGCAGCGGATAAGGACGACTGTGTGGAGTGGGTGGAGAGGATGTGTGACCTCGCCTTCCAGGTGAGAATAGCAGCTTCTGTTGTTGTCTTGTGACTGTTATGGATCAGTCTCAATTCAACATTTTGACAGTTACAGATCGAAGTAGAATCATACTTTATTAGCGTTCAACAACGCTGAATTAGGAATGTGTCTCGCTATTGGTACAAGGCTAACAGCAAACGCCATTATTCACTGGTCTCTCTATCATTAAACTCTTTTCATCACCAAACGGTTATTATATAGAGGATGTGTACACTCTTAGAAAATAGGTTGTAAAAGGGCTCTTCTGCTGACCCCATAAGAGAAACCTGTTTTGTTCCCTGTATAAACCTCGGTAGAAAGGGTTCTACATGGAAGCCAAAAGGGGTTCTCCTTTGGGGACAGCCGAAGAACCCTTTTAAGGTTCTAGATAGCACCTTTTTTTTCTAAGAGTGTAGGTATCTGTGAGGACAGTTCTCACTGTCTAATGTAAATACATGTCTTGTCTCCCAGGGAGGCTCCACTGGTCAGCAGCCCCAAATTCAGATGGAGGACAACCAGATCTACGTCTCCAGGGAGGAAGGTGAGAAGCACATCAGATATCCTAGTGGCCACACAAACTATAACGAACAGCCATTCTTCTGTCTGTTTATGTCTAATGGGCGTATGATTACTGCTGTATTGGAACAGGTTCTTCTTTTCAAAGATATTACTACGAACAAAGGAAAGATGAACACAAAATAGAAAACAAGAAATAGAAATGAACACCGTCCATAGTGCTTCGGTCATGACCGCCTCTATCCCTCCTCTCTCCCCTCAGTTAGTGAGTTCAGGGTGGGTGTGAAGCAGACGGATGTAGCGATGCGCTGCGGCCTCCAGGGGGAGTACTATTGGCTGCAAGTGGCCCAGGACGGGCTGGTCCTTAAGGAGGCGGAGACCAGGAAGAGTTTGCAGGACTGGCCCTATCGGCTGATACGACGCTATGGCAGAGACAAGGTCAGTAGAACCATGGAATTTAGAATCTCATTGAGCCATAGAATTAGATTCCTAATGTGTTACTACTTTTAATCTAATGCTACTCACTAGTGTCTAATTTCAAGGCCGTCACAGTACGGTACTATGCTGCGCTACAAAGGCAAAACGCAGTAACTACATACTTTTTTTGACTGCAAATTCTGACTTCAAAGTCTTTGTCTCTCTAAAAAGACAGCCATTTCTGGTACTTCATGATATGTTCTGATCAACTGTTCTTGTGTCAGGAAACAAAATCCCACACTAATCTGATAATATACCTGGCCATTACAACAGGTCAAAGTTACTGTGTTTGGCCTTTTTAGGGCAGTGTGGCTCCAAAAAAGGATGTGTCTAAGGATCATTGTAGGGTCATCAGTGTCCAATCAAGAAGGTTTCAGGTTATAATACGTTTGGTGCCCACATTCAATTATGCAATTTTCCAGTGAACACCTGTGGGAATTTTCTCAAATCATTGTGTCCTCTTGGTTCTCCCACAGTTGACGTTCAACATCGAGGCGGGCCGGCGCTGTGACTCTGGACCCGGAACCTTCACCTTTGAGACGTGCCAAGCTGACGTCATCTTCAGCCTCATCGAGACCGCCATACGGGAACAGAAGGCCGTCGCCGGGGACGAATGTGAGGGCGACACTGTGGTTGCTAACCGTAGCCCTAATATGCCTCGTGCTCGTTCACCACTGCCCAAACTACCAGATAGCGCAGCCATTTTGGAGGGCAGCTACAGTTTTAAGCCAGTATTTTCAAATGCTATTGGCTCAGAGCAGTGTTTGTACTCACAGCCGCCTAATTTGATTGGCTCTGAGGAGTGTCCGTACTCTGAGCCAGCAGACAGTATTAAACCCAAAGCCCCTAGCCTCAACTCCTATCTGACGCCCCCAACAGCATCCACCCTCACCCCCTCTATCCCTCTACACCCCTGCAATCACCATGTCAACCGAACGGAACCAGTGTACGCCGACCCAGCAGACATCCTCTCACTCACACCCCCGAAATCTACACCACCACCACCCCCGCCCACTTCCTCTTCCTGCTCTTATCACCACGACAACAAGCCAGAGCCGGTCTACTCCGAGGTGTACGACCGTGCGAGTCCCCTACCTGACAAGACTCAACAACAGAAACAGAGCCAGGACCAGCGGGGGCAGGAACCTGGCAAAGAGGAACCCATCTATAGTGCGCCTTGTGTGGGGACCCCAGCCAAGGGCCCCAACACTGACCCGTTCGCCCACCTTTACAGCCAGGTCTGCAAGCCAGGCTCTTCATCACCATCATCATCATCATCCCCCTCTTCCTCACTGGCCTCCTCTTCCTCCTCATCATCATCGTCATTGACCATTACCAGGACCTTGGCCACCAGGAGGCCCACTGCTAGACGCCAGTCACCAGAGGTCATCTATGAAAACATGGGGTTCATTTAGGATACTCTGCTGCGTCTGAAATGGCACCCTATTGCCCTTTAAGGTGCCCTACTTCTGATCAGCGCCCATAAGGATATATTCAGACCAATACACACATTCACTCATTTCACAATGTTATTGTCTACTTACTTTATTTATTGAACTTGTTTTCACATACAGAATCATAGTTTTTTCTTATGATGTAATAACTTTTGTATAACGTGTTATGAATATCAATATTGCCCACCAGTGTAATGGACATGGGAGAGGGAGAAAAGAGCCACAGAGATCTTCCAGAAGTCTGTCAGTGGTCCATGTAAATGTTTTCAAACAGTGTTAGCCGCCTCCTCCCCAACAGAAACCAATGACTTCCGCTCAGTCTCACATCCTTTTCCTCATGTACTTTGTTTTACTGATGTGATTCAATAAAACAATAATGGGTGTGTATCCAGTAACTCTCCTTCCACTCTTTGTTTTGTGCATTGATTGTTTTTTTTTGTGTTTTTTAAATTGTGCCCCTCAATAAATCAGACTACTGTTCAGTTCAATGCTGTTTATATAGGAATATGTGAACGTTAATAGGCCTACTACTGTATATTTCAGGCTCCTCTGTGGTTGTGGGCGTGTATTGACGTTTGGTTTAGAGAGATTTGAACGCTTCCTGGTTTAACACATTGTAATAGTTCTATTACATACTGTACTGTACCTGACCTGGAGGCTAAGTAGCCTATTATACCGTGTTAGAAATAGCACCAAATCGGACACCGAATAGGTAGGTGAGAATAAAAAAATACGCCGTATTTTGATACACTTCAACCGTACTTTTTTGTTTTGTTGGTTTCTGTAGGCGCTTCGTTCCCCCCTGTCCTCCACTTTTGACAGAACGCCCCGAGCGCACTTTTAATGCTGCTTAACTGACGCGCGGTCATCAACGGACATTCTTCCTGATGTCACTTCTCAACATGCGGACCACCTGTTTTATGGCCGTGATCTTGTGGCTCACAACTGGTTCAACTCGTTGTCAAACACCAATTCCAAATGTTCACGGAGGTGAGTACAGTACAGTTGGACAAACGGCCTCTCTCTCTCTACATACAAAATGTATAGCCATTTTAAAATGTATCGCAATTCCTAATGAATACGGTAACGTTATGGAGGCTACAATCTAATTAGTCATAGCAATGCAAATGATGTTGCCTAGCAAACAAGTACATTTGTAAGAAGTCTATTATCAGCACCCAGTGTGGTTTTGGTAGGCTAATTTATTCATCTGGGAGTGGAGATGGTTAATTACTTAATCCAACATTTAACCAGAAGGGAAGGTTTGAGGCATGGTCGAGAAATGCCCATTAAACAACACCTTTAAAATGAATGAAGACAGGCGTGTCATTTCACTGCTGTTTTCACTAAGTACCTGGAATAATGCAGAGTGAGTATAGTCTGGGGTTACAGTGTTATCCTAGTTTTGCCTGCTTTCATGGATAGATAGGCCTAGGCTATAGGTCTTAGATTGTAATACAGAGAATATGGACGATTAAGATGCCCCACTCTTTGTGGTGTGTGTGTGTGTGTGTTAACACACAAATGCAACAAGGAGCAGTTTACCGGACACATATTGAGCCTATGTCACGGACTAAATAGCAAACGCAAAGGAGAGTTTAGCCCCAAAATTGTCTACCTAAATTAGCATCGAGTGACTGGTGAGTAGGGGTTTATTTATTACACTGATTCTGTTGCAAAACATTTCTTAAACGGAATGAAATGGGGAGGGACCTAACTGAATTTGTCCAATAGAAACCATTTTTTGTTGTTTGGACTAATTATTGCACCCCAGCTCTGGGTAGCAGCCGACAGACCACAAGAGTGTTTCTCAGTAGAGGAAGTGACACAATTACTGATGCTTAGAAATGGTTCCGTAAAAGTCCCTGTAAGTCAGTCTCATCCTTCGCACATTCACTCAAAGGTCAAAGACAAATAAATGGGGCGGAGGAGGGGAGTCTATATATTACGGATCCCTAGTCCAAAGTAGTGCACTGTAGGAAATAGCCATTTGGGACACATCCCTAATGTTATGTCCTGTTCTCCTCAGGGTTAGGTGCAGTTCTGGGGGTGTCCAACGCCAGCGTCCTCCTGCAAGACCCCAGCTCTGAGACACTCTACCTGGGAGCCAGAGGCTCCATCCTGGCCCTGCACACCTCCAACCTCACCTGGAAACACTCATCAGTGAGAGAGAAAGGGAGGGAGAGACAGAGATAGGGAGGGAAAAGGACATAAGAGGACGGAGGGAGGGACAGCGAGATAAGAGGGGAGAGGGAGGGACAGGGAGATAAGAGAGCGGAGGGAGGGAGGGACAGGGAGATAAGAGGGGAGAGGGAGGGACAGCGAGATAAGAGGGGAGAGGGAGGGACAGGGAGATAAGAGAGCGGAGGGAGGGACAGGGAGATAAGAGGGGGAGGGACAGGGAGATGGGAGGGAGGGAAGGAGGGACAGAGAGATAAGAGGGCGGAGGGAGGGACAGGGAGTTAAGAGGGGGGAGGGAGGGACAGGGAGTTAAGAGGGGGGAGGGAAGGACAGGGAGATAAGAGGGCGGAGGGAGGGACAGGGAGATAAGAGGGGGGAGGGACAGGGGGATGAGGGGGGGGACAGGGAGATAAGAGGGCAGAGGGATGGACAGGGAGATAAGAGGGGGGAGGGACAGGGGGATGAGGGGGGGGGCAGGGAGATGGGAGGGAGGGAAGGAGGGACAGGGGGATGAGAGGGAGGGACAGGGAGATGGGAGGGAGGGAAGGAAGGAGGGACAGAGAGATAAGAGGGTAGAGGGAGGGACAGGGAGATAAGAGGGGGAGGTACAGAGAGATGGGAGGGGGAGACTTTTTCACTTGACTGTGTGTGTGTGCACGGTTATCTGTGCATATTTCCACTCTTGATCTTAGCTAACTGGCAGTGAAACGAGTGTGTATTTATTTCGGTGTTTTCATGATGGGAGTATTCATGAACACAAAACCATAGAAAAACCTACGTCTTACCTGGGACAAACACACTATGCCAGACATTGATTAAACCTAGTCCTGGACAACTTTCTCAATAGAGATTCTCCACTGACACTGCTTTTTAGTCCAGTACTGGGCTTAACCTGATGTTTAACTGTGTGTTGTAACTGTATGCGTTGGTGTGTTCTCTCTTTGACTTCCGTCTCTGTCTCTGCAGATTAAGTGGGAGGCAACAGAAGAGGAGAGGAAGTCCTGTATGGGTAAAGTCAAGAGAGAGGTGAGCAACGTGGGGTGCTCTTGATCTGTGTTTGAAGTGGCAAGAAAACTGTGTGTCTGTGTGTGTGTGTGTGTGTGTGTGTGTGTGTGTGTGTGTGTGTGTGTGTGTGTGTGTGTGTGTGTGTGTGTGTGTGTGTGTCTGTGTGCTGCTCTGTAGTGTATGTACATGGTTAAAGGTGATGCCATGCTTCACACCCATCACCTTTGCCTTTTGTCATACTCATCTATGTCATGATGTATGATACCGTTACCATAACGACTGCTTTACTGACTCTTCAGCTTCCTGTCAACAACACATCACATCCTGTATGTTTGGCTTTCAGATGACTTTTCACTTTGTATCTGGTCATCTTCAAAGACTGATAAACAGAAGCATGACTTACCTTAAATAGTCCGGGAGTTCGAGTTCTTCGCTACCGTTTATTCAATGGGAGTAATATGAAAACCAACCTTGGCCTGTACACATTGTGTTCCTGGCACCCGAGTTGAGAAACCCTGCATTGTACTTCTGATTATAACCATATTTTATTGATCTGTTTAGAGCCAAGTTCTCCTGATCTAGGGTCATGCTATCTACCCCAAATCCTAACCTTAGCCATTATGGTAAGGAATGTAAACTGACCTGAGATCAGTGCCTAGAGGCAACTTTATCCTGCTCTGTTATGGCCCTGTGGTAAGAAGGAGTTGTCAAACGCGCTTCAGCCTAGCTTAAACTAAAAGGCAATCAGGGACTTGAAAATCCCCAAAATATTCCTTATCCCAGGGCACTTGAACTGTTTCCGCATATCAAATCAAATCAAAATTATTTATATAGCCCTTCTTACATGAGCTGATATCTCAAAGTGCTGTACAGAAACCCAGCCTAAAACCCCAAACAGCAAGCAATGCAGGTGTAGAAGCACGGTGGCTAGGAAAAACTCCCTAGAATGGCCAAAACCTAGGAAGAAACCTAGAGAGGAACCAGGCTATGAGGGGTGGCCAGTCCTCTTCTGGCTGTGCCGGGTGGAGATTATAACAGAACATGGCCAAGATATTCAAATGTTCATAAATGACCAGCATGGTCAAATAATAATAATCACAGTAGTTGTCGAGGGTGCAGCAAGTCAGCACCTCAGGAGTAGATGTCAGTTGGCTTTTCATAGCCGATCATTAAGAGTATCTCTACCGCTCCTGCTGTCTCTAGAGAGTTGAAAACAGCAGGTCTGGGACAGGTAGCACGTCCAGTGAACAGGTCAGGGTTCCATAGCCGCAGGCAAAACAGTTGAAACTGGAGCAGCAGCACGGCCAGGTGGACTGGGGACAGCAAGGAGTCATCATGTCAGGTAGTCCTGAGGCATGGTCCTAGGGCTCAGTTCCTCCGAGAGAGAGAAAGAAAGAGAGAGAGAGAATTAGAGGGAGCATACTTAAATTCATACAGGACACCGGATAAGACAGGAGAAATACTCCAGATATAACAGACTGACCCTAGCCCCCCGACACATAAACTACTGCAGCATAAATACTGGAGGCTGAGACAGGAGGGGTCAGGAGACACTGTGGCCCCATCCGAGGACACCCCCGGACAGTGCCAAATAGGCAGGATATAACCCCACCCACTTTGCCAAAGCACAGCCCCCACACCACTAGAGGGATATCTTCAACCACCAACTTACCGTCCTGAGACAAGGCCGAGTATAGCCCACAAAGATCTCCGCCACGGCACAACCCAAGGGGGGGCGCCAACCCAGACAGGAAGATCACGTCAGTGACTCAACCCACTCAAGTGATGCACCCCTCCTAGGGACGGCATGGAAGAGCACCAGTAAGTCAGTGACTCAGGCTCTGTAATAGGATTAGAGGCAGAGAATCCCAGGGAGAGAGGCGAACCAACCAGCCAGAGACAGCAAGGGCGGTTCTTTGCTCCATAGATCGTAAATAATTATTTTTCGAGATACAAACAGGCTTCTGTTTTCCCCCTCTGCTAATCACAAATGGCACCCTAGTCCCTATTCAGTGCACCACTTTTGACCAGGGCCTATAGGGGAGAATAGGATGCTGTTTGAGACATGGCTCGTTGTCTCCCTCTACAGGATGACTGTTATAACTACATCTGTCTGCTGGAGGTTCTGAAGGATGGAAGGATCTACGTCTGTGGCTCCTACGCCTACAATCCCCAGTGTGCTTTCATAGTCAGTCACGTTCTCTCTCCTCTGTCTCTTCTCATACTCTACACCTATATTATCATTATTATTATTATACTCTACACCTATATTATCATTATTATTATTATACTCTTCACCTATAATATTATTATTATTATACTCTACACCTATAATATTAGTATTATTATACTCTACACCTATAATATTATTATTATTATTATACTCTACACCTATAATATTATTATACTCTACATCTATAATATTATTATTATTATTATACTCTACACCTATAATATTATTATACTCTACACCTATAATATTATTATACTCTACACCTATAATATTAGTATTATTATACTCTACACCTATAATATTATTATACTCTACACCTATAATATTAGTATTATTATTATTATTATACTCTACACCTATAATATTAGTATTATTATACTCTACACCTATAATATTAGTATTATTATACTCTACACCTATAATATTAGTATTATTATACTCTACACCTATAATATTAGTATTATTATACTCTACACCTATAATATTAGTATTATTATACTCTACACCTATAATATTAGTATTATTATACTCGACACCTATAATATTAGTATTATTATACTCTACACCTATAATATTAGTATTATTATACTCTACACCTATAATATTATTATACTCTACACCTATAATATTATTATACTCTACACCTATAATATTATTATACTCTACACCTATAATATTAGTATTATTATACTCTACACCTATAATATTAGTATTATTATACTCTACACCTATAATATTAGTATTATTATACTCTACACCTATAATATTAGTATTATTATACTCTACACCTATAATATTAGTATTATTATACTCTACACCTATAATATTAGTATTATTATACTCTACACCTATAATATTATTATACTCTACACCTATAATATTATTATACTCTACACCTATAATATTATTATACTCTACACCTATAATATTAGTATTATTATACTCTACACCTATAATATTAGTATTATTATACTCTACACCTATAATATTATTATACTCTACACCTATAATATTATTATACTCTACACCTATAATATTATTATACTCTACACCTATAATATTAGTATTATTATACTCTACACCTATAATATTATTATACTCTACACCTATAATATTATTATACTCTACACCTATAATATTATTATACTCTACACCTATAATATTAGTATTATTATACTCTACACCTATAATATTATTATACTCTACACCTATAATATTATTATACTCTACACCTATAATATTATTATACTCTACACCTATAATATTAGTATTATTATACTCTACACCTATAATATTAGTATTATTATACTCTACACCTATAATATTAGTATTATTATACTCTACACCTATAATATTAGTATTATTATACTCTACACCTATATATTAGTATACTCTACACCTATAATATTAGTATTATTATACTCTACACCTATAATATTATTATACTCTACACCTATAATCTTAGTATTATTATACTCTACACCTATAATATTATTATACTCTACACCTATAATATTATTATACTCTACACCTATAATATTATTATTATACTCTACACCTATAATATTATTATTATTATACTCTACACCTATAATATTATTATACTCTACACCTATAATATTATTATACTCTACCCCTATAATATTATTATACTCTACACCTATAATATTAGTATTATTATACTCTACACCTATAATATTATTATACTCTACACCTATAATATTAGTATTATTATACTCTACACCTATAATATTATTATACTCTACACCTATAATATTATTATACTCTACACCTATAATATTATTATACTCTACACCTATAATATTAGTATTATTTACTCTACACCTATAATATTATTATTATACTCTACACCTATAATATTATTATACTCTACACCTATAATATTAGTATTATTATACTCTACACCTATAATATTAGTATTATTATACTCTACACCTATAATATTAGTATTATTATACTCTACACCTATAATATTATTATACTCTACACCTATAATATTATTATACTCTACACCTATAATATTATTATACTCTACACCTATAATATTATTATACTCTACACTATAATATTAGTATTATTATACTCTACACCTATAATATATTATTATACTCTACACCTATAATATTATTATACTCTACACCTATAATATTATTATACTCTACACCTATAATATTATTAACTCTACACCTATAATATTATTATACTCTACACCTATAATATTATATACTCTACACCTATAATATTATTATACTTACACCTATAATATTATATACTCTACACCTATAATATTATTATACTCTACACCTATAATATTATTATACTCTACACCTATAATATTATTATACTCTACACCTATAATATTATTATACTCTACACCTTATAATATTATTATACTCTACACCTATAATATTATTATACTCTACACCTATAATATTATTATACTCTACACCTATAATATTATTATACTCTACACCTATAATATTATTATACTCTACACCTATAATATTATTATACTCTACACCTATAATATTATTATACTCTACACTATAATATTATTATACTCTACACCTATAATATATTATTATACTCTACACCTATAATATTAGTATTATTATACTCTACACCTATAATATTATTATACTCTACACCTATAATATTATTATACTCTACACCTATAATATTATTATACTCTACACCTATAATATTAGTATTATTATGATACACCTGCTAGATGCCTCTTTAACTGTTGTGGTGAAACACATGTTATTCATTCAGTTCATGTATTTAGTTGATAGGCTTACACACATGATGTTCACGTCACAGGAGGCGGGACCTTAATTGGGAGACGAGGCTCGTGGTAATGGCTGGAGCGGAATCAGTGGAACCATATCAAATACATCAAACATATGGTTTCCTTGTGTTTGATGCCGTTCCATTGTCGCCGTTCCAGACATTACTATGAGCCGTCCTCCCCTCAGCAGCCTCCACTGGTTCACATACACTACTAAATATAGACTGTGTGTATGTGTGTGTGTGTGTGTGTTCAGGACCCAGTGACGTTTGTCCTAGTGAAGGAAGGTGGTGACAAAGTGAAGATGGAGAATGGGAAGGGGAAATGTCCTTATGATCCCAGACAACCTCACACTGCTGTTACTGCAGGTTAGACACACACTGCTGTTACTGTAGGTTAGACACACACTGCTGTTACTGCAGGTTAGACACACACTGCTGTTACTGCAGGTTAGACACACACTGCTGTTACTGTAGGTTAGACACACTCTGCTGTTACTGTAGGTTAGACACACACACTGCTGTTACTGCAGGTTAGACACACACTGCTGTTACTGTAGGTTAGACACACACTGCTGTTACTGCAGGTTAGACACACACTGCTGTTACTGCAGGTTAGACACACACTGCTGTTACTGCAGGTTAGACACACACTGCTGTTACTTGCAGGTTAGACCACACTGCTGTTACTGCAGGTTAGACACACACACTGCTGTTACTGCAGGTTAGACACACACTGCGGTTACTGCAGGTTAGACACACACTGCTGTTACTGCAGGTTAGACACACACACTGCTGTTACTGCAGGTTAGACACACACTGCTGTTACTGCAGGTTAGACACACACTGCTGTTACTGCAGGTTAGACACACACTGCTGTTACTGTAGGTTAGACACACACACTGCTGTTACTGCAGGTTAGACACACACTGCTGTTACTGCAGGTTAGACACACACTGCTGTTACTGTAGGTTAGACACACACACTGCTGTTACTGCAGGTTAGACACACACTGCTGTTACTGCAGGTTAGACACACACTGCTGTTACTGCAGGTTAGACACACACACTGCTGTTACTGCAGGTTAGACACACACTGCTGTTACTGCAGGTTAGACACACACACTGCTGTTACTGCAGGTTAGACACACACACCGCTGTTACTGCAGGTTAGACACACACTGCTGTTACTGTAGGTTAGACACACACTCTGCTGTTACTGTAGGTTAGACACACACTGCTGTTACTGTAGGTTAGACACACACACTACTGTTACCGTAGGTTAGACACACACACCGCTGTTACCGTAGGTTAGACTCACACACTGCTGTTACTGTAGGTTAGACACACACACTGCTGTTACTATAGGTTAGACACACACTGCTGTTACTGTAGGTTAGACACACACTGCTGTTACTGTAGGTTAGACACACACACTGCTGTTACTGCAGGTTAGACACACACTGCTGTTTACTGTAGGTTAGACACACACTGCTGTTACTGCAGGTTAGACACACTGCTGTTACTGTAGGTTAGACACACACTGCTGTTACTGTAGGTTAGACACACACTGCTGTTACTGTAGGTTAGACACACCACTGCTGTTACTGCAGGTTAGACACACACTGCTGTTACTGCAGGTTAGACACACACTGCTGTTACTGTAGGTTAGACAAACACTGCTGTTACTGTAGGTTAGACACACACTGCTGTTACCGTAGGTTAGACACACACTGCTGTTACTGCAGGTTAGACACACACACTGCTGTTACCGTAGGTTAGACACACACTGCTGTTACTGTAGATTAGACACACACTCTGCTGTTACTGTAGGTTAGACACACACACTGCTGTTACTGTAGGTTAGACACACACACTGCTGTTACTGTAGGTTAGACACACACTCTGCTGTTACCGTAGGTTAGACACACACACTGCTGTTACTGTAGGTTAGACACACACTGCTGTTACTGCAGGTTAGACACACACTCTGCTGTTACTGTAGGTTAGACACACACTGCTGTTACTGTAGGTTAGACACACACTGCTGTTACTGTAGGTTAGACACACACTGCTGTTACTGTAGGTTAGACACACTCTGCTGTTACTGTAGGTTAGACACACACACTGCTGTTACTGCAGGTTAGACACACACTGCTGTTACTGTAGGTTAGACACACACTGCTGTTACTGTAGGTTAGACACACACTGCTGTTACTGCAGGTTAGACACACACTGCTGTTACTGCAGGTTAGACACACACTGCTGTTACTGTAGGTTAGACACACACACTGCTGTTACTGCAGGTTAGACACACACTGCTGTTACTGCAGGTTAGACACACACTGCTGTTACTGTAGGTTAGACACACACACTGCTGTTAGTGCAGGTTAGACACACACTGCTGTTACTGCAGGTTAGACACACACTGCTGTTACTGCAGGTTAGACACACACACTGCTGTTACTGCAGGTTAGACACACACTGCTGTTACTGTAGGTTAGACACACACTGCTGTTACTGCAGGTTAGACACACTGCTGTTACTGTAGGTTAGACACACACTGCTGTTACTGTAGGTTAGACACACACTGCTGTTACTGTAGGTTAGACACACACTGCTGTTACTGCAGGTTAGACACACACTGCTGTTACTGCAGGTTAGACACACACTGCTGTTACTGTAGGTTAGACAAACACTGCTGTTACTGTAGGTTAGACACACACTGCTGTTACCGTAGGTTAGACACACACTGCTGTTACTGCAGGTTAGACACACACACTGCTGTTACCGTAGGTTAGACACACACTGCTGTTACTGTAGATTAGACACACACTCTGCTGTTACTGTAGGTTAGACACACACACTGCTGTTACTGTAGGTTAGACACACACACTGCTGTTACTGTAGGTTAGACACACACTCTGCTGTTACCGTAGGTTAGACACACACACTGCTGTTACTGTAGGTTAGACACACACTGCTGTTACTGCAGGTTAGACACACACTCTGCTGTTACTGTAGGTTAGACACACACTGCTGTTACTGTAGGTTAGACACACACTGCTGTTACTGTAGGTTAGACACACACTGCTGTTACTGTATGTTAGACACACACACTGCTGTTACTGTAGGTTAGACACCCACTGCTGTTACTGTAGGTTAGACACACTCTGCTGTTACTGTAGGTTAGACACACACTGCTGTTACTGTAGGTTAGACACACACACTGCTGTTACTGTAGGTTAGACACACACACTGCTGTTACTATAGGTTAGACACACACTGCTGTTACTGCAGGTTAGACACACACTGCTGTTACTGTAGGTTAGACAAACACTGCTGTTACTGTAGGTTAGACACACACTGCTGTTACCGTAGGTTAGACACACACTGCTGTTACTGCAGGTTAGACACACACACTGCTGTTACCGTAGGTTAGACACACACTGCTGTTACTGTAGATTAGACACACACTCTGCTGTTACTGTAGGTTAGACACACACACTGCTGTTACTGTAGGTTAGACACACACACTGCTGTTACTGTAGGTTAGACACACACTCTGCTGTTACCGTAGGTTAGACACACACACTGCTGTTACCGTAGGTTAGACACACACTGCTGTTACTGCAGGTTAGACACACACTCTGCTGTTACTGTAGGTTAGACACACACTGCTGTTACTGTAGGTTAGACACACACTGCTGTTACTGTAGGTTAGACACACACTGCTGTTACTGTAGGTTAGACACACTCTGCTGTTACTGTAGGTTAGACACACACACTGCTGTTACTGCAGGTTAGACACACACTGCTGTTACTGTAGGTTAGACACACACTACTGTTACTGCAGGTTAGACACACACTGCTGTTACTGCAGGTTAGACACACACTGCTGTTACTGCAGGTTTGACACACACTGCTGTTACTGCAGGTTAGACACACACTGCTGTTACTGCAGGTTAGACACACACACTGCTGTTACTGCAGGTTAGACACACACTGCGGTTACTGCAGGTTAGACACACACTGCTGTTACTGCAGGTTAGACACACACACTGCTGTTACTGCAGGTTAGACACACACTGCTGTTACTGCAGGTTAGACACACACTGCTGTTACTGCAGGTTAGACACACACTGCTGTTACTGTAGGTTAGACACACACACTGCTGTTACTGCAGGTTAGACACACACTGCTGTTACTGCAGGTTAGACACACACTGCTGTTACTGTAGGTTAGACACACACACTGCTGTTACTGCAGGTTAGACACACACTGCTGTTACTGCAGGTTAGACACACACTGCTGTTACTGCAGGTTAGACACACACACTGCTGTTACTGCAGGTTAGACACACACTGCTGTTACTGCAGGTTAGACACACACACTGCTGTTACTGCAGGTTAGACACACACACCGCTGTTACTGCAGGTTAGACACACACTGCTGTTACTGTAGGTTAGACACATACTCTGCTGTTACTGTAGGTTAGACACACACTGCTGTTACTGTAGGTTAGACACACACACTGCTGTTACCGTAGGTTAGACACACACACTGCTGTTACCGTAGGTTAGACACACACACTGCTGTTACTGTAGGTTAGACACACACACTGCTGTTACTATAGGTTAGACACACACTGCTGTTACTGCAGGTTAGACACACACACTGCTGTTACTGCAGGTTAGACACACACTGCGGTTACTGCAGGTTAGACACACACTGCTGTTACTGCAGGTTAGACACACACACTGCTGTTACTGCAGGTTAGACACACACTGCTGTTACTGCAGGTTAGACACACACTGCTGTTACTGCAGGTTAGACACACACTGCTGTTACTGTAGTTAGACACACACACTGCTGTTACTGCAGGTTAGACACACACTGCTGTTACTGCAGGTTAGACACACACTGCTGTTACTGTAGGTTAGACACACACACTGCTGTTACTGCAGGTTAGACACACACACTGCTGTTACTGCAGGTTAGACACACACTGCTGTTACTGCAGGTTAGACACACACACTGCTGTTACTGCAGGTTAGACACACACTGCTGTTACTGCAGGTTAGACACACACACTGCTGTTACTGCAGGTTAGACACACACTGCTGTTACTGCAGGTTAGACACACACACTGCTGTTACTGCAGGTTAGACACACACTGCTGTTACTGTAGGTTAGACACACACTCTGCTGTTACTGTAGGTTAGACACACACTGCTGTTACTGTAGGTTAGACACACACACTGCTGTTACCGTAGGTTAGACACACACACTGCTGTTACCGTAGGTTAGACACACACACTGCTGTTACTGTAGGTTAGACACACACACTGCTGTTACTATAGGTTAGACACACACTGCTGTTACTGTAGGTTAGACACACACTGCTGTTACTGCAGGTTAGACACACTCTGCTGTTACTGTAGGTTAGACACACACTGCTGTTACTGTAGGTTAGACACACACACTGCTGTTACCGTAGGTTAGACACACACACTGCTGTTACCGTAGGTTAGACACACACACTGCTGTTACTGTAGGTTAGACACACACACTGCTGTTACTATAGGTTAGACACACACTGCTGTTACTGCAGGTTAGACACACTCTGCTGTTACTGTAGGTTAGACACACACTGCTGTTACTGTAGGTTAGACACACACACTGCTGTTACTGTAGGTTAGACACACACTGCTGTTACTGTAGGTTAGACACACACTGCTGTTACTGTAGGTTAGACACATACTCTGCTGTTACTGCAGGTTAGACACACACTGCTGTTACTGTAGGTTAGACACACTGCTGTTACTGTAGGTTAGACACACACACTCTGCTGTTACTGCAGGTTAGACACACACTGCTGTTACTGTAGGTTAGACACACTGCTGTTACTGTAGGTTAGACACACTGCTGTTACTGTAGGTTAGACACACTCTGCTGTTACTGTAGGTTAGACACACACTGCTGTTACTGTAGGTTAGACACACACACTGCTGTTACTGTAGGTTAGACACACACTGCTGTTACTGTATGTTAGACACACACTGCTGTTACTGTAGGTTAGACACACACTGCTGTTACTGTAGGTTAGACACACACACTGCTGTTACTGTAGGTTAGACACACTCTGCTGTTACTGTAGGTTAGACACACACTGCTGTTACTGCAGGTTAGACACACACTGCTGTTACTGCAGGTTAGACACACACTGCTGTTACTGTAGGTTAGACACACACTGCTGTTACTGCAGGTTAGACACACACTCTGCTGTTACTGTAGGTTAGACACACACACTGCTGTTACTATAGGTTAGACACACACTGCTGTTACTGTAGGTTAGACACACACTGCTGTTACTGTAGGTTAGACACACACACTGCTGTTACTGCAGGTTAGACACACACTGCTGTTACTGTAGGTTAGACACACACTGCTGTTACTGCAGGTTAGACACACTGCTGTTACTGTAGGTTAGACACACACTGCTGTTACTGTAGGTTAGACACACACTGCTGTTACTGTAGGTTAGACACACACTGCTGTTACTGCAGGTTAGACACACACTGCTGTTACTGCAGGTTAGACACACACTGCTGTTACTGTAGGTTAGACAAACACTGCTGTTACTGTAGGTTAGACACACACTGCTGTTACCGTAGGTTAGACACACACTGCTGTTACTGCAGGTTAGACACACACACTGCTGTTACCGTAGGTTAGACACGCACTGCTGTTACTGTAGATTAGACACACACTCTGCTGTTACTGTAGGTTAGACACACACACTGCTGTTACTGTAGGTTAGACACACACACTGCTGTTACTGTAGGTTAGACACACACTCTGCTGTTACCGTAGGTTAGACACACACACTGCTGTTACTGTAGGTTAGACACACACTGCTGTTACTGCAGGTTAGACACACACTCTGCTGTTACTGTAGGTTAGACACACACTGCTGTTACTGTAGGTTAGACACACACTGCTGTTACTGTAGGTTAGACACACACTGCTGTTACTGTAGGTTAGACACACTCTGCTGTTACTGTAGGTTAGACACACACACTGCTGTTACTGCAGGTTAGACACACACTGCTGTTACTGTAGGTTAGACACACACTGCTGTTACTGTAGGTTAGACACACACTCTGTTACTGCAGGTTAGACACACACTGCTGTTACTGCAGGTTAGACACACACTGCTGTTACTGTAGGTTAGACACACACACTGCTGTTACTGCAGGTTAGACACACACTGCTGTTACTGCAGGTTAGACACACACTGCTGTTACTGTAGGTTAGACACACACACTGCTGTTAGTGCAGGTTAGACACACACTGCTGTTACTGCAGGTTAGACACACACTGCTGTTACGGCACGTTACGACACACCACATGCTGTTACTGCAGGTTAGACACACACTGCCTGTTACTGTAGGTTAGACACACACTGCTGTTACTGCAGGTTAACACACTGCTGATTACTGTAGGTTAGACACACACTGCTGTTTACTGTAGGTAGACCACACATGCTGTTACTGTAGGTTATGAACACCACTGCTGTTACTGCAGGTTAGACACACACTGCTGTTACTGCAAGGTTAGGGACCACCACACTGCTTGTTACTGTAGCGTTAAGACAAACACTCTGTTACTGTAGGTTAGACACCACACTCTGTTACCGTAGCGTTAGAAGCACACACTGACTGTTACTGCAGGTTAGACACACACACTGCTGTTACGTAGCGTTAGACACACCACTGCTGTTACTGTAGATTAGACACACACCTTCTGCCTGTACTTTTAGGTTAGACACACACACTGCTGTTACTGTAGGTTAGACACACCCACACTGCTGTTACTGTAGGTTAGACACACACACTGCTGTTACTGTAGGTTAGACACACACTCTGCTGTTACTGTAGGTTAGACACACACACTGCTGTTACTGTAGGTTAGACACACACTGCTGTTACTGCAGGTTAGACACACACTCTGCTGTTACTGTAGGTTAGACACACACTGCTGTTACTGTAGGTTAGACACACACTGCTGTTACTGTAGGTTAGACACACACTGCTGTTACTGTAGGTTAGACACACACACTGCTGTTACTGTAGGTTAGACACACACTGCTGTTACTGTAGGTTAGACACACTCTGCTGTTACTGTAGGTTAGACACACACTGCTGTTACTGTAGGTTAGACACACACACTGCTGTTACTGTAGGTTAGACACACACTGCTGTTACTGTAGGTTAGACACACACTGCTGTTACTGTAGGTTAGACACACACTGCTGTTACTGTAGGTTAGACACACACACTGCTGTTACTGTAGGTTAGACACACACTGCTGTTACTGTAGGTTAGACACACACTGCTGTTACTGTAGGTTAGACACACACTGCTGTTACTGTAGGTTAGACACACACTGCTGTTACTGTAGGTTAGACACACACTGCTGTTACTGTAGGTTAGACACACACTCTGCTGTTACTGTAGGTTAGACACACACACTGCTGTTACTGTAGGTTAGACACACACTGCTGTTACTGTAGGTTAGACACACACTGCTGTTACTGTAGGTTAGACACACACACTGCTGTTACTGTAGGTTAGACACACACTGCTGTTACTGTAGGTTAGACACACACTGCTGTTACTGTAGGTTAGACACACTGCTGTTACTGTAGGTTAGACACACACTGCTGTTACTGTAGGTTAGACACACACTGCTGTTACTGTAGGTTAGACACACACTGCTGTTACTGTAGGTTAGACACACACTGCTGTTACTGTAGGTTAGACACACACTGCTGTTACTGTAGGTTAGACACACACTGCTGTTACTGTAGGTTAGACACACACTGCTGTTACTGTAGGTTAGACACACACTGCTGTTACTGTAGGTTAGACACACACACTGCTGTTACTGTAGGTTAGACACACACTGCTGTTACTGTAGGTTAGACACACACTCTGCTGTTACTGTAGGTTAGACACACACACTGCTGTTACTGTAGGTTAGACACACACACTGCTGTTACTGTAGGTTAGACACACACTCTGCTGTTACTGTAGGTTAGACACACACACTGCTGTTACTGTAGGTTAGACACACACTGCTGTTACTGTAGGTTAGACACACACTCTGCTGTTACTGTAGGTTAGACACACACTGCTGTTACTGTAGGTTAGACACACACTGCTGTTACTGTAGGTTAGACACACACTGCTGTTACTGTAGGTTAGACACACACTGCTGTTACTGTAGGTTAGACACACACACTGCTGTTACTGTAGGTTAGACACACACTGCTGTTACTGTAGGTTAGACACACACTGCTGTTACTGTAGGTTAGACACACACTGCTGTTACTGTAGGTTAGACACACACTGCTGTTACTGTAGGTTAGACACACACTGCTGTTACTGTAGGTTAGACACACACACTGCTGTTACTGTAGGTTAGACACACACTGCTGTTACTGTAGGTTAGACACACACTGCTGTTACTGTAGGTTAGACACACACACTGCTGTTACTGTAGGTTAGACACACACTGCTGTTACTGTAGGTTAGACACACACTGCTGTTACTGTAGGTTAGACACACACACTGCTGTTACTGTAGGTTAGACACACACTGCTGTTACTGTAGGTTAGACACACACTGCTGTTACTGTAGGTTAGACACACTGCTGTTACTGTAGGTTAGACACACACTGCTGTTACTGTAGGTTAGACACACACTGCTGTTACTGTAGGTTAGACACACACTGCTGTTACTGTAGGTTAGACACACACTGCTGTTACTGTAGGTTAGACACACACTGCTGTTACTGTAGGTTAGACACACACTGCTGTTACTGTAGGTTAGACACACACTGCTGTTACTGTAGGTTAGACACACACTGCTGTTACTGTAGGTTAGACACACACACTGCTGTTACTGTAGGTTAGACACACACTGCTGTTACTGTAGGTTAGACACACACTCTGCTGTTACTGTAGGTTAGACACACACACTGCTGTTACTGTAGGTTAGACACACACACTGCTGTTACTGTAGGTTAGACACACACTCTGCTGTTACTGTAGGTTAGACACACACACTGCTGTTACTGTAGGTTAGACACACACTGCTGTTACTGTAGGTTAGACACACACTCTGCTGTTACTGTAGGTTAGACACACACTGCTGTTACTGTAGGTTAGACACACACTGCTGTTACTGTAGGTTAGACACACACTGCTGTTACTGTAGGTTAGACACACACACTGCTGTTACTGTAGGTTAGACACACACTGCTGTTACTGTATGTTAGACACACACTGCTGTTACTGTAGGTTAGACACACACTGCTGTTACTGTAGGTTAGACACACACACTGCTGTTACTGTAGGTTAGACACACACACTGCTGTTACTGTAGGTTAGACACACACTGCTGTTACTGTAGGTTAGACACACACTGCTGTTACTGTAGGTTAGACACACACACTGCTGTTACTGTAGGTTAGACACACACTGCTGTTACTGTAGGTTAGACACACACTGCTGTTACTGTAGGTTAGACACACTGCTGTTACTGTAGGTTAGACACACACTGCTGTTACTGTAGGTTAGACACACACTGCTGTTACTGTAGGTTAGACACACACTGCTGTTACTGTAGGTTAGACACACACTGCTGTTACTGTAGGTTAGACACACACTGCTGTTACTGTAGGTTAGACACACACTGCTGTTACTGTAGGTTAGACACACACTGCTGTTACTGTAGGTTAGACACACACTGCTGTTACTGTAGGTTAGACACACACACTGCTGTTACTGTAGGTTAGACACACACTGCTGTTACTGTAGGTTAGACACACACTCTGCTGTTACTGTAGGTTAGACACACACACTGCTGTTACTGTAGGTTAGACACACACACTGCTGTTACTGTAGGTTAGACACACACTCTGCTGTTACTGTAGGTTAGACACACACACTGCTGTTACTGTAGGTTAGACACACACTGCTGTTACTGTAGGTTAGACACACACTGCTGTTACTGTAGGTTAGACACACACTGCTGTTACTGTAGGTTAGACACACACTGCTGTTACTGTAGGTTAGACACACACTGCTGTTACTGTAGGTTAGACACACACTGCTGTTACTGTAGGTTAGACACACACACTGCTGTTACTGTAGGTTAGACACACACTGCTGTTACTGTAGGTTAGACACACACTGCTGTTACTGTAGGTTAGACACACACTGCTGTTACTGTAGGTTAGACACACACTGCTGTTACTGTAGGTTAGACACACACTGCTGTTACTGTAGGTTAGACACACACTGCTGTTACTGTAGGTTAGACACACACACTGCTGTTACTGTAGGTTAGACACACACTGCTGTTACTGTAGGTTAGACACACACTGCTGTTACTGTAGGTTAGACACACACACTGCTGTTACTGTAGGTTAGACACACACTGCTGTTACTGTAGGTTAGACACACACTGCTGTTACTGTAGGTTAGACACACACTGCTGTTACTGTAGGTTAGACACACACACTGCTGTTACTGTAGGTTAGACACACACTGCTGTTACTGTAGGTTAGACACACACTGCTGTTACTGTAGGTTAGACACACACACTGCTGTTACTGTAGGTTAGACACACACTGCTGTTACTGTAGGTTAGACACACACTGCTGTTACTGTAGGTTAGACACACACACTGCTGTTACTGTAGGTTAGACACACACTGCTGTTACTGTAGGTTAGACACACACACTGCTGTTACTGTAGGTTAGACACACACTGCTGTTACTGTAGGTTAGACACACACTGCTGTTACTGTAGGTTAGACACACACTCTGCTGTTACTGTAGGTTAGACACACACTGCTGTTACTGTAGGTTAGACACACACACTGCTGTTACTGTAGGTTAGACACACACACTGCTGTTACTGTAGGTTAGACACACACACTGCTGTTACTGTAGGTTAGACACACACACTGCTGTTACTGTAGGTTAGACACACACTGCTGTTACTGTAGGTTAGACACACACACTGCTGTTACTGTAGGTTAGACACACACTGCTGTTACTGTAGGTTAGACACACACTGCTGTTACTGTAGGTTAGACACACACACTGCTGTTACTGTAGGTTAGACACACACTGCTGTTACTGTAGGTTAGACACACACTGCTGTTACTGTAGGTTAGACACACACTGCTGTTACTGTAGGTTAGACACACACACTGCTGTTACTGTAGGTTAGACACACACTGCTGTTACTGTAGGTTAGACACACACTGCTGTTACTGTAGGTTAGACACACACACTGCTGTTACTGTAGGTTAGACACACACACTGCTGTTACTGTAGGTTAGACACACACTGCTGTTACTGTAGGTTAGACACACACACTGCTGTTACTGTAGGTTAGACACACACTGCTGTTACTGTAGGTTAGACACACACACTGCTGTTACTGTAGGTTAGACACACACTGCTGTTACTGTAGGTTAGACACACACACTGCTGTTACTGTAGGTTAGACACACACTGCTGTTACTGTAGGTTAGACACACACTCTGCTGTTACTGTAGGTTAGACACACACTGCTGTTACTGTAGGTTAGACACACACACTGCTGTTACTGTAGGTTAGACACACACACTGCTGTTACTGTAGGTTAGACACACACACTGCTGTTACTGTAGGTTAGACACACACACTGCTGTTACTGTAGGTTAGACACACACTGCTGTTACTGTAGGTTAGACACACACTGCTGTTACTGTAGGTTAGACACACACTGCTGTTACTGTAGGTTAGACACACACTGCTGTTACTGTAGGTTAGACACACACACTGCTGTTACTGTAGGTTAGACACACACACTGCTGTTACTGTAGGTTAGACACACACACTGCTGTTACTGTAGGTTAGACACACACACTGCTGTTACTGTAGGTTAGACACACACTGCTGTTACTGTAGGTTAGACACACACTGCTGTTACTGTAGGTTAGACACACACTGCTGTTACTGTAGGTTAGACACACACACTGCTGTTACTGTAGGTTAGACACACACTGCTGTTACTGTAGGTTAGACACACACTGCTGTTACTGTAGGTTAGACACACACTCTGCTGTTACTGCAGGTTAGACACACACTGCTGTTACTGTAGGTTAGACACACTGCTGTTACTGTAGGTTAGACACACACACTCTGCTGTTACTGCAGGTTAGACACACACTGCTGTTACTGTAGGTTAGACACACTGCTGTTACTGTAGGTTAGACACACTGCTGTTACTGTAGGTTAGACACACTCTGCTGTTACTGTAGGTTAGACACACACTGCTGTTACTGTAGGTTAGACACACACACTGCTGTTACTGTAGGTTAGACACACACTGCTGTTACTGTAGGTTAGACACACACTGCTGTTACTGTAGGTTAGACACACACTGCTGTTACTGTAGGTTAGACACACACACTGCTGTTACTGTAGGTTAGACACACTCTGCTGTTACTGTAGGTTAGACACACACTGCTGTTACTGTAGGTTAGACACACACTGCTGTTACTGCAGGTTAGACACACACTGCTGTTACTGTAGGTTAGACACACACTGCTGTTACTGTAGGTTAGACACACACTCTGCTGTTACTGTAGGTTAGACACACTGCTGTTACTGTAGGTTAGACACACACTCTGCTGTTACTGTAGGTTAGACACACACTGCTGTTACTGTAGGTTAGACACACACTGCTGTTACTGTAGGTTAGACACACACTCTGCTGTTACTGTAGGTTAGACACACACACTGCTGTTACTGTAGGTTAGACACACACTCTGCTGTTACTGTAGGTTAGACACACACACTGCTGTTACTGTAGGTTAGACACACACTGCTGTTACTGTAGGTTAGACACACACTGCTGTTACTGCAGGTTAGACACACACACTGCTGTTACTGTAGGTTAGACACACACTCTGCTGTTACTGTAGGTTAGACACACACTCTGCTGTTACTGTAGGTTAGACACACACACTGCTGTTACTGTAGGTTAGACACACACTCTGCTGTTACTGTAGGTTAGACACCCACACTGCTGTTACTGCAGGTTAGACACACACACTGCTGTTACTGTAGGTTAGACACCCACACTGCTGTTACTGCAGGTTAGACACACACACTGCTGTTACTGTAGGTTAGACACCACACTGCTGTTACTGTAGGTTAGACACCCACACTGCTGTTACTGTAGGTTAGAAACCCACACTGCTGTTACTGTAGGTTAGAGACACACACTGCTGTTACTGTAGGTTAGAGACACACACTGCTGTTACTGTAGGTTAGACACACACTGCTGTTACTGTAGGTTAGACACACACACTGCTGTTACTGTAGGTTAGACACACACTGCTGTTACTGTAGGTTAGACACACACTGCTGTTACTGTAGGTTAGACACACACTGCTGTTACTGTAGGTTAGACACACACTGCTGTTACTGTAGGTTAGACACACACTGCTGTTACTGTAGGTTAGACACACACTCTGCTGTTACTGTAGGTTAGACACACTGCTGTTACTGTAGGTTAGACACACACTCTGCTGTTACTGTAGGTTAGACACACACTGCTGTTACTGTAGGTTAGACACACACTGCTGTTACTGTAGGTTAGACACACTCTGCTGTTACTGTAGGTTAGACACACACACTGCTGTTACTGTAGGTTAGACACACACTCTGCTGTTACTGTAGGTTAGAGACACACACTGCTGTTACTGTAGGTTAGACACACTGCTGTTACTGTAGGTTAGACACACTCTGCTGTTACTGTAGGTTAGACACACACTGCTGTTACTGTAGGTTAGACACACACACTGCTGTTACTGTAGGTTAGACACACACTGCTGTTACTGTAGGTTAGACACACACTGCTGTTACTGTAGGTTAGACACACACTGCTGTTACTGCAGGTTAGACACACACACTGCTGTTACTGTAGGTTAGACACACACTGCTGTTACTGTAGGTTAGACACACACTGCTGTTACTGTAGGTTAGACACACACTGCTGTTACTGTAGGTTAGACACACACTGCTGTTACTGT
Organism: Oncorhynchus kisutch; assembly: GCF_002021735.2. Classification (NCBI taxonomy): domain Eukaryota; kingdom Metazoa; phylum Chordata; class Actinopteri; order Salmoniformes; family Salmonidae; genus Oncorhynchus; species Oncorhynchus kisutch. Next base: position 4,144,907 of record NW_022261984.1, on the reverse strand, counting down.
AGGTTAGACACACACTGCTGTTACTGTAGGTTAGACACACACTCTGCTGTTACTGTAGGTTAGACACACTGCTGTTACTGTAGGTTAGACACACACTCTGCTGTTACTGTAGGTTAGACACACACTGCTGTTACTGTAGGTTAGACACACACTGCTGTTACTGTAGGTTAGACACACACTCTGCTGTTACTGTAGGTTAGACACACACACTGCTGTTACTGTAGGTTAGACACACACTCTGCTGTTACTGTAGGTTAGACACACACTGCTGTTACTGTAGGTTAGAGACACACACTGCTGTTACTGTAGGTTAGACACACACTGCTGTTACTGTAGGTTAGACACACACACTGCTGTTACTGTAGGTTAGACACACACTCTGCTGTTACTGTAGGTTAGACACACACTCTGCTGTTACTGTAGGTTAGACACACACACTGCTGTTACTGTAGGTTAGACACACACTCTGCTGTTACTGTAGGTTAGACACCCACACTGCTGTTACTGTAGGTTAGACACACACACTGCTGTTACTGTAGGTTAGACACCCACACTGCTGTTACTGCAGGTTAGACACACACACTGCTGTTACTGTAGGTTAGACACCCACACTGCTGTTACTGTAGGTTAGAACCCACACTGCTGTTACTGTAGGTTAGAACCCACACTGCTGTTACTGTAGGTTAGAGACACACACTGCTGTTACTGTAGGTTAGAGACACACACTGCTGTTACTGTAGGTTAGACACACACTGCTGTTACTGTAGGTTAGACACACACACTGCTGTTACTGTAGGTTAGACACACACTGCTGTTACTGTAGGTTAGACACACACTGCTGTTACTGCAGGTTAGACACACACACTGCTGTTACTGTAGGTTAGACACCACACTGCTGTTACTGTAGGTTAGACCCACACTGCTGTTACTGTAGGTTAGAGACACACACTGCTGTTACTGTAGGTTAGAGACACACACTGCTGTTACTGTAGGTTAGACACACACTGCTGTTACTGTAGGTTAGACACACACTGCTGTTACTGTAGGTTAGACACACACACTGCTGTTACTGTAGGTTAGACACACACTGCTGTTACTGTAGGTTAGACACACACACTGCTGTTACTGTAGGTTAGACCCACACTGCTGTTACTGTAGGTTAGAACCCACACTGCTGTTACTGTAGGTTAGAGACACACACTGCTGTTACTGTAGGTTAGACACACACTGCTGTTACTGTAGGTTAGACACACTCTGCTGTTACTGTAGGTTAGACACACACTCTGCTGTTACTGTAGGTTAGACACACACTCTGCTGTTACTGTAGGTTAGACACACACTGCTGTTACTGTAGGTTAGACACACACTGCTGTTACTGTAGGTTAGACACACACTCTGCTGTTACTGCAGGTTAGACACACACTGCTGTTACTGTAGGTTAGACACACACTGCTGTTACTGTAGGTTAGACACACACACTGCTGTTACTGTAGGTTAGACACACACTGCTGTTACTGTAGGTTAGACACACACTGCTGTTACTGTAGGTTAGACACACACTCTGCTGTTACTGTAGGTTAGACACACTGCTGTTACTGTAGGTTAGACACACACTGCTGTTACTGTAGGTTAGACACACACACTGCTGTTACTGTAGGTTAGACACACACTGCTGTTACTGTAGGTTAGACACACACTCTGCTGTTACTGTAGGTTAGACACACACTGCTGTTACTGTAGGTTAGACACACTGCTGTTACTGTAGGTTAGACACACACACTGCTGTTACTGTAGGTTAGACACACTGCTGTTACTGTAGGTTAGACACACACTGCTGTTACTGTAGGTTAGACACACACTCTGCTGTTACTGTAGGTTAGACACACACTGCTGTTACTGTAGGTTAGACACACACTGCTGTTACTGTAGGTTAGACACACACTGCTGTTACTGCAGGTTAGACACACACTGCTGTTACTGTAGGTTAGACACACACTGCTGTTACTGTAGGTTAGACACACACTGCTGTTACTGTAGGTTAGACACACACTGCTGTTACTGTAGGTTAGACACACACTGCTGTTACTGTAGGTTAGACACACACTGCTGTTACTGCAGGTTAGACACACACTGCTGTTACTGTAGGTTAGACACACACTGCTGTTACTGTAGGTTAGACACACACTGCTGTTACTGTAGGTTAGACACACACTGCTGTTACTGTAGGTTAGACACACACTCTGCTGTTACTGTAGGTTAGACACACTGCTGTTACTGTAGGTTAGACACACACTCTGCTGTTACTGTAGGTTAGACACACACTGCTGTTACTGTAGGTTAGACACACACTGCTGTTACTGTAGGTTAGACACACACTGCTGTTACTGTAGGTTAGACACACACTGCTGTTACTGTAGGTTAGACACACACTGCTGTTACTGTAGGTTAGACACACACACTGCTGTTACTGTAGGTTAGACACACACTGCTGTTACTGTAGGTTAGAGACACACACTGCTGTTACTGTAGGTTAGACACACACTGCTGTTACTGTAGGTTAGACACACACTGCTGTTACTGTAGGTTAGACACACACACTGCTGTTACTGTAGGTTAGACACACACTGCTGTTACTGTAGGTTAGACACACACTGCTGTTACTGTAGGTTAGACACACACTGCTGTTACTGTAGGTTAGACACACACACTGCTGTTACTGTAGGTTAGACACACACTGCTGTTACTGTAGGTTAGACACACACTGCTGTTACTGTAGGTTAGACACACACTGCTGTTACTGTAGGTTAGACACACACACTGCTGTTACTGTAGGTTAGACACACACTGCTGTTACTGTAGGTTAGACACACACTGCTGTTACTGTAGGTTAGACACACACTGCTGTTACTGTAGGTTAGACACACACTGCTGTTACTGTAGGTTAGACACACACTGCTGTTACTGTAGGTTAGACACACACTCTGCTGTTACTGTAGGTTAGACACACACTGCTGTTACTGTAGGTTAGACACACACTGCTGTTACTGTAGGTTAGACACACACTCTGCTGTTACTGTAGGTTAGACACACACACTGCTGTTACTGTAGGTTAGACACACACTCTGCTGTTACTGTAGGTTAGAGACACACACTGCTGTTACTGTAGGTTAGAGACACACACTGCTGTTACTGTAGGTTAGACACACACTGCTGTTACTGTAGGTTAGACACACACACTGCTGTTACTGTAGGTTAGACACACACTCTGCTGTTACTGTAGGTTAGACACACACTGCTGTTACTGTAGGTTAGACACACACACTGCTGTTACTGTAGGTTAGACACACACTCTGCTGTTACTGTAGGTTAGACACACACTGCTGTTACTGTAGGTTAGACACACACTGCTGTTACTGTAGGTTAGACACACACACTGCTGTTACTGTAGGTTAGACACACACACTGCTGTTACTGTAGGTTAGACACACACTGCTGTTACTGTAGGTTAGAAACACACACTGCTGTTACTGTAGGTTAGAGACACACACTGCTGTTACTGTAGGTTAGAGACACACACTGCTGTTACTGTAGGTTAGACACACACTGCTGTTACTGTAGGTTAGACACACACTGCTGTTACTGTAGGTTAGACACACACTGCTGTTACTGTAGGTTAGACACACACACTGCTGTTACTGTAGGTTAGACACACACTGCTGTTACTGTAGGTTAGAAACACACTGCTGTTACTGTAGGTTAGACACACACTGCTGTTACTGTAGGTTAGAGACACACTCTGCTGTTACTGTAGGTTAGACACACTCTGCTGTTACTGTAGGTTAGACACACACTCTGCTGTTACTGTAGGTTAGACACACACACTGCTGTTACTGTAGGTTAGACACACACTGCTGTTACTGTAGGTTAGACACACACTGCTGTTACTGTAGGTTAGACACCACACTGCTGTTACTGTAGGTTAGACACACACTGCTGTTACTGTAGGTTAGACACACACTGCTGTTACTGTAGGTTAGAGACACACTCTGCTGTTACTGTAGGTTAGACACACACTGCTGTTACTGTAGGTTAGACACACACTCTGCTGTTACTGTAGGTTAGACACACACTCTGCTGTTACTGTAGGTTAGAGACACACACTGCTGTTACTGTAGGTTAGACACACACTGCTGTTACTGTAGGTTAGACACACACTCTGCTGTTACTGTAGGTTAGACACACACTGCTGTTACTGTAGGTTAGACACACACTGCTGTTACTGTAGGTTAGACACACACACTGCTGTTACTGTAGGTTAGACACACACTGCTGTTACTGTAGGTTAGACACACACTGCTGTTACTGTAGGTTAGACACACACTGCTGTTACTGTAGGTTAGACACACTGCTGTTACTGTAGGTTAGACACACACTGCTGTTACTGTAGGTTAGACACACACTGCTGTTACTGTAGGTTAGACACACACTGCTGTTACTGTAGGTTAGACACACACTCTGCTGTTACTGTAGGTTAGAGACACACACTGCTGTTACTGTAGGTTAGACACACTGCTGTTACTGTAGGTTAGACACACACACTGCTGTTACTGTAGGTTAGACACACTGCTGTTACTGTAGGTTAGACACACTCTGCTGTTACTGTAGGTTAGACACACACTCTGCTGTTACTGTAGGTTAGACACACACTGCTGTTACTGTAGGTTAGACACACACTGCTGTTACTGTAGGTTAGACACACACTGCTGTTACTGTAGGTTAGACACACACTGCTGTTACTGTAGGTTAGACACACACTGCTGTTACTGTAGGTTAGACACACACTGCTGTTACTGTAGGTTAGACACACACTGCTGTTACTGTAGGTTAGACACACACTGCTGTTACTGTAGGTTAGACACACACTGCTGTTACTGTAGGTTAGACACACACTCTGCTGTTACTGTAGGTTAGACACACACTGCTGTTACTGTAGGTTAGACACACTGCTGTTACTGTAGGTTAGACACACACTGCTGTTACTGTAGGTTAGACACACACTGCTGTTACTGTAGGTTAGACACACACTGCTGTTACTGTAGGTTAGACACACTGCTGTTACTGTAGGTTAGACACACACTCTGCTGTTACTGTAGGTTAGACACACACTGCTGTTACTGTAGGTTAGACACACACTGCTGTTACTGTAGGTTAGACACACACTGCTGTTACTGTAGGTTAGACACACACTGCTGTTACTGTAGGTTAGACACACACTCTGCTGTTACTGTAGGTTAGACACACACACTGCTGTTACTGTAGGTTAGACACACACTCTGCTGTTACTGTAGGTTAGACACACACTGCTGTTACTGTAGGTTAGACACACACTGCTGTTACTGTAGGTTAGACACACACTCTGCTGTTACTGTAGGTTAGACACACACACTGCTGTTACTGTAGGTTAGACACACACTCTGCTGTTACTGTAGGTTAGACACACACACTGCTGTTACTGTAGGTTAGACACACACTGCTGTTACTGTAGGTTAGACACACACTGCTGTTACTGTAGGTTAGACACACACTGCTGTTACTGTAGGTTAGACACACACTCTGCTGTTACTGTAGGTTAGACACACACTCTGCTGTTACTGTAGGTTAGACACACACACTGCTGTTACTGTAGGTTAGACACACACTCTGCTGTTACTGTAGGTTAGACACCCACACTGCTGTTACTGTAGGTTAGACACACACTGCTGTTACTGTAGGTTAGACACCCACACTGCTGTTACTGTAGGTTAGACACACACACTGCTGTTACTGTAGGTTAGACACCCACACTGCTGTTACTGTAGGTTAGACCCACACTGCTGTTACTGTAGGTTAGACACACACTGCTGTTACTGTAGGTTAGACACACACACTGCTGTTACTGTAGGTTAGAGACACACACTGCTGTTACTGTAGGTTAGACACACACTGCTGTTACTGTAGGTTAGACACACACTGCTGTTACTGTAGGTTAGACACACACTGCTGTTACTGTAGGTTAGACACACACTGCTGTTACTGTAGGTTAGACACACACACTGCTGTTACTGTAGGTTAGACACCACACTGCTGTTACTGTAGGTTAGAAACACACACTGCTGTTACTGTAGGTTAGACACACACTGCTGTTACTGTAGGTTAGAGACACACACTGCTGTTACTGTAGGTTAGACACACACTGCTGTTACTGTAGGTTAGACACACACTCTGCTGTTACTGTAGGTTAGACACACACTGCTGTTACTGTAGGTTAGACACACACTGCTGTTACTGTAGGTTAGACACACACACTGCTGTTACTGTAGGTTAGACACACACTGCTGTTACTGTAGGTTAGACACACACTGCTGTTACTGTAGGTTAGACACACTCTGCTGTTACTGTAGGTTAGACACACTGCTGTTACTGTAGGTTAGACACACACTGCTGTTACTGTAGGTTAGACACACACACTGCTGTTACTGTAGGTTAGACACACACTGCTGTTACTGTAGGTTAGACACACACTCTGCTGTTACTGTAGGTTAGAGACACACACTGCTGTTACTGTAGGTTAGACACACTGCTGTTACTGTAGGTTAGACACACACACTGCTGTTACTGTAGGTTAGACACACTGCTGTTACTGTAGGTTAGACACACTCTGCTGTTACTGTAGGTTAGACACACACTCTGCTGTTACTGTAGGTTAGACACACACTGCTGTTACTGTAGGTTAGACACACACTGCTGTTACTGTAGGTTAGACACACACTGCTGTTACTGCAGGTTAGACACACACTGCTGTTACTGTAGGTTAGACACACACTGCTGTTACTGTAGGTTAGACACACACTGCTGTTACTGCAGGTTAGACACACACTGCTGTTACTGTAGGTTAGACACACACTGCTGTTACTGTAGGTTAGACACACACTCTGCTGTTACTGCAGGTTAGACACACACTGCTGTTACTGTAGGTTAGACACACTGCTGTTACTGTAGGTTAGACACACACTCTGCTGTTACTGCAGGTTAGACACACACTGCTGTTACTGTAGGTTAGACACACACTCTGCTGTTACTGTAGGTTAGACACACTGCTGTTACTGTAGGTTAGACACACACTCTGCTGTTACTGTAGGTTAGACACACACTGCTGTTACTGTAGGTTAGACACACACTGCTGTTACTGTAGGTTAGACACACACTGCTGTTACTGTAGGTTAAACACACTCTGCTGTTATTGTAGGTTAGACACACACTCTGCTGTTACTGTAGGTTAGACACACACACTGCTGTTACTGTAGGTTAGACACACACTCTGCTGTTACTGTAGGTTAGAGACACACACTGCTGTTACTGTAGGTTAGAGACACACACTGCTGTTACTGTAGGTTAGACACACACTGCTGTTACTGCAGGTTAGACACACACTGCTGTTACTGTAGGTTAGACACACACTCTGCTGTTACTGTAGGTTAGACACACACTCTGCTGTTACTGTAGGTTAGACACACACTGCTGTTACTGTAGGTTAGACACACACTCTGCTGTTACTGTAGGTTAGACACCCACACTGCTGTTACTGTAGGTTAGACACACACACTGCTGTTACTGTAGGTTAGACACACACACTGCTGTTACTGTAGGTTAGACACACACACTGCTGTTACTGTAGGTTAGACACACACTCTGCTGTTACTGTAGGTTAGACACACACACTGCTGTTACTGTAGGTTAGACACACACTGCTGTTACTGTAGGTTAGACACACACTCTGCTGTTACTGTAGGTTAGACACACACTGCTGTTACTGTAGGTTAGACACACACTGCTGTTACTGTAGGTTAGACACACACTGCTGTTACTGTAGGTTAGACACACACTGCTGTTACTGTAGGTTAGACACACTCTGCTGTTACTGTAGGTTAGACACACACTGCTGTTACTGTAGGTTAGACACACACACTGCTGTTACTGTAGGTTAGACACACACACTGCTGTTACTGTAGGTTAGACACACACTGCTGTTACTGTAGGTTAGACACACTCTGCTGTTACTGTAGGTTAGACACACACTGCTGTTACTGTAGGTTAGACACACACTGCTGTTACTGTAGGTTAGACACACACTGCTGTTACTGTAGGTTAGACACACACTCTGCTGTTACTGCAGGTTAGACACACACTGCTGTTACTGTAGGTTAGACACACTGCTGTTACTGTAGGTTAGACACACACTCTGCTGTTACTGCAGGTTAGACACACACTGCTGTTACTGTAGGTTAGACACACTGCTGTTACTGTAGGTTAGACACACTGCTGTTACTGTAGGTTAGACACACACTGCTGTTACTGTAGGTTAGACACACACTGCTGTTACTGTAGGTTAGACACACACTGCTGTTACTGTAGGTTAGACACACACTGCTGTTACTGTAGGTTAGACACACACTGCTGTTACTGTAGGTTAGACACACACTCTGCTGTTACTGTAGGTTAGACACACTGCAGTTACTGTAGGTTAGACACACACTCTGCTGTTACTGTAGGTTAGACACACACTGCTGTTACTGTAGGTTAGACACACACTGCTGTTACTGTAGGTTAGACACACACTCTGCTGTTACTGTAGGTTAGACACACACACTGCTGTTACTGTAGGTTAGACACACACTCTGCTGTTACTGTAGGTTAGAGACACACACTGCTGTTACTGTAGGTTAGACACACACTGCTGTTACTGTAGGTTAGACACACACTGCTGTTACTGTAGGTTAGACACACACACTGCTGTTACTGTAGGTTAGACACACACTCTGCTGTTACTGTAGGTTAGACACACACTGCTGTTACTGTAGGTTAGACACACACACTGCTGTTACTGTAGGTTAGACACACACTGCTGTTACTGTAGGTTAGACACCCACACTGCTGTTACTGTAGGTTAGACACACACTGCTGTTACTGTAGGTTAGACACCCACACTGCTGTTACTGTAGGTTAGAGACACACACTGCTGTTACTGTAGGTTAGACACACACACTGCTGTTACTGTAGGTTAGACACACACTGCTGTTACTGCAGGTTAGACACACACACTGCTGTTACTGTAGGTTAGACACACACTGCTGTTACTGCAGGTTAGACACACACTGCTGTTCCTGCAGGTTAGACACACACTGCTGTTACTGTAGGTTAGAAACCCACACTGCTGTTATTGTAGGTTAGAAACCCACACTGCTGTTACTGTAGGTTAGAGACACACACTGCTGTTACTGTAGGTTAGAGACACACACTGCTGTTACTGTAGGTTAGACACACACTGCTGTTACTGTAGGTTAGACACACACTCTGCTGTTACTGTAGGTTAGACACACACACTGCTGTTACTGTAGGTTAGACACACACTGCTGTTACTGTAGGTTAGACACACACACTGCTGTTACTGTAGGTTAGACACACACTGCTGTTACTGTAGGTTAGACACACACTGCTGTTACTGTAGGTTAGACACACACTGCTGTTACTGTAGGTTAGACACACACTGCTGTTACTGTAGGTTAGACACACTCTGCTGTTACTGTAGGTTAGACACACTGCTGTTACTGTAGGTTAGACACACACGGCTGTTACTGTAGGTTAGACACACACTCTGCTGTTACTGTAGGTTAGAGACACACACTGCTGTTACTGTAGGTTAGACACACTGCTGTTACTGTAGGTTAGACACACACACTGCTGTTACTGTAGGTTAGACACACTGCTGTTACTGTAGGTTAGACACACACTGCTGTTACTGTAGGTTAGACACACACTCTGCTGTTACTGTAGGTTAGACACACACTGCTGTTACTGTAGGTTAGACACACACTGCTGTTACTGTAGGTTAGACACACACTGCTGTTACTGCAGGTTAGACACACACTGCTGTTACTGTAGGTTAGACACACACTGCTGTTACTGTAGGTTAGACACACACTGCTGTTACTGTAGGTTAGACACACACTGCTGTTACTGTAGGTTAGACACACACTGCTGTTACTGTAGGTTAGACACACACTCTGCTGTTACTGCAGGTTAGACACACACTGCTGTTACTGTAGGTTAGACACACTGCTGTTACTGTAGGTTAGACACACACTCTGCTGTTACTGTAGGTTAGACACACACTGCTGTTACTGTAGGTTAGACACACACTCTGCTGTTACTGTAGGTTAGACACACTGCTGTTACTGTAGGTTAGACACACACTGCTGTTACTGTAGGTTAGACACACACTGCTGTTACTGTAGGTTAGACACACACTGCTGTTACTGTAGGTTAGACACACACTGCTGTTACTGTAGGTTAGACACACACTGCTGTTACTGTAGGTTAGACACACACTGCTGTTACTGTAGGTTAGACACACACTGCTGTTACTGTAGGTTAGACACACACTCTGCTGTTACTGCAGGTTAGACACACACTGCTGTTACTGTAGGTTAGACACACTGCTGTTACTGTAGGTTAGACACACACTCTGCTGTTACTGCAGGTTAGACACACACTGCTGTTACTGCAGGTTAGACACACACTCTGCTGTTACTGTAGGTTAGACACACTGCAGTTACTGTAGGTTAGACACACACTCTGCTGTTACTGTAGGTTAGACACACACTGCTGTTACTGTAGGTTAGACACACACTGCTGTTACTGTAGGTTAGACACACACTGCTGTTACTGTAGGTTAGACACACACTCTGCTGTTACTGTAGGTTAGACACACACTCTGCTGTTACTGTAGGTTAGACACACACACTGCTGTTACTGTAGGTTAGACACACACTCTGCTGTTACTGTAGGTTAGAGACACACACTGCTGTTACTGTAGGTTAGAGACACACACTGCTGTTACTGTAGGTTAGACACACACTGCTGTTACTGCAGGTTAGACACACACACTGCTGTTACTGTAGGTTAGACACACACTCTGCTGTTACTGTAGGTTAGACACACACTCTGCTGTTACTGTAGGTTAGACACACACACTGCTGTTACTGTAGGTTAGACACACACTCTGCTGTTACTGTAGGTTAGACACCCACACTGCTGTTACTGCAGGTTAGACACACACTGCTGTTACTGTAGGTTAGACACACACTGCTGTTACTGTAGGTTAGACACACACACTGCTGTTACTGTAGGTTAGACACACACACTGCTGTTACTGTAGGTTAGACACACACTCTGCTGTTACTGTAGGTTAGACACACACACTGCTGTTACTGTAGGTTAGACACACACTGCTGTTACTGTAGGTTAGACACACACTCTGCTGTTACTGTAGGTTAGACACACACTGCTGTTACTGTAGGTTAGACACACACTGCTGTTACTGTAGGTTAGACACACACTGCTGTTACTGTAGGTAGAGACACACACTGCTGTTACTGTAGGTTAGACACACACTGCTGTTACTGTAGGTTAGACACACACTGCTGTTACTGTAGGTTAGACACACACTGCTGTTACTGTAGGTTAGACACACACACTGCTGTTACTGTAGGTTAGACACACACACTGCTGTTACTGTAGGTTAGACACACACTGCTGTTACTGTAGGTTAGACACACACTGCTGTTACTGTAGGTTAGACACACACTGCTGTTACTGTAGGTTAGACACACACTGCTGTTACTGTAGGTTAGACACACACTGCTGTTACTGTAGGTTAGACACACACTCTGCTGTTACTGTAGGTTAGACACACACTGCTGTTACTGTAGGTTAGACACACTGCTGTTACTGTAGGTTAGACACACACTCTGCTGTTACTGCAGGTTAGACACACACTGCTGTTACTGTAGGTTAGACACACTGCTGTTACTGTAGGTTAGACACACTGCTGTTACTGTAGGTTAGACACACTCTGCTGTTACTGTAGGTTAGACACACACTGCTGTTACTGTAGGTTAGACACACACACTGCTGTTACTGTAGGTTAGACACACACTGCTGTTACTGTAGGTTAGACACACACTGCTGTTACTGTAGGTTAGACACACACTGCTGTTACTGTAGGTTAGACACACACACTGCTGTTACTGTAGGTTAGACACACACTGCTGTTACTGTAGGTTAGACACACACTGCTGTTACTGCAGGTTAGACACACACTGCTGTTACTGTAGGTTAGACACACACTGCTGTTACTGTAGGTTAGACACACACTGCTGTTACTGTAGGTTAGACACACACTCTGCTGTTACTGTAGGTTAGACACACTGCTGTTACTGTAGGTTAGACACACACTCTGCTGTTACTGTAGGTTAGACACATACTGCTGTTACTGTAGGTTAGACACACACTGCTGTTACTGTAGGTTAGACACACACTCTGCTGTTACTGTAGGTTAGACACACACACTGCTGTTACTGTAGGTTAGACACACACTCTGCAGTTACTGTAGGTTAGAGACACACACTGCTGTTACTGTAGGTTAGAGACACACACTGCTGTTACTGTAGGTTAGACACACACACTGCTGTTACTGTAGGTTAGACACACTGCTGTTACTGTAGGTTAGACACACTCTGCTGTTACTGTAGGTTAGACACACACTCTGCTGTTACTGTAGGTTAGACACACACTGCTGTTACTGTAGGTTAGACACACACTGCTGTTACTGCAGGTTAGACACACACTGCTGTTACTGTAGGTTAGACACACACTGCTGTTACTGTAGGTTAGACACACACTGCTGTTACTGCAGGTTAGACACACACTGCTGTTACTGTAGGTTAGACACACACTGCTGTTACTGTAGGTTAGACACACACTCTGCTGTTACTGTAGGTTAGACACACACTGCTGTTACTGTAGGTTAGACACACTGCTGTTACTGTAGGTTAGACACACACTCTGCTGTTACTGTAGGTTAGACACACACTGCTGTTACGTGCAGGTTAGACACACACTCTGCTGTTACTGTAGGTTAGACACACTGCAGTTACTGTAGGTTAGACACACACTCTGCTGTTACTGTAGGTTAGACACACACTGCTGTTACTGTCGGTTAGACACACACTGCTGTACTGTAGGTTAGACACAACACTGCTGTTACTGTAGGTTAGACACACACTCTGCTGTTATTGTAGGTTAGACACACACTCTGCTGTTATGTAGGTTAGACACACACACTGCTGTTACTGTAGGTTAGACACACACTCTGCTGTTACTGTAGGTTTAGAGACACACACTGCTGTTACTGTAGGTTAGAGACAACACACTGCTGTTACTGTAGGGTTAGACACACACTGCTGTTACTGCAGGTTAGACACACACACTGCTGTTACTGTAGGTTAGACACACACTCTGCTGTTACTGTAGGTTTAGACACACTGCTGTTACTGTAGGTTAGACACACACTCTGCTGTTACTGCAGGTTAGACACACACTGCTGTTTACTGTAGGTTAGACACACTGCTGTTACTGTAGGTTAGACACACTGCTGTTACTGTAGGTTAGACACACTCTGCTGTTAACTGTAGGTTAGACACACACTGCTGTTACTGTAGGTTAGACACACACACTGCTGTTACTGTAGGTTAGACACACACTGCTGTTACTGTATGTTAGACACACACTGCTGTTACTGTAGGTTAGACACACACTGCTGTTACTGTAGGTTAGACACACACACTGCTGTTACTGTAGGTTAGACACATTCTGCTGTTACTGTAGGTTAGACACACACTGCTGTTACTGCAGGTTAGACCACACACTGCTGTTACTGCAGGTTAGACACACACTGCTGTTACTGCAGGTTAGACACACACTGCTGTTACTGTAGGTTAGACACCACACTGCTGTTACTGCAGGTTAGACACACACTCTGCTGTTACTGTAGGTTAGACACACTGCAGTTACTGTAGGTTAGACACACACTCTGCTGTTACTGTAGGTTAGACACATACTGCTGTTACTGTAGGTTAGACACACACTGCTGTTACTGTAGGTTAGACACACACTCTGCTGTTACTGTAGGTTAGACACACACACTGCTGTTACTGTAGGTTAGACACACACTCTGCAGTTACTGTAGGTTAGAGACACACACTGCTGTTACTGTAGGTTAGAGACACACACTGCTGTTACTGTAGGTTAGACACACACTGCTGTTACTGCAGGTTAGACACACACACTGCAGTTACTGTAGGTTAGACACACACTCTGCTGTTACTGTAGGTTAGACACACACTGCTGTTACTGTAGGTTAGACACACACTGCTGTTACTGTAGGTTAGACACACACTCTGCTGTTATTGTAGGTTAGACACACACTCTGCTGTTACTGCAGGTTAGACACACACCTGCTGTACTGTGGTACTTACGGTAGGTTAGAGACACACACTGCTGTTACTGTAGGTTAGAGACACACACTGCTGTTACTGTAGGTTAGACACACACTGCTGTTACTGCAGGTTAGACACACACACTGCTGTTACTGTAGGTTAGACACACACTCTGCTGTTACTGTAGGTTAGACACACACTCTGCTGTTACTGTAGGTTAGACACACACACTGCTGTTACTGTAGGTTAGACACACACTCTGCTGTTACTGTAGGTTAGACACCCACACTGCTGTTACTGCAGGTTAGACACACACACTGCTGTTACTGTAGGTTAGACACCCACACTGCTGTTACTGCAGGTTAGACACACACACTGCTGTTACTGTAGGTTAGACACCCACACGGCTGTTACTGTAGGTTAGAAACCCACACTGCTGTTACTGTAGGTTAGAAACCCACACTGCTGTTACTGTAGGTTAGAGACACACACTGCTGTTACTGTAGGTTAGAGACACACACTGCTGTTACTGTAGGTTAGACACACACTGCTGTTACTGCAGGTTAGACACACACACTGCTGTTACTGTAGGTTAGACACACACTGCTGTTACTGCAGGTTAGACACACACTGCTGTTACTGCAGGTTAGACACACACTGCTGTTACTGCAGGTTAGACACACACACTGCTGTTACTGCGGGTTAGACACACACTGCTGTTACTGCAGGTTAGACACACACTGCTGTTACTGCAGGTTAGACACACACACTGCTGTTACTGCAGGTTAGACACACACTGCTGTTACTGTAGGTTAGACACACACTCTGCTGTTACTGTAGGTTAGACACACACTGCTGTTACTGCAGGTTAGACACACACTGCTGTTACTGCAGGTTAGACACACACTGCTGTTACTGTAGGTTAGACACACACTCTGCTGTTACTGTAGGTTAGACACACACTGCTGTTACTGCAGGTTAGACACACACACTGCTGTTACTGTAGGTTAGACACACACTGCTGTTACTGTAGGTTAGACACACACTGCTGTTACTGCAGGTTAGACACACACTGCTGTTACTGCAGGTTAGACACACACACTGCTGTTACTGTAGGTTAGACACACACTGCTGTTACTGCAGGTTAGACACACACACGGCTGTTACTGTAGGTTAGACACACACTGCTGTTTCTTTAGGTTAGACACACACTCTGCTGTTACTGTAGGTTAGACACACACTGCTGTTACTGTAGGTTAGACACACACTCTGCTGTTACTGTAGGTTAGACACACACTCTGCTGTTACTGTAGGTTAGACACACACACTGCTGTTACTGTAGGTTAGACACACACTGCTGTTACTGTAGGTTAGACACACACACTGCTGTTACTGTAGGTTAGACACACACACTGCTGTTACTGTAGGTTAGACACACACTCTGCTGTTACTGTAAGTTAGACACACACACTGCTGTTACTGTAGGTTAGACACACACTCTGCTGTTACTGTAGGTTAGACACACACTGCTGTTACTGCAGGTTAGACACACACTGCTGTTACTGTAGGTTAGACACACACTGCTGTTACTGTAGGTTAGACACACACTGCTGTTACTGTAGGTTAGACACACACTGCTGTTACTGTAGGTTAGACACACACTGCTGTTACTGTAGGTTAGACACACACTGCTGTTACTGTAGGTTAGACACACACTCTGCTGTTACTGTAGGTTAGACACACACTGCTGTTACTGTAGGTTTGACACACACTGCTGTTACTGTAGGTTAGACACACACTCTGCTGTTACTGTAGGTTAGACACACACTGCTGTTACTGTAGGTTAGACACACACTGCTGTTACTGTAGGTTAGGCACTCACACTGCTGTTACTGTAGGTTAGACACACACTGCTGTTACTGTAGGTTAGACACACACTGCTGTTACTGTAGGTTAGGCACTCACACTGCTGTTACTGTAGGTTAGACACTCACACTCTATCACATCCTGTCTATGTGTGTACTGTAGATGGAGTGCTGTACACCGCCTCCCCTTCTAACTTCCTGGGCACGATGTATGACATCACCAGGGCAACAGGTCAAGAGGTGCACGTGCATCAGTCCATCAACTGGCTCAGTGGTGAGACCCATCTGTCAATCACACACACTCCCATTGCATGTTGGGAAAGATGATAAAATACTTCTACTGTCCCAACTTCTGTAACACCAAACAACAACAGAATGTGTCCAAAGAAGAGTTTAACTCAGGATGTGGTTTAGCAGTGTGGTGTTACTTACCTAATGAGTTCTCTTTGATGGTGGTCTATGTCTATACCCATCCACGTGTTTTATACCAGTAAAGTCATACCGTATAAAATAAACATCACCACAGCTCTGATGGAAACTGGATGTTTTGGTACAGTTTTATAAATTCCATCAGATAACTTTTTCTTTTCGACATGGTGGGATCTTTTTGTGGCGGTAGAATGAAGGATGTGAGAAGTGGAGATGGAAACATCTTTATATGCTCGTATTGATGTAACAACCATCATAAGTAAACCGGGAGTCATGCGATGACATGTTGTGTGTCCTCCCACTACGACTCGGGGAGTCATGCGATGACATGTTGTGTGTCCTCCCACTACGACTCGGGGAGTCATGCGATGACATGTTGTGTGTCCTCCCACTACGACTCGGGGAGTCATGCGATGACATGTTGTGTGTCCTCCCACTTCGACTCGGGGAGTCATGCGATGACATGTTGTGTGTCCTCCCACTATGACTCGGGGAGTCATGCGATGACATGTTGTGTGTCCTCCCACTACGACTCGGGGAGTCATGCGATGACATGTTGTGTGTCCTCCCACTACGACTCGGGAAGTCATGCGATGACATGTTGTGTGTCCTCCCACTACGACTCGGGAAGTCATGCGATGACATGTTGTGTGTCCTCCCACTACGACTCGGGAAGTCATGCGATGACATGTTGTGTGTCCTCCCACTACGACTCGGGGAGTCATGCGATGACATGTTGTGTGTCCTCCCACTACGACTCGGGGAGTCATGCGATGACATGTTGTGTGTCCTCCCACTACGACTCGGGGAGTCATGCGATGACATGTTGTGTGGTCCTCCCACTACGACTCGGGGAGTCATGTGTGACATGTTGTGTGTCCTCCCACTACGACTCGGGGAGTCATGCGATGACATGTTGTGTGTCCTCCCACTACGACTCGGGGAGTCATGCGATGACATGTTGTGTGTCCTCCCACTACGACTCGGGGAGTCATGCGATGACATGTTGTGTGTCCTCCCACTACGACTCGGGAAGTCATGCGATGACATGTTGTGTGTCCTCCCACTACGACTCGGGAAGTCATGTGATGACATGTTGTGTGTCCTCCCACTACGACTCGGGGAGTCATGCGATGACATGTTGTGTGTCCTCCCACTACGACTCGGGGAGTCATGCGATGACATGTTGTGTGTCCTCCCACTACGACTCGGGGAGTCATGCGATGACATGTTGTGTGTCCTCCCACTACGACTCGGGAAGTCATGCGATGACATGTTGTGTGTCCTCCCACTACGACTCGGGGAGTCATGCGATGACATGTTGTGTGTCCTCCCACTACGACTCGGGGAGTCATGCGATGACATGTTGTGTGTCCTCCCACTACGACTCGGGGAGTCATGCGATGACATGTTGTGTGTCCTCCCACTACGACTCGGGGAGTCATGCGATGACATGTTGTGTGGTCCTCCCACTACGACTCGGGGAGTCATGTGTGACATGTTGTGTGTCCTCCCACTACGACTCGGGGAGTCATGCGATGACATGTTGTGTGTCCTCCCACTACGACTCGGGAAGTCATGCGATGACATGTTGTGTGTCCTCCCACTACGACTCGGGGAGTCATGCGATGACATGTTGTGTGTCCTCCCACTACGACTCGGGGAGTCATGCGATGACATGTTGTGTGTCCTCCCACTACGACTCGGGGAGTCATGCGATGACATGTTGTGTGTCCTCCCACTACGACTCGGGAAGTCATGCGATGACATGTTGTGTGTCCTCCCACTACGACTCGGGGAGTCATGCGATGACATGTTGTGTGTCCTCCCACTACGACTCGGGGAGTCATGCGATGACATGTTGTGTGTCCTCCCACTACGACTCGGGGAGTCATGCGATGACATGTTGTGTGTCCTCCCACTACGACTCGGGAAGTCATGCGATGACATGTTGTGTGTCCTCCCACTACGACTCGGGGAGTCATGTGATGACATGTTGTGTGTCCTCCCACTTCGACTCGGGGAGTCATGCAGTTTATTAGGCTACAGATGAAATAACTGAAAGTGCAAAGTGATTTTGACGCTCTTTTCCAATAAATATCGAGGGTCTTATTCTGGTGACGTGATGATCGATGCTTGACTGCAGGTTGACAAATACAAAATGTTCTTGCTCTTATCGATAGTAATCTCATCATGTAGACTAGCCTTCCCACACTGTATCTGTTCCACAAGACCAGAATATGCACATTTACTATTTAACCTAACCTGGGATATAACTATCGGTACAGTTGAAAATGGAAACACATTGAACTTTACATTTTTATTCGGTACATGAAAACTTAAGCGAAAAATTATGTTTTGTGTGTCTACATCATCACACATTGATTTTTATCTGCAAAAAGACAGTTTAGTGGAAACACCACTGATGAGAAAATGTGTAAGTTTGTCTGGGGCTACAAGGAAAATGTGTATGTTTGTCTGGGGCTACAAGGAAAATGTGAAACGTCGGGTCTGTTGAGGACTGGAGCTGGGAAGCACGACACACAATATGTCATTAATATGTCATTCTCTGATGAGTCCAGATCCAGAGTTTGTGAGTTCGGCCCTGGTCAGGGAGAGTCCTGGAGATGATGATAAAATCTACTTCTTCTTCATGGAGAACGCCTTAGAGTACGACCTTTACACCAAGGTCAGGGTCACACGGGTGGCCAGAGTCTGCAAGGTGAGATACATCTGTCTGTCTGTCTCTCTTTCCTCTCTTTCTCTCTCTCTCCCTCTATTTTGCTCATGTGTGCTTTGACTCGTGCTCTCTCCATCCTTCTCATCCCCCTCTCCCCCATCCCTTTCCCTATCTGCCAGGGAGACATGGGGGGCTCTAAGACCCTGCAGAAGCGCTGGACCAGTTTCCTGAAGGCTCAGCTGGTGTGTCAGGACCGGGACAGTGGCCAGCACTACACCGTCCTGACCCACGCCTACCCCCTGGAACACCGCCTGGGAGACCCCAGCAGCACACACTTCTACACCCTCTTCACCTCCCAGGGGTAAGGGGGTGGAGGGGGGAGAGGGGAAGAGAGAGGGAGGGAGGGGGGTAGAGATGCGGAGAGAGGGAGGTAGAGGAGGAGTAGAGATGGGGAGAGAGGGAGGTAGAGGAGGAGTAGAGATGGGGAGAGAGGGAGGTAGAGGAGGAGTAGAGATGGGGAGAGAGGGAGGTAGAGGAGAAGTAGAGATGGGGAGAGAGGGAGAGAGGGAGGTAGAGGAGGAGTAGAGATGGGGAGAGGGAGGTATAGGAGGAGTAGAGATGGGAAGTGGGTTGGAGAGTGAATGAGAGAGAGGACAGATTGTGAGGGAAAGAGAGAGGAGAATCACAAAAATATGAATATCATGTTACAGTGACTCATACAGACGGCATTACTGTAATGAACATGGTAATGTGTGTATGTGTGTTTAGGAAAGGAGAGCGCGTGTCAGCAGTGTGTGTGTACAGCCTGGCTGACATCACCAAGGTGTTTGCGACGGGAGGCTTCAGAGATATGAAGAGGAACTGTGTGAACAGTGGGAACTCTGAGTCTGTACCCGACCCCCGACCTGGACAGGTATTCACCAGACTCACCTGGGTTGTATTTATTAGGGCATGCAATGGAAAACATTTTAAAAACGTTTTGCAACGGATAGCGAAAGTTAGTGCTTCTTTCGAAAATGAGTGTTTCTTTGTTATTGGACGGATCCAGGTAGTCATTTTCCATTTCAGGGTTATTATCATATAGTGTCCTAGTATGTCCATCATCGTCATAACACGCTGAACTGTTCTCTGTTCCCCCTCAGTGTATCAACAATGTCCTGAGAGCCCAGGGTTACAACTCCTCCTTCGACATGCCCGACCGCGTGCTGCAGTTTGCCAAGGAACATCCTCTGTTGACGAACACTGTGGACGCAGCGCCCCTTCTGGTGAGGAGGGGAACCACATACACCAGGATCACAGCCACCAACATCTCCAACAGTGATGCTGCCCTACTACATCTGGGAACAGGTGAGAGAGAGAAACATCAAGTAATCAATAGACCAGGCAGTTAATTGACTATGCTGAACATATCAGAAAATGTTCTAATTTTGTGGTTGATTATGTTCTATGGTGTGAATTGATGTGTGTTTTCACACAGATCAGGGGGAGTGACACAGTGTGTCTATCGTTGGTCGTACTGCTACTCTGCTGCAGGAGATCCCTCTGACAACCTCAGTAGAGCCCGTCAACAACATCCTCATACACCAGGTATCAGACACACACACACACACACACACACACACATATATACAGACATCTTTAACCCATTGCTCCCTCCCAGGGCCATGTGGTGGTGGGCTCCCCCTCCTCTCTGTCCCGTGTGCCAGTAGAGGGGTGCAGGGTGTACTCCAGCTGTCAGGTGTGTGCCCGGGCAGCAGGACTAGGTTGTGTGTGGGACGTCAACACGAGAGCCTGTGTTGCGGAGTGAGTCTACATAGCATTCTCTTTGTGGGGGTTTGAGTCTCTCTCTTTCTCTCTCTCTCTCTCTCTCTCTCTCTCTCTCTCTCTCTCTCTCTCTCTCTCTCTCCCTCTCTCTCTCTCTCTCTCTCTCTCCCTCCCTCTCTCTCTCTCTCTCTCTCTCTCTCTCTCTCTCTCTCTCTCTCTCTCCCTCTCTCTCTCTCTCTCTCTCTCTCTCTCTCTCTCTCTCTCTCTCTCTCCTCTCTCTCTCTCTCTCTCTCTCTCTCCCTCTCCCCCTCTCTCTCTCTCTCTCTCTCCCTCCTGCTGTCCAGAACATTGCTTTATCTTCCTTCCTTTCAAACGAGTTGTTTCACTGTCACCCTCACATCTCACCGTCTCTCGTTGTTCTTCCTCTGTTCTCAGCTCTCCAGTGCAGAGGGAGTCAGAGGACCCTTTGAAGGCGTGTGGCACTGGAGAGGGTGAGTATGAACACTATTCCACTATTAAACAGGTTGATTGGAATTGTAGTGCTAGAGGCGCACTACAGACCCTTGTTTGATTCCAGGCTGTATCACAACCGGCTGTGATTGGGAGTCCCATAGGGCGGCGCACATTTGACCCAGCATCGTCTGGTTTAGGGTCTCGCCGGGGTAGGCCGTTATTGTCAATAAGAATTTGTTCTTAACTGACTTGTATAGTTAAATAAAGGTAAAAAAATATATATATCAAAATTATATTAGTTATATTCCACTATTACCTATGCATAAGGTTCTTATATCACATCTAGTCCACTATTAAACATGTTTAAGGCCCTTATATAACATCTATTCCACTATTAAACATGCATAAGGTTCTTATGTCACATCTAGTCCACTATTAAACATGCATAAGCTTATTATATCACATCTATTCCACTATTAAACATGCATAAGGTTATTATATCACATCTATTCCACTATTAAACATGCATACGGTTATTATATCACATCTATTCCACTATTAAACATGCATAAGGTTATTATATCACATCTATTCCGATCTTAAAAACATATAAAGCCCTTATCACATTTTCCACTATTAAACATGCATACAGCCCTCATACCACATCTATTCCACTATTAAACATGCATATAGCCCTCATACCACATCTATTCCACTATTAAACATGCATACAGCCCTCATACCACATCTATTCCACTATTAAACATGCATACAGCCCTCATACCACATCTATTCCACTATTAAACATGCATACAGCCCTCATACCACATCTATTCCACTATTAAACATGCATACAGCCCTCATACCACATATATTCCACTATTAAACATGCATACAGCCCTCATACCACATCTATTCCACTATTAAACATGCATACAGCCCTCATACCACATCTATTCCACTATTAAACATGCATACAGCACTCATACCACATCTATTCCACTATTAAACATGCATACAGCCCTCATACCACATCTATTCCACTATTAAACATGCATACAGCCCTCATACCACATCTATTCCACTATTAAACATGCATACAGCCCTCATACCACATCTATTCCACTATTAAACATGCATACAGCCCTCATACCACATCTATTCCACTATTAAACACATCCACCAAATCTACAACATTTCCAAACAGAATTAGGACGATCTCTCGCTCTTCCTCTCATCTAGTAACTCCCTCCCTCCTCTTGCCCATCTCCCATACTTCCTATCTCTCCCTTTCTCTCTCTTTTACTCTCCATCCTTCCTTCACACTCCTCCTCTCCCTCCAACTCCTCTTTCTCTCTCTGCTTCTGCCTCTCTCTGTCGTCTCTCCCACCCCCTTCCCATCTCAGGTCGTTGTTCCCCTGTGGTGAAGAAGCTGCGTGTGAAGAAGGGCCTGGTGGTCCTCCTCCCCTGTGACCACCCCCATCTCTCCCCTCTCCCCTGCGTCTGGGAGCACCCCCAGGGCCGCCACACCCTGAAGCACCACTCCCACCTGGAGGTCACCGTCTCCGGATCCAGCCTGGGCCTCTACTCCTGCCACTGCCTAGTCCAGGGTGATTATTCCTGGGGTAGTGAACCCTGCCTCACAGCCTCCTACCAGCTCACCATGGAGGACCTCAGTGTCGAAGGCAGGGTGGACCCGGGGCTGTCGAGATCACCGGTATGGGTGTACATCTCCTGTGTCCTGCTGGGGGTGCTGGTTGGAGCTTTAGGAGCCACTGTGTTCCTGAAGAGGCTGTGCTGGAGAGCAGCCCAGCACACTCCATTAGAGGACAGAAATGGGAGAGGAGCCAGGCGGGGCCCCACCTGCTATGAGAATCAGCTGGTGATGGGTGACACGTCGGTCGGCCAATCGGGAGAGGCCGTTTTGTGAAGAGATGTCCAGAATTTACTTAATTGAAGGGAGTGTTTTGCCAGGTACCACTTAGAGACTACTGTCTCTGAGGCTTTCTTTCTTTCTTTCTGTGTCTCTTTCTGTCTCTCTCTCTGTGTCTCTTTCTCTGTGTCTCTCTCTGTGTCTCTTTCTGTGTCTCTCTCTGTGTCTCTCTGTCTCTGTGTCGCTCTCTCTGTCTCTCTGTGTCTCTCTGTCTCTGTGTCGCTCTCTGTCTCTCTCTGTGTCTCTGTCTCTCTCTCTGTGTCTCTGTCTCTCTCTGTGTCTCTCTGCTTCTCTGTGTCGCTCTCCGTGTCTCTGTCCCTCCCTCTGTCCCTCTCTGTGTCTCTGTCTCTCTCTCTGTGTCTCTCTCTGTGTCTCTGTCTCTCTCTCTCTGTGTCTCTCTGTGTCTCTCTCTCTCTGTCTCTCTCTGTGTCTCTGTCTCTCTCTCTCTGTCTCTCTCTGTGTCTCTGTCTCTCTCTCTGTGTCTCTCTCTGTGTCTCTGTCTCTCTCTCTCTGTGTCTCTCTCTCTCTGTCTCTCTCTGTGTCTCTGTCTCTCTCTCTCTGTCTCTCTCTGTGTCTCTGTGTCTCTCTGCTTCTCTGTAACCACCTTTTTATGTGAGTAAAACATGTCACGACAGGCCTGATGGAAACAGCACATTTTTGGGTAAACTTTCAATATGTCGACAAAACAAAATACGCTTGACAAGGTGGGATCGTTTAGTGTTGGTAAAGTGAATTATGTGAGAAACGGCGATATGATGGTTATATGATGATAACCATCATATCGTTGCGATGACATGTTGTGTGGTCCTCACACTACTACTCAGGCAAGCATACAGTTTATTAGCCTACAGATGAAATAAGTAATGATGAACTTCACAGGGAGGTGATGAGCTTGATGCTCCTTTCCAATAAATATCCAGGGTCCTATTCTGGTGACATGATGATCGATGCTTGGCTGCCGTTTGACAAATAAAACTAATCTTACTCTTATCAATAATATTGTCATGTAGACAAGCCTACCCCACTGTATCTGCCAGCTGCTGGCTACAGCGTACATTCAAGGACCAGAGTGGGCACATGTGCTATTTATCGCAACACAGTTGAAAATGCGATGGAAGCCCGTCAGCACCCACTGTCAGCACCCACTGTCATCACCCACTGTCATCACCCACTGTCATCACCCACTGTCATCACCAATGTCATCACCAACTGTCATCACCCACTGTCATCACCCACTGTCATCACCCACTGGCGTCACCCACTGTCATCACCCACTGTCATCACCCACTGGCATCACCCACTGTCATCACCCACTGTCTTACCAATGTCATCACCCACTGTCATCACCCACTGTCATCACCCACTGGCATCACCCACTGTCATCACCCACTGGCATCACCCACTGTCATCACCCACTGTCATCACCAACTGTCATCACCCACTGTCATCACCCACTGTCATCACCAACTGTCATCACCAACTGTCATCACCCTCTGTCATCACCAACTGTCATCACCCACTGTCATCACCCACTGTCATCACCCACTGTTTCCAAGTCAGTTTGGGTGAAACATGGCACTGGTGGGAAAATGTACATATTTTCCTTATGGATATTTTCCAAAATTCACATGAAAATCTGTCGCCAGTTGGATTGAAACCAAGCTAGTGACATCACAGGGTCGGATTAAAAGTGAAAAAGAGAGTGATTTCCAAACCTGCAACCAGTTTCTAGCCAGCGGGAGGGTATATACCTGCTCCCCACGTCACCACAAATCCCAGTGTTTGATGAAAATCACTGTTTTAAAATGTTTTTGCTTTTAATGTCATTGGCTAGAACGTTATATATTTTTAGACAAAACGTAAAAATGCGGCGTTTTCATATGTTTAGACTCTGGCATTGTGCTGGAGATAATGAGGATGACAACATGTTTAGACTCTGGCATTGTGCTGGAGATAATGAACATGAGGATGACAACATGTTTAGACTCTGGCATTGTGCTGGAGATAATGAACATGAGGATGACAACATGTTTAGACTCTGGCATTGTGCTGGAGATAATGAACATGAGGATGACAACATTGTGCTGGAGATAATGAACATGAGGATGACAACATTGTGCTGGAGATAATGAACATGAGGATGACAACATTGTGCTGGAGATAATGAACATGAGGATGACAACATTGTGCTGGAGATAATGAACATGAGGATGACAACATTGTGCTGGAGATAATGAACATGAGGATGACAACATTGTGCTGGAGATAATGAACATGAGGATGACAACATGTTTAGACTCTGGCATTGTGCTGGAGATAATGAACATGAGGATGACAACATGTTTAGACTCTGGCATTGTGCTGGAGATAATGAACATGAGGATGACAACATGTTTAGACTCTGGCATTGTGCTGGAGATAATGAACATGAGGATGACAACATGTTTAGACTCTGGCATTGTGCTGGAGATAATGAACATGAGGATGACAACATGTTTAGACTCTGGCATTGTGCTGGAGATAATGAACATGAGGATGACTAGTGGTGGGATTTCCCTTTAACTTGTCCTTTGTACATTTGACTTGCTTTTTATTTTACATGATGTTGAATCTTTTTTGGGGGAAATGTATTTTTGTAATATTTGAGAATGTTTTGTAGTTGTTGTAATCCATTGTTTGATATTCTGAACAAAGCACATTTCAGTAAATATTCCCCCAGTACTAATTGGTAGTTTTCCTGTATAATTTAATGAACCATTTAACTTTGTTAGTTCAGTGTGTCATATAATATGATATCTTAACTATAATCAGAGGGCCATGTAATATTATAATTCAGAAGAGGGGGGCGGGCACATGTTCTACTTAACTATGTAATATTATAATTCAGAAGAGGGGGGCGGGCACATGTTCTACTTAACTATGTAATACTATAATTCAGAAGAGGGGGGCGGGCACATGTTCTGCTTAATATGTAATATTAGAATTCAGAAGAGGGGGGCGGGCACATGTTCTACTTAACTATGTAATATTATAATTCAGAAGAGGGGGGCGGGCACATGTTCTACTTAACTATGTAATACTATAATTCAGAAGAGGGGGGCGGGCACATGTTCTACTTAACTATGTAATACTATAATTCAGAAGAGGGGGGCGGGCACATGTTCTACTTAACTATGTAATATTATAATTCAGAAGAGGGGGGCGGGCACATGTTCTGCTTAATATGTAATATTAGAATTTGAAGATTTAGGTCAGTCAAAAGGGTAGTACACCAGAAGTTCAAAATGACGTGAGACTTTTACTAAATCAGGGATGGGCAACATTGATGAGGGTGGGGACCACAAAAAATCTGAACTCAAGATAACGGGCTGCAGTTGCCCCCCTCCCCCACACCTATTGCAAGCAAAACATTTAGTGGCCCCACTCTTGACAGCAGAAATGTTTTTTATGTTTCACTGTTAATTTTGTGCATTTTTACACATTTTGCCATGGGATGTAGAGAACATTTAGCAGTTTTCTAACTAACTAATGCAATTCTACTCATTTGGCCATGGGGCGGAAAGGAAAATTAGCTGTTTTCCAGCTCATTTCCTGTATTTCTACACATTTTGCCATAGTGCGAAGAGAAGGAATTGCCTGTGGGTCGCCCATTGCCCATCCCTGTACTAAATATTCCCACGTTTCCAGCTCATTTCCTGTATTTCTACACATTTTGCCATAGTGCGAAGAGAAGGAATTGCCTGTGGGTCGCCCATTGCCCATCCCTGTACTAAATATTCCCACGTTTCCAGCTCATTTCCTGTATTTCTACACATTTTGCCATAGTACGAAGAGAAGGAATTGCCTGTGGGTCGCCCGTTGCCCATCCCTGTACTAAATATTCCCACGTTTCCAGCTTCTTTGCAACACTTCATGACACAACACCACCACACCACTTTTTTTTTCCATCATTGTTTATGTTACAGACAATTTTGACTTCACAGCTTAGCCATAGTGGGAACCGACCATTGGTTGATGCAATGCAACGTCTACAAGGAAGTGGGCCTGGACCTTGACCTTGACCAAGTGTTAGAGGAATTCAATTTCTATATGTTTAATACCCAATTAAATTAATACACTCAGCCCATTTCGAAGGATTTGTAAGAAACTTATTTGATTAAAATGGGCAGAGACCAGTCTCAAAATCAAGCACTAGCGTTTATTCTAGAGAGTACTGAACACGATACAATTTACAACAGGTCATAAACTGAAAATGACGTCATTAGGTTTCGAACTGTCCCGTCTCTCCTCCACTCCGGTACAATGGCAGTATAGTTCTCAAGCCTTCCTACATCGTCTCCCACCAATTTAGATAATTTATGACCAAGCCACAGTCTTCCTGTGTAGATTCTAGCATTCTAGCCAGTCTGACGATAAGTTCATTCGTTTCTACCAAGGAACAGACAGTCATTGTTCTAATTCTTGATTATAATTACACACATTATATTCAGTACTAGGATTAAAAGTCAGTCCTGATTGAAATCCTGATTCCTGATTGAAATGTATACATAATTAGTCATTATTGATAAAAAATCCCTTAACACCAAGACATTCACATGTCACTAATGTTACAGGATGGTACAGGGTTTGTTTATTTTGATGTCTTTTTCGACAATATTACAATTCAATTTACTTTTGGTTTTTTTTGTGCTCTCTAGTACGTAGACAATCTCACATTCACTCTTAGCATCTTTGTCCTTATCTTCCAATACTTTATTCTTGGTCACCTCAGCAATTTTGAAAACCTCATATGGGGGAATCAACACCTCTTTTTCATCATTCAATTGAGATAAACCTGCCAGGGAAGCACCAAAACAGGTAGTGACCTTAAAACATGTCTTCCAATCTGCAAACATTTTTGCCACAAGCTCGTCAGTAGATGATGAAGCAAATTGGCCAAATCGCATGGTGTGACCTTTTTCTCCTTGGAAAGCTAGAGTAGTTCCACGAAAGGTTTTTTCACACTTTTTCCCCTGGGCTTTATTAAGAATACGTAAGGCATCAGACAACAGGAAATGCAAGGAGTGATACTTGTAATCGGTCTTATAGTGCTTCCCTAGGGTACGAGTGGCCTCATTGAATGACTCGAAAATGTTCTTTCCTGTATTCACATACACATGAATTGCCCTTAAATGGTCATTAGACAGTTCATTGTTAGAGTTATAGTTGTTGTCATACACCTTCATAGCATCTTCCCAAGCGCCTTTGAATTTGCTGTCAATATTTTTCTCATTTGGTAGGAAGGTTTTTTTCACCTCACAGAACATATTCTCCCTGCAGCCCTCATAGGAGTCATCGATAGAGTCAGGGGCCATGTCAAGCTGTATTGGGTCGAGATTACGACGATTCAGTCGGGGATGAATCTTCAGGAAAGGGAAGAGACAATGGTAACACTTTAATTACAGTGGTGAAATGTATTATTCATAAAGAGTCATGAAGCCTTTATACTGTATGCATGACATAAAGAGTCACGAAGCCTTTATACTGTATGCATGACATAAAGAGTCACGAAGCCTTTATACTGTATGCATGACAAAGAGTCATGAAGCCTTTATACGCACAACATAAAGATTCATGAAGCCTTTATATGCATGACATAATGAGTCACGAAGCCTTTATATGCACAACATAAAGAGTCACGAAGCCTTTATATGCACGACATAAAGAGTCACGAAGCCTTTATACGCACGACATAAAGATTCATGAAGCCTTTATATGCATGGCATAAAGAGTCACGAAGCCTTTATATGCATGACATAAAGAGTCACGAAGCCTTTATATGCATGACATAAAGAGTCACGAAGCCTTTAAATGCATGACATAAAGAGTCATGACGCCTTTATATGCATGACATAAAGATTCATGAAGCCTTTATATGCATGACATAAAGATTCACGAAGCCTTTAAATGCATGACATAAAGAGTCATGAAGCCTTTATATGCATGACATAAAGAGTCATGAAGCATTTATATGCATGACATAAAGATTCACGAAGCCTTTAAATGCATGACATAAAGAGTCATGAAGCCTTTATATGCATGACATAAAGAGTCATGAAGCATTTATATGCATGACATAAAGAGTCATGAAGCCTTTATATGCATGACATAAAGAGTCATGAAGCCTTTATATGCATGACATAAACAGTCATGAAGCCTTTATATGCATGGCATAAAGAGTCACGAAGCCTTTATATGCACGACATAAAGAGTCACGAAGCCTTTATACGCACGACATAAAGATTCATGAAGCCTTTATATGCATGGCATAATGAGTCACGAAGCCTTTATATGCATGACATAAAGAGTCACGAAGCCTTTATATGCATGACATAAAGAGTCACGAAGCCTTTATATGCATGACATAAAGAGTCACGAAGCCTTTATATGCATGACATAAAGAGTCACGAAGCCTTTATATGCATGACATAAAGAGTCATGACGCCTTTATATGCATGACATAAAGATTCATGAAGCCTTTAAATGCATGACATAAAGAGTCATGAAGCCTTTATATGCATGACATAAAGAGTCATGAAGCCTTTATATGCATGACATAAAGAGTCATGAAGCATTTATATGCATGACATAAAGAGTCATGAAGCCTTTATATGCATGACATAAAGAGTCATGACGCCTTTATATGCATGACATAAAGATTCATGAAGCCTTTAAATGCATGACATAAAGAGTCATGAAGCCTTTATATGCATGACATAAAGAGTCATGAAGCCTTTATATGCATGACATAAAGAGTCATGAAGCCTTTATATGCATGACATAAAGAGTCATGAAGCCTTTATATGCATGACATAAACAGTCATGAAGCCTTTATATGCATGACATTGTCATAAAGCCCTATTATCGTAAACTCTTTATAAGCTTACATAGTTTTATGTAGTCTTATGCAGTAATGACATAAGCATTATAGCACCCACTCCACATGGGTTATAAGAAAGCTACATTGTCTCTGCCAAATGTCTCTGTTGCACATGAATGTTATGAAGCCTTTATGTGTAAACATACTTATACATGTATTGGGTACAATCAGAGAAGACACATTAGTGTTTACCAGCACTCGTAACTGATTCATGAATTATTTTCCACCACGATTGGTAAAGTGGCACTCTTTGGATGTTATAACACATTCATAGGAATTCAAACTTATTCATGAATACTTTCTCATGACTTACTGAAAAATGATTCTGTTGTATTGTGACATTTTGGCCTTACTCAGTCCTCTTTTAAGACTACAGTCTGTAGGTGCTACAAAGCAATAATTGGTTTAATTTGAAGCTTTAATAGCGTGCTCTGTAATGTGAGTAGTATTTCCATAACAGTTTTCTTACATTAATTAATGAACCACAGAGGTACCCCCGCTCTACGGGTGGTAACACATTGGATCTGATTCATTTGATTAAATGCAATTGCATGTTTTAGGGCTGCAACCATAGAAATACAATGTATTTATGCTACTAATAAGCTATTGTCAACTTCATGTCTATGGTTATTTTGTTCACTGGCAGCCTATTTGTGCAACTATTATTGAATTTGCATAGAAAAGTAATGTGGTTGCAAATGCAACTGGGGCCATGTAAATCATTTTTACGCTACTGATTCCACCAGTGGAACCTTGTATGACCACACATGTCTATTATGCGACCGAGCACAGTAAAATGAAGTCACCGCCCTGCCCTACCTCAAAGAAGGCCTTTCACCATAGAAATATAATTACTATTGTGATGCATGATTTCCACGGTAAATTGGAACGTTCAGTCAATGAGCATTATGGGTAATGTAGTAATTCTACATTTTTCAAGTTGGTTACCCATGGCAACCGTAGCATCCCCCCCCCCCCAAACAAAAAGGAGAGAAAGAACTGACACATGGTATTTAAAGTGGCCAGTGGCAAGTAACATGAAATGTACTTCTATGCTGGATAGTGAAAAATACCCAAAAAGCCTTTGTGCAAAGAAAATAAGATCTTATAATTCAATGTAACAGATTTGAGAGATTCTTACCATCTTTGATTCCACACCCAGAGTCCAATCATGGAAGACACACAGCAAAGCAAAGGATAGGATGTTTTCTCTCCCCATGACTTCAACAGGTCCTGTAGTGAAACAACATGCAAAGGGAACAGTGGTCGAATAGTAGTCATCAATAGTCACTTATATTAAAGTTTAAGAATATAAATGATAAATGATTATTATTATAGAAGTTCCCTCCAGGAAAAATGTAATTATTCTAAGTCAGAGTCTAATAAATGTTACAACTTACGTTACGACTCTTGTGCTCCTGTTGGGTGTAGCTTCACCAGGTCTTCTTGACTTTGATGTCTCTTGGTGTGTCTCTATCTGTTGTTGCTCTTGGTGTGTCTCTATCTGTTGTTGCTCTTGGTGTGTCTCTATCTGTTGTTGCTCTTGGTGTGTCTCTATCTGTTGTTGCTCTTGTTGTGTCTCCTTCAGTCGGGGCTGTATTTTATCCTGTCTGACCATTTACATAGAACCCACGTGAAAGTTCCATTTGACTATCATACACCACAGACTCTCGTGTCAGCCTCCCATTGGCTGTTTTTAATAGTTCCTTTATATACTTTGGTCTAATTCTTCTGTCCTTTTTTGGACTTTGGCTTTTACTTCTGCCTGGACCGTAACATTAACACAAGACGTATAGTTCTGCCTGGACAGGAACATTAACACAAGGCTTATAGTTCTGCCTGGACCGTAACATTAACACAAGGCTCATAGCTCTGCCTGGACAGGAACATTAACACAAGGCTCATAGCTCTGCCTGGACAGTAACATTAACACAAGGCTTATAGTTCTACCTGGACAGTAACATTAACACAAGGCTCATAGCTCTGCCTGGACAGGAACATTAACACAAGACGTATAGTTCTGCCTGGACCGTAACATTAACACAAGGCTCATAGCTCTGCCTGGACAGGAACATTAACACAAGGCTCATAGCTCTGCCTGGACAGTAACATTAACACAAGGCTTATAGTTCTACCTGGACAGTAACATTAACACAAGGCTCATAGCTCTGCCTGGACAGGAACATTAACACAAGATGTATAGTTCCGCCTGGACCGTAACATTAACACAAGACGTATAGTTCTGCCTGGACAGGAACATTAACACAAGGCTTATAGTTCTGCTTGGACAGTAACATTAACACAAGGCTCATAGTTCTGCCTGGACAGGAACATTAACACAAGACGTATAGTTCTGCCTGGACAGGAACATTAACACGGCTTATAGTTCTGCCTGGACAGGAACATTAACACAAGGCTTATAGTTCTGCCTGGACAGGAACATTAACACGGCTTATAGTTCTGCCTGGACAGTAACATTAACACAAGGCTTATAGTTCTGCCTGGACAGTAACATTAACACAAGGCTTATAGTTCTGCCTGGACAGGAACATTAACACACGGCTTATAGTTCTGCCTGGACAGTAACATTAACACAAGGCTTATAGTTCTGCCTGGACAGTAACATTAACACAAGGCTTATAGTTCTGCCTGGACAGGAACATTAACACACGGCTTATAGTTCTGCCTGGACAGTAACATTAACACAAGGCTTATAGTTCTGCCTGGACAGTAACATTAACACAAGGCTTATAGTTCTGCCTGGACAGTAACATTAACATGGCTCATAGTTCTGCCTGGACAGTAACATTAACACGGCCTATAGTTCTGCCTGGACAGTAACATTAACACGGCTTATAGTTCTGCCTGGACAGTAACATTAACACAAGGCTTATAGTCCCGCCTGGACAGTAACATTAACACAAGGCTTATAGTTCTGCCTGGACAGTAACATTAACACAGCTTATAGTTCTGCCTGGACAGTAACATTAACACAAGGCTTATAGTTCTGCCTGGACAGGAACATTAACACGGCTTATAGTTCTACCTGGACAGGAACATTAACACAAGGCTCATAGTTCTGCCTGGACAGGAACATTAACACAATGCTCATAGTTCTGCCTGGACAGGAACATTAACACAAGGCTTATAGTTCTACCTGGACAGGAACATTAACACAAGGCTTATAGTTCTGCCTGGACAGGAACATTAACACAAGGCTCATAGTTCTGCCTGGACAGGAACATTAACACAAGGCTTATAGTTCTGCCTGGACAGGAACATTAACACGGCTTATAGTTCTGCCTGGACAGTAACATTAACACGGCTTATAGTTCTGCCTGGACAGTAACATTAACACAAGGCTTATAGTTCTGCCTGGACAGTAACATTAACACAAGGCTTATAGTTCTGCCTAGACAGGAACATTAACACACGGCTTATAGTTCTGCCTGGACAGTAACATTAACACAATGCTTATAGTTCTGCCTGGACAGTAACATTAACACAAGGCTTATAGTTCTGCCTGGACAGTAACATTAACACGGCTTATAGTTCTGCCTGGACAGTAACATTAACACGGCTTATAGTTCTGCCTGGACAGTAACATTAACACAAGGCTTATAGTTCTGCCTGGACAGTAACATTAACACAAGGCTTATAGTTCTGCCTGGACAGTAACATTAACACAAGGCTTATAGTTCTGCCTGGACAGTAACATTAACACGGCTTATAGTCCTGCCTGGACAGTAACATTAACACAAGGCTTATAGTTCTACCTGGACAGGAACATTAACACAAGGCTCATAGTTCTGCCTGGACAGGAACATTAACACAAGGCTTATAGTTCTGCCTGGACAGTAACATTAACACAAGGCTCATAGTTCTGCCTGGACAGGAACATTAACACCAGGCTCATAGTTCTGCCTGGACAGGAACATTAACACAAGGCTTATAGTTCTGCCTGGACAGTAACATTAATACAAGGCTTATAGTTCTGCCTGGACAGGACCATTAACACAAGGCTCATAGTTCTGCCTGGACAGGAACATTAATACAAGGCTTATAGTTCTGCCTGGACAGGACCATTAACACAAGGCTCATAGTTCTGCCTGGACAGGAACATTAACACAAGGCTCATAGTTCTGCCTGGACAGGAACATTAACACAAGGCTCATAGTTCTGCCTGGACAGGAACATTAACACAAGGCTTGCTCTGTATCTTTACCTGATAACGTACTGCAGGATAGAGCCATTCCCATACAGTACTGTAAATTAGTAACATGCTGTTGAGTTGTTATACATTTTCAGAAGTCTGGACATTTCTACTGTCCCTCTTACTGAACATCCCCCTTCTCCCATGTCAATACCACACTCATCCACCCTCTCTTCTTATTAAATGTCAAATACAATAAGTCATGTTGAGACAGTGGCTTCAACAAATGTAAAAAGACTACTTAATGACTGTCCCTAGCCAGTGGGTTTGAGTGGCGTGTCTCCTCTCTCACTACTGGCTATGATATCATTCAGTGTTGTTTTAAAAGTCACTGCTACATGTTCCTGCACCATTAGAATGTTTTCTGTCTGCTTGGCCTTTATGTAGTGTACACTAGATCTGACTACATCCCACCACTCAGTTGCTGAAAATAACCTAGAACATGTAAATATACCTGGCTCTGTCCATACTGGTCTTTTTTCTGTCCCTTTGATTACACCTCAACCACAACATTACATAATACTGTGTTCAATAGTGCCTCTAACAATTTCTGCCATGAGATAATGTAAATTCTGCCTTGAGATAATGTAAATTCTAGCTTG
This sequence comes from Oncorhynchus kisutch, assembly GCF_002021735.2. NCBI lineage: Eukaryota > Metazoa > Chordata > Actinopteri > Salmoniformes > Salmonidae > Oncorhynchus > Oncorhynchus kisutch. The sequence goes on along the minus strand of NW_022261984.1, from coordinate 4,109,674 downwards.
AGATCATTTGAATTCTACCTTGAGGTTTTAGGCTATTGTTCCAGCCCAGCACTAAAATACCTCATACCACTAGTTAAAGCCACTGTCTGCAAGGTGCCCAGTAATTTCACATTAACATTAATGTTAACAACTGTAAGTTCTCCATCAGATTCTTTGTTGTCAGTAGCATCATAATGGTCTGTTCAACGAGTTCCAAAGTCGTCCGTATTGGCTGTAATCTCATCTCTCAGGTACACCTTCACCTTAGTCAACATCGCTGGATACAGCCCTTGTATACATCATCATGATGAACGTGCCGTGTCCAGAACGGTGTCAGACCTCACCTTGGAGAGGAGGAAAAGGATGTAGCAAATTCACCTTTTTAGGATTTCAAATTCATTTGAAACATTCAGTTAAGGTATGTGACACGTGCGCACAAACAAACATACCATTCCACTGACCATACTGAAGGTCAATGAGAAAACAGCCCACACTACAAACTTCACCATCTTCACTGCAATCTGGAGTAGACTCAAAGGTGATCCTAGTTATTATCAGGTTATAGCTCTCTGGTGCTTGTGGCTGTGATGTTACCAAGTTGTCTTCACTTTGGTGCGCCTCCCTCCCTCCGGACAGTCATTTATCCTGTATCTGCTATTTGCATAGCTAAAATGCCACTTCAGTACAGGTCTCATTCATACAATACAAACTCATGACGGTCTCCCATTGGCTGTTTTTACTAGTTAGTTTTGAATCTGTTGTTCTTATTCCTCTGCCCTTTTTTGGAAATGGATCATTGCCCAAGGAAGATGAAAACAGACATTTCAATGCCACTTGACATCATGTTTACTCATTAACTCTATACTGAGTAGGACACGTTTCATACTGTATTGTAGCTGAGCTTCTACTGTTGTCAGTACACAATGTGTTTTAGCTCGTTGCCTCTAAATGAACAAAACAGCATAACATATCTTTTAAATCTTGTTTTGAGTGCTGACACATTAATCTTATGTTTTAACTTACATTGCTGCTAGACACTCACCTATGCTCAATTACAAAAAGTAATGTATTAACAACTAATTGTAACTCTAATGTCCCTAGGCAATGTTTAACTGGGGTATCTTCTCTCTAACTCACTCATGACCATGATCCCCTTCACACTACTTGAACAATTTCAGGATATTTCACCATTTAAACCCTAAAATCTCATAGGATGCATTTGCTCTACGGTTTACATTAGCTCTCCAGGACCAGGTGAGGTGACCACTGAGAGAGGTAGCTAAAAATAGTTGGTCTGTTTTATGCATGAAATGCTGACCCCTTCTGGTAGTTGTGGAGAATGCACAATGTAATAATTTGTCGACGGTGGTCTTTGAATACCATTGAACTGCTTTAATCATGCTCAATGATGCTTTATTGATGCTACAGGGCAAGTGCTGAAAATGTATGATGAAAACATAATTAACTCTAAATTACACCACATTAGATAATACATTTTTCCATGTAGGCACAGTTACAGTAAATGCTACAGTAAATATAGTTACAGTAAATGCTACAGTAAATATAGTTACAGTAAATGCTACAGTAAATATAGTTACAGTTAATGCTACAGTAAATATAGTTACAGTAAATATAGTTACAGTAAATATAGTTACAGTAAATGCTACAGTAAATATAGTTACAGTAAATGCTACAGTAAATATAGTTACAGTTAATGCTACAGTAAATATAGTTACAGTAAATGCTACAGTAAATATAGTTACAGTAAATGCAAAATATGACCAGACCTGGGTTCAAATACTATTTGAAATCTTTCAAGTACTTTGAGCGTTTTATTTAACCTGCCTGGAGTGCCAGATTGGCAGAGTTTGCACTTTGGGGACTGTTCTATTGGTTCCATTGCAACAGGCAAGCTAAATTAATCGCAGCTAAAGTATTTGAAAATGTTTCAAATAGTAGTTGAATCCAGAGTGTATATAAACTGTGATGAAGTTGTTGGTAGCAGGATTTCTATATTAGATTTCTCCCTGTGTGGGCATTACATTATGGAGCAAAGGACCTGGCAGAAGAAGAACAATGTGAACATACAGTATATAACACAGGTCTACAGTGATGGGGGAATCCACAGGGAACAACCCTGGCCGTTTCGTTTCACTCTCTGAATGAGAGAGAGCTTCATTGACTAACATACAGTATATAACACAGGTCTACAGTGATGGGGGAATCCACAGGGAACAACCCTGGCCGTTTCGTTTCACTCTCTGAATGAGAGAGAGCTTCATTGACTAACATACAGTATATAACACAGGTCTACAGTGATGGGGGAATCCACAGGGAACAACCCTGGCCGTTTCGTTTCACTCTCTGAATGAGAGAGAGCTTCATTGACTAACATACAGTATATAACACAGGTCTACAGTGATGAGGGAATCCACAGGGAACAACCCTGGCCGTTTCGTTTCACTCTCTGAATGAGAGAGAGCTTCATTGACTAACATACAGTATATAACACAGGTCTACAGTGATGGGGGAATCCACAGGGAACAACCCTGGCCGTTTCGTTTCACTCTCTGAATGAGAGAGAGCTTCATTGACTAACATACAGTATATAACACAGGTCTACAGTGATGGGGGAATCCACAGGGAACAACCCTGGCCGATTCGTTTCACTCTCTGAATGAGAGATAGCTTCATTGACTAACATACAGTATATAACACAGGTCTACAGTGATGGGGGAATCCACAGGGAACAACCCTGGCCGTTTCGTTTCACTCTCTGAATGAGAGAGAGCTTCATTGACTAACATACAGTATATAACACAGGTCTACAGTGATGAGGGAATCCACAGGGAACAACCCTGGCCGTTTCGTTTCACTCTCTGAATGAGAGAGAGCTTCATTGACTAACATACAGTATATAACACAGGTCTACAGTGATGGGGGAATCCACAGGGAACAACCCTGGCCGTTTCGTTTCACTCTCTGAATGAGAGAGAGCTTCATTGACTAACATACAGTATATAACACAGGTCTACAGTGATGGGGGAATCCACAGGGAACAACCCTGGCCGATTCGTTTCACTCTCTGAATGAGAGAGAGCTTCATTGACTAACATACAGTATATAACACAGGTCTACAGTGATGGGGGAATCCACAGGGAACAACCCTGGCCGTTTCGTTTCACTCTCTGAATGAGAGAGAGCTTCATTGACTAACATACAGTATATAACACAGGTCTACAGTGATGGGGGAATCCACAGGGAACAACCCTGGCCGTTTCGTTTCACTCTCTGAATGAGAGAGAGCTTCATTGACTAACATACAGTATATAACACAGGTCTACAGTGATGGGGGAATCCACAGGGAACAACCCTGGCCGTTTCGTTTCACTCTCTGAATGAGAGAGAGCTTCATTGACTAACATACAGTATATAACACAGGTCTACAGTGATGGGGGAATCCACAGGGAACAACCCTGGCCGTTTCGTTTCACTCTCTGAATGAGAGAGAGCTTCATTGACTAACATACAGTATATAACACAGGTCTACAGTGATGGGGGAATCCACAGGGAACAACCCTGGCCGTTTCGTTTCACTCTCTGAATGAGAGAGAGCTTCATTGACTAACATACAGTATATAACACAGGTCTACAGTGATGGGGGAATCCACAGGGAACAACCCTGGCCGTTTCGTTTCACTCTCTGAATGAGAGAGAGCTTCATTGACTAACATACAGTATATAACACAGGTCTACAGTGATGGGGGAATCCACAGGGAACAACCCTGGCCGTTTCGTTTCACTCTCTGAATGAGAGAGAGCTTCATTGACTAACATACAGTATATAACACAGGTCTACAGTGATGGGGGAATCCACAGGGAACAACCCTGGCCGTTTCGTTTCACTCTCTGAATGAGAGAGAGCTTCACTGACTAACATACAGTATATAACACAGGTCTACAGTGATGGGGGAATCCACAGGGAACAACCCTGGCCGTTTCGTTTCACTCTCTGAATGAGAGAGAGCTTCATTGACTAACATACAGTATATAACACAGGTCTACATTGATGGGGGAATCCACAGGGAACAACCCTGGCCGTTTCGTTTCACTCTCTGAATGAGAGAGAGCTTCATTGACTAACATACAGTATATAACACAGGTCTACAGTGATGGGGGAATCCACAGGGAACAACCCTGGCCGTTTCGTTTCACTCTCTGAATGAGAGAGAGCTTCATTGACTAACATACAGTATATAACACAGGTCTACAGTGATGGGGGAATCCACAGGGATCAACCCTGGCCGTTTCGTTTCACTCTCTGAATGAGAGAGAGCTTCATTGACTAACATACAGTATATAACACAGGTCTACAGTGATGGGGGAATCCACAGGGAACAACCCTGGCCGTTTCGTTTCACTCTCTGAATGAGAGAGAGCTTCATTGACTAACATACAGTATATAACACAGGTCTACAGTGATGGGGGAATCCACAGGGAACAACCCTGGCCGATTCGTTTCACTCTCTGAATGAGAGATAGCTTCATTGACTAACATACAGTATATAACACAGGTCTACAGTGATGGGGGAATCCACAGGGAACAACCCTGGCCGTTTCGTTTCACTCTCTGAATGAGAGAGAGCTTCATTGACTAACATACAGTATATAACACAGGTCTACAGTGATGGGGGAATCCACAGGGAACAACCCTGGCCGTTTCGTTTCACTCTCTGAATGAGAGAGAGCTTCATTGACTAACATACAGTATATAACACAGGTCTACAGTGATGGGGGAATCCACAGGGAACAACCCTGGCCGTTTCGTTTCACTCTCTGAATGAGAGAGAGCTTCATTGACTAACATACAGTATATAACACAGGTCTACAGTGATGGGGGAATCCACAGGGAACAACCCTGGCCGTTTCGTTTCACTCTCTGAATGAGAGAGAGCTTCATTGACTAACATACAGTATATAACACAGGTCTACAGTGATGGGGGAATCCACAGGGAACAACCCTGGCCGTTTCGTTTCACTCTCTGAATGAGAGAGAGCTTCATTGACTAACATACAGTATATAACACAGGTCTACAGTGATGGGGGAATCCACAGGGAACAACCCTGGCCGTTTCGTTTCACTCTCTGAATGAGAGAGAGCTTCACTGACTAACATACAGTATATAACACAGGTCTACAGTGATGGGGGAATCCACAGGGAACAACCCTGGCCGTTTCGTTTCACTCTCTGAATGAGAGAGAGCTTCATTGACTAACATACAGTATATAACACAGGTCTACAGTGATGGGGGAATCCACAGGGAACAACCCTGGCCGTTTCGTTTCACTCTCTGAATGAGAGAGAGCTTCATTGACTAACATACAGTATATAACACAGGTCTACAGTGATGGGGGAATCCACAGGGAACAACCCTGGCCGTTTCGTTTCACTCTCTGAATGAGAGAGAGCTTCATTGACTAACATACAGTATATAACACAGGTCTACAGTGATGGGGGAATCCACAGGGAACAACCCTGGCCGTTTCGTTTCACTCTCTGAATGAGAGAGAGCTTCACTGACTAACATACAGTATATAACACAGGTCTACAGTGATGAAGGAATCCACAGGGAACAACCCTGGCCGTTTCATTTCACTCTCTGAATGAGAGAGAGCTTCATTGACTAACATACAGTATATAACACAGGTCTACAGTGATGGGGGAATCCACAGGGAACAACCCTGGCCATTTCGTTTCACTCTCTGAATGAGAGAGAGCTTCATTGACTAACATACAGTATATAACACAGGTCTACAGTGATGGGGGAATCCACAGGGAACAACCCTGGCCGTTTCGTTTCACTCTCTGAATGAGAGAGAGCTTCATTGACTAACATACAGTATATAACACAGGTCTACAGTGATGGGGGAATCCACAGGGAACAACCCTGGCCGTTTCGTTTCACTCTCTGAATGAGAGAGAGCTTCATTGACTAACATACAGTATATAACACAGGTCTACAGTGATGGGGGAATCCACAGGGAACAACCCTGGCCGTTTCGTTTCACTCTCTGAATGAGAGAGAGCTTCACTGACTAACATACAGTATATAACACAGGTCTACAGTGATGGGGGAATCCACAGGGAACAACCCTGGCCGTTTCGTTTCACTCTCTGAATGAGAGAGAGGTTCATTGACTAACATACAGTATATAACACAGGTCTACAGTGATGGGGGAATCCACAGGGAACAACCCTGGCCGTTTCGTTTCACTCTCTGAATGAGAGAGAGCTTCACTGACTAACATACAGTATATAACACAGGTCTACAGTGATGGGGGAATCCACAGGGAACAACCCTGGCCGTTTCGTTTCACTCTCTGAATGAGAGAGAGCTTCATTGACTAACATACAGTATATAACACAGGTCTACAGTGATGGGGGAATCCACAGGGAACAACCCTGGCCGTTTCGTTTCACTCTCTGAATGAGAGAGAGCTTCACTGACTAACATACAGTATATAACACAGGTCTACAGTGATGGGGGAATCCACAGGGAACAACCCTGGCCGTTTCGTTTCACTCTCTGAATGAGAGAGAGCTTCATTGACTAACATACAGTATATAACACAGGTCTACAGTGATGGGGGAATCCACAGGGAACAACCCTGGCCGTTTCGTTTCACTCTCTGAATGAGAGAGAGCTTCACTGACTAACATGCAGTATATAACACAGGTCTACAGTGATGGGGGAATCCACAGGGAACAACCCTGGCCGTTTCGTTTCACTCTCTGAATGAGAGAGAGCTTCACTGACTAACATACAGTATATAACACAGGTCTACAGTGATGGGGGAATCCACAGGGAACAACCCTGGCCGTTTCGTTTTACTCTCTGAATGAGAGAGAGCTTCATTGACTAACATACAGTATATAACACAGGTCTACAGTGATGGGGGAATCCACAGGGAACAACCCTGAGCTTCATTGACTAACATACAGTATATAACACAGGTCTACAGTGATGGGGGAATCCACAGGGAACAACCCTGAGCTTCATTGACTAACATACAGTTCTACTGCTGTATTTTCCTATACAGCTTTACAATTCAGATTGTTTTGGAATCCGACACTCTCCAGTTTGAAGAGAGATTTACATTTTAGAACATTCTGGACTTTTTCCTTTTTGGTAATTTTGAACATCTCAACAGGTGGAATCAACACCTCCTGTTCTCCCAACACTGGGTAGGACTTGAGATGTGCTCCTGCACATGTCTTTATTTCAAAGCAGGACTTCTCTCCAAATGATTGACTAATTCTCTTGTCAAGAGAGCTCGAGGCAAAGAAGCCGAATCTTATTAGTTGGTTAACTTCACCTGCAAACTCCATGTTGGTTCTCCAGTATGTGGTGTGACAGCCCTGTTGGTTTTCTTTCAGGAGGCGAATGGCGTCAGTCAGCAGGAAGTGGGGAGTGGAACTGGAAGGAGGTTGTGTACTCTGTTCTACTCGTCCGGACTGCTTGGTTGAACACTGGGTACATCTTAGTTTGACCCCCTGTGTAAGCACAGATAGCCTTGATATGATCATGTGGAAGTTTGTCTTTAGAATTCTACTTGGACTTGTGCTTTTGTAATCGCTGTTTCCCATATTTTGCACATCTTTCTGCCTTCACCCAGGCTTGTTTGAAGATCCCTACTTTGCTAATTTCATGTTCCAGATATTCCTTCTGCACCTTGTTGTACATTTGTTCAGTGCAGCCGTTATACATGTCGTCAACAGAGTCAGGGACCATGTCTAAGGGTATGCTGGAATTGAGCAGGCTGATGGAGAATAACCTTCAGAGAATATGGAGGGGAAAACATCCCAAAAAACAAGAGGAATTGTTTATGAAAATGTTAAACTGTAGCCACTTTGGTCACAGATGAACTATAGCACGACCATATGCTGGTAATACCCTTTCATATCACGGTTCTCATCTCACAATCCTATAGTTCTACAGAACAAACAGAAGTTGATCCTGGATTGTGGGCAATGCTGAAAAGGCCCATGTGCTAAAACACTTCCAGAAGTAATCTTCTAGTTCCATGTTCCAGATTGAGAGATCCTCTTACCATCGTGGCTTCCACACCCAGAGTCCAAACATGGAAGACACACAGCACAGCAAAGGTTAGGATGTTGTCTCTCCCCATGACTTCAACAGCACCTGTAGTAAAACAACATGTAGAGGAGACAAATACCAATCAGCATAACAATACAAAAACATGATACAACATAGCTTTGATATCATTCCCTTTTAATAAATAAGAAACTGGGACTAACTGCATTAGCACCATATAGGAGCTGATAGTAAATTCAAACATACTGGCAATCATTATATTCATTATCAAAATAGCTTATAATGATCTGGTAGTTGAACTTACCAGACTGGAGCAGAGGTTGAGGTTGAGAAAAACAACAGAGGTTGTTTTGTATTGTTCAGCTTCAGGACTTGTGTTTTGCAAACTGTCTGATAAGATCTACTTAAACCTGGTGAGAGAAATTACTTTACAAACAGACATAACCACAAACCATATTCCCACACTGAAGCACCAAGATAATACGTTAACAAAGTCATGCAGACCTTGTGCGGTCAGTCAGTTGTCATGGTCACAGTCTCTCAGGTTGTGTGACTGGTAATAACCTCACTGGATGAGATCCAGGATGTTCCAGTAGCACTTCGGAGTTGGCAGCATAAACATATCTGGAACTCATCCAGTGATGTCATTACCAGTCACACAACCTGAGAGACTGTGACCATGACAACTGACTGACCACATGGTGCAGGGTTGACTACTAGCTGTTTCCCTCTAACAGGTATCTTTTTCTGATGTTTTTTTCCCCTCAGAACCCAGACTAAAGTTTGAGACCCTCTTGAAGGTGTGAAATAGTCACTATCAGCCTGAGTTTAATGTAAACCACAACCACAATACAAACAACCTGACAAAGATAAATGTCATTCAGACTCCCAGATGTAACTATGCAGGTGTCATCATTACCATATAAGATACTTATCATTATTTCCGTCTCTTAGAGATATTCTGTTTTATAGTGGTGTCAAAGTAGCAGTTAGTGTCAAAGTAGCGTGTGGATAGACAGTAGATGTTATGACAGTTAACCTGTGGATAGACAGTAGATGTTATGACAGTTAACCTGTGGATAGACAGTAGATGTTATGACAGTTATCCTGTGGATAGACAGTAGATGATATGACAGTTATCCTGTGGATAGACAGTAGATGTTATGACAGTTAACCTGTGGATAGACAGTAGATGTTATGACAGTTCACTGCCACCAGATGGCCTCTGTTGTCTCTGCCAGTCAACAAGATGGCTGCTGAAAGATTCCTTCATAACCAAGTCCCGCCCCCTCTCTCTCCTCCAACCCCACTCATGATGTTGGCCACGTTCCAGGCTGACTACATTGAAGTCACCTGCCAGATCTCACAACTCCTCGATTGTATCATATACATCATATGGTATAGCAATCTGATGCCCATTTGTTGCTGCGTGCAACTCAACTGCAATATAGTCGGCCAGGAACGAGACATCTCTCCTCGTTGTGGTTGACAGATTGAACAGTACTGAGCTCTGACCTCACAGATACAGGAAACTACTAACCCTGCTGCTGCTCTACTTCCCTTTGACAGAAACTGTTTCCTCTCTCTCTGGTTTTCTAGCCTATTTGTTCATGTTTGGCCTCAAGTCTATTTCAAAGCCATGACTAAGTGTTACTTCTCTGTGAAACTATGTCTATAACTATGACTCATTTTAAAGTCAACAATAGGTTTTCTATATTGTCCTACCTGCATGAAAGTGGAATGACAGTGTTGATCTGTTTAGCCACATAGCTTTTAGCTTTAGCTTCCTATTTGAGACGTTAGTTGCTAAGGGGTGCAACTGCTACTGCTTACCATTTTAAACCAATCAGAGAACAACCTGAGAACTAGTGGAGTTGCTTTTTAATGAGATGTAATATATATCTTCTGTAGATTTACACCAGATTTACACATGGTGGGTAAAGAGGACAGAAGATATAATATTGCTCAATGCTTTTCTTTGCTGGTTTTAAGTTCTAGTGCACATGACAACAAATCAGAACTTACGACCAGAGATGTCATGCCCATAGGGGAAACAGGGCATGTGTCCCCTCACATTTGTCCTTTAAAAAAATACATACAGTACATTTGGAAAGTATTCAGACCCCTTGACTTTTTCCACATTATGTTACGTTACAGCCTTATTCTAAAATGGATTAAAAATATATATATTCCTCGTCAATCTACACACTATACCCATACGGACAAACAAAAAATGGGGTTTTGAAAATTTTGCAAATATATGAAAAATAACAACTGAAATATCACATTGACATAAGTATTCAGACCTTTTACTCAGTACTTTGTTGAAGCACCTTTGGCAGCGATTACAGCCTCGAGTCGTTTTGGTTAGGATGCTACAAGCTTGGCACACCTGTATTTGGGGAGTTTCTCCCATTCTTCTCTGCAGATCCTCTCAAGCTCTGACAGGTTGGATGGGGAGCGTCACTCCACAGATATTTTCAGGTCTCTCCAGAGATGTTAGATCGGGTTCAAGTCGGGGCTCTGGCTGGCCCCGACAGAGACAGGTCCCGAAGCCACTCCTGCATTGTCTTGGCTGTGTGCTTAGTGTCATTGTCCTGTTGGAAGATTAACCTTCACTCCAGTATGAGGCCCTAAGCACTCAGGAGCAGGTTTTCATCAAGGATCTCTCTGTTGCTCCGTTCAGGTTTCCCTCAATACTGACTAGTCTCCCAGTCCCTGCCCCTGAAGAATATCTCCACAGCATGATGCTGCCACCACCATGCTTCACCGTAGGGGTGGTGCCAGGTTTCCTCCAGACGTGACGGTTGGCATTCAAGCCAAAGAGTTCAATCTTGGTTTCATCATGACAGAGAATCTTGTTTCGCATTGTCTGAGAGTCCTTTAGGTGCCTTTTGGCAAACTCCAAGCGGGCTGTCATGTGCCTTTTACTGAGGAGTGACTTCCATCTGGCCTGACTGGTGGAGTGCTGAAGAGATGGTTGTGCTTCTGGAAGGTTCTCCCATCTCCACAGAGGAACTCTAGAGCTCTGTCAGAGTGACCATCGGGTTCTTGGTCACCTCCCTGACCAAGGCCCTTCTCCTCGATTGCTCAGTTTGGCTAGGCAACTCGCTCTAGGAAGAATCCTGGTGGTTCTAAACTTATATGATGGACGCCACTGTGTTCTTGGGGACATTCAATGGTCCAGACATTTTTTGGTACCCTTCCCCAGATCTGTGCCTCAGCACAATCCTGTCTTGGAGCTCTACGGACAATTCCTTCAACCTCGTGGCTTGGTTTTTGCTCTGACATGCACTGTCAACTGAGGGGCCTTATATAGACAGGTGTGTGCCTTTCCAAATCATGTCCAATCAATTGAATTTACCACAGGTGGACTCCAATAAAGTTGTAGAAACACCTCAAGGATGATCAATGGAAACAGGATGCACCGGAGCTCAATTTCGAGTCTCATAGAAGGGGTCTGAATACTTATGTAAATAAGGTATTTCAGTTTTTTACTTGTAATACATTTGCAAACATTTCTAAAAACCTGTTTTCTCTTTGTCATTATGGAGCATTGTGTGTAGATTGATGAGGATTTAAAACATATTTATTTACAATAAGGCTGTATCGTAACAAAATGATGAAGAAGTCAAGGGTCTGAATACTTCGCGAAGGCACTGTATATATTTGTTTTTTCTCTCTGTAAAACTATTAGTTAATGGCTGCAGCCTGTTTTCAATATAATTGGTCTGGAATGAGACCATTCTCTCCTCGTTGTTGTTGATAGATTGAGTGGTATTAAGCTCTGACCTCACAGACATAGGAAAATACTAACCCTGCTACTGTTCTCCCCCCCCCATCCCCCTCCCTCTCCCCCCCCCCCTACCCCCCCCCCCCCCCCCCCCCCCCCTCCTCCTACCTCCCTCACTCGCTACAATTAATTTCAAAGCCATGACTCAGTGTCATTACTTTGTACATCTACTGTACGTTGAATAATGGGTGAAGAACGACCACGTTATCAACTATCTCACTCAGATGGGATGAATGAAGCTTCAGGTTATCTTTGGCTATTTCTTTATTTAAATCAGAGTATCTTTGTAGCCCATTGTAATTATAACCTGAGAACAAACACATTTTCTTCAAGTGAGATGAAATTCATCTCTTTATAATGGATGTGTAGGTAGTGGATAAATAGGACAGGAGATGTAATATTGCTGAATGCTTTTCATTATAGGTTTTTAGCTAAAGCTGCAGTGCACATGACAACAAATGCCAATTCACTGGCAGAAGAAAGGTTAACAGTCTAAGCAAACAATGTGGGAAACACTTACAACAGGACAGATCTGACAATCTGAAAGTAGGAAAAGCTCCGCTAATGTTTTCTGTATTTCCTGTATTTGTGGGAGGAGCGACGGTGGATGGGGAAGCCAGGTGTTGCACTAAAAACTGCATTTCATATTTGACTGAAAGCAAAACAGCTGTGTTGCTGTTTTGATTTTACTCTCCTTGGAGTGGTCGAACCATCTGGCATTTCAGGTCACTTTTTCCTTTCTTAGTACTCTGCAATTTGTAGACGACGTCACACCAGAGGTCTTTCTTGTCTTTTCTCTTCAGCACCTCTGTAATTCTGAACACCTCGTAGGGAGGAATCAGCACCTCCTTCTCATGAGCCATCTGAGATGCGTACTCCCCCAGCGGGGCACCAAAGTAGGTGGTGATCTCAAAACAGGAGCGATTTCCAAAGCGTTCACCTGCGATTTTCTTGTCTAAAGAGCTCGAGGTGAACTGTCCGAATCGCATTTCAGTATTTCGGACTCCGTGGAAAGACACGTTGGTTCCTCGGAAGGTTTGGAAACGCTTATTTTTCTTGTTCAGGATTCGTAAAGCATTGGTCAGAAGGAAGTGCAGGGAGTGGTACTGGAATGTTGTGGTGTAGCTCTTCTTTTGGGTGCGAGTGGCCTCGTTGAATGACTTGAACATTTGGGAGTATTCAGTCACATACACCTGGATTGCCAGGGAATAGATTTTAGACAGTGCTCTTTTCTGTTTCGGTTTGTAACGGGCCTCAGCATCGGTCCAAGCCTGGTTGAAATCTTTGTTTTTTAGTCTCTCCGTTTTCAGGTAATAGTTAAGCACCTTCCTGAACATCTTATCCTCACAGCCCTTGTAGGAGTCATCAACAGAGTCTGGAGCCATGTTTAAAGGGATGTTGGATTTTAGACCATGCAGAGGGAGACTGACCTTTAGTGAAAGGAAGAGAGAAAAATAGACAAACAGGTATGACACAAGAAAATGCAAATAAAATGATGATGAGAGACAAAATGTAAGGCTGGCCATCAGTCATAATGTCATCACAAACTTTGTCCATACTAAACTTGTGCCTGTTATTTTGATAATTGAATCGCTCTCTCGCTCGTATTCAAATGCACTCAAAATAGTGTTCTATCTTACCATCTTTGTATCCACACCCGGAGTCCAAACATGGAAGACACACAGCACAGCAAAGGTTAGGATGTTGTCTCTCTCCATGACTTCAGCAGCACCTGTAGTAAAACAACATGTAGAGGAGACAAATACCAATCAGCATAACAATACAAAAACATTATACAACATAGCGTTGATATGATCAACTATTTAAACATTGATAGGAGTCACTGCAATGCCACCATTTAATGAAGCCGTATCATGCAGAGATTACAATGAGGTTTACGGTGTCTGATAGCTGGACTTACCAGACTGGAGCACGATAGAGGTTGTTTTGTATTGTTCAGCTTCAGGATGTGTTTTTGCAGACGGTCTGCCAAGATCTACTTATACCTGGTCAGAGATCTGACTTTACAAGCAGACATGACCACAAATCCTGTTCCCACACTGAAGCACCAAGCGAATACGTGAACAAAGTCATGCAGATCTTCATGTCTGCAAATGTACACATGCATGAGGATGTACACAGCTCTACCTTGGTTCACCACAGGGCCATTTTCAACTAAAAGTGACGCTTCTGAGAAAGGGTTAACGTTCCCCCTTTCTGTCTTTCTGACGCTCCCCTCGACCCCAAGTCTACCACTGCACCGTGTGGTCAGTTGTCATGGTCACAGTCTGTCAGGTTGTGTGACTGGTAATGACATCACTGGATGAGTTCCATACATTTCTCAGTAACACATAGGATTTCCATCTCTTCGAGATATTCTGTATTATAGTGGTGTCAAAACAACAGTTATAGTGTCAAAGTAACCTGTGGATAGACAGTAGATGTTATGACATTAACCTGTGGATAGACAGTATATGATATGACAGTTAACCTGTGGATAGACAGTAGATGTTATGACAATTAACCTGTGGAAAGACAGTAGATTTTATGACAGTTAACCTGTGGATAGACAGTAGATGTTATGACAATTAACCTGTGGAAAGACAGTAGATTTTATGACAGTTAACCTGTGGATAGACAGTAGATGTTATGACAATTAACCTGTGGAAAGACAGTAGATTTTATGACAGTTAACCTGTGGATAGACAGTAGATGTTATGAGAGTTAACCTGTGGATAGACAGTAGATGTTATGACAGTTAACCTGTGGATAGACAGTAGATGTTATGACAATTAACCTGTGGAAAGACAGTAGATTTTATGACAATTAAACTGTGGATAAAAAGTCGATGTTATGACAGTTAACCTGTGGATAGACAGTAGATGTTATGACAGTTAACTGCCACCCTTTTGGCCACGTTCCAGGCTGACTACATTGAAGTCACCTGCCAGATCTCACATCTCCTGGATTACTGTTTAACATATCAGTTAACCACATCATATGGTATAGCGATTTGATGCTCACTTGTCGTAGCGTCAAACTCAACAGCAATATAGTTGGCCTGGAACGAGACCGTTCTCTCCTTGTTGTGGTTGATAGATTCAGCATTACTGAGCTCTGACATCAGACACAGGAAACTACTAACCCTGACAGTGTTGATCAGATTAGCCACAGAGCTTTTAGCTTCCTATTTGAGACGTTAGTTGCTAAGGGGTGCTACTGCTGCTGCTTACAATTTTAAACCAATCAGAGAACAACCTGAGAACTAGTGGAGTTGCTTTTTAATGAGATGTAATATATATCTTCTGTAGATTTACACCAGATTTACACATGGTGGGTAAAGAGGACAGGAGATGTAATATATATCTTCTGTAGATTTACACCAGATTTACACATGGTGGGTAAAGAGGACAGGAGATGTAATATATATCTTCTGTAGATTTACACCAGATTTACACATGGTGGGTAAAGAGGACAGGAGATGTAATATATATCTTCTGTAGATTTACACCAGATTTACACATGGTGGGTAAAGAGGACAGGAGATATAATATATATCTTCTGTAGATTTACACCAGATTTACACATGGTGGGTAAAGAGGACAGGAGATGTAATATATATCTTCTGTAGATTTACACCAGATTTACACATGGTGGGTAAAGAGGACAGGAGATGTAATATATATCTTCTGTAGATTTACACCAGATTTACACATGGTGGGTAAAGAGGACAGGAGATGTAATATTACCAAATGTTTTTTTACACACATTCTAGTGCACATGACAACAAAACAGAACGTACCATCAGAAGCGTCATGGGGCACGTGCATCCTCACATTTGTCCTGTAAAAACATATAGATATACAGTACCAGTCCAAAATGTGGGTACACCTACTCTTTATTTGGACTATTTTCTACATTGACGAATAATGGTGAAGACATCAACACTACGAAATAATCATGTACATATAGTAACAAAAAAAAAGTGTTAAACAAATCAAAATATATTTTATATTTGAGATTCTTCAAAGAAGCCAACCTTGGCCTTGATGACAGCTTTGCACACTCATGTGTGTATGTATGGTCAAAAGACTATACCTCTCCCACGTCTAGCTAGGACTCCCTCCCACCTGAAGGCCCAACTTCCTGCCTTCCTGCCTTTATCCCATCACTAACACACTTACCACAGTACGATGAATAGATACAACAGGGAGAGCCAAAAACTAAGGTGCACTAATAACAAGGGAATATATCTCAATCAGGTAATCACATAAATCATTAGGGTACATACCTAATATTTCATCACATACATTCATATTTCATACATACATATATATATATATATATATATATATATATATATATATATATATATATATATATATATATATGTATATATGTACAGTGCCTTGCGAAAGTATTCGGCCCCCTTGAACTTTGCGACCTTTTGCCACATTTCAGGCTTCAAACATAAAGATATAAAACTGTATTTTTTTGTGAAGAATCAACAACAAGTGGGACACAATCACGAAGTGGAACGACATTTATTGGATATTTCAAACCTTTTTAACAAATCAAAAACGGAAAAATTGGGCGTGCAAAATTATTCAGCATTATTCCGGTAAAGACAATAACGATTCTCCTTCTTAAATGTTATCGTTTATTTATGTATTAGGGTACCGAAGGTTGGATAATAAACGGTGTTAGACTTGTTTGGAGAGGTTTGTTGGTAACATTTGGGATTAATTTTGTATGCATTTTGAAGGAGGGAAACCGGTGGATTATTGAATGAAGCGCGCCAGCTTAACTGAGTTTAATTGAACAAAATGACCATGTGTGATGTAGCTGGGCCCTTTTGGAGTGCCAACAGAAGAGGATATTCAAAGGTAAGGCATTTATTTTATCGCTATTTCTGACTTTCGTGGCGCACCTGCCTGGTTGAAAAATGTTTTTCATGCTTTTGTATGCAGGGCGCCGACCTCAGATAATCACATGGTGTGCTTTCGCCCTAAAGCCTTTTTGAAGCTTCATTTTGATGTAGGACACTTGTATTTTCATGAATATTAAATATTTATATTTCTGTAATTTTAATTTCGCGCTCTGCAATTTCACCTGATGTTGTCGAGGTGTCCCGCTAGCGGATCGCCTAGCCATAACCGGTTTAAAGTAATGGGTTAAATTACCAGAGATTCTCACATGGCACTTATGTTGTATTACTGGACTATATCAGCCAATATGCTAGGTGTAGTTTGAAGAGAGCAGAGTTAGAGAGACTTGTACTTTCTCTTGCAATATTTTTAAAGCCTACCATTTAGGAGTGGGAAGATTCCCAGCAGGGTCAGACAGCCAGGGAAGACCAGTGTATGGAGCTCAGGTGCATTTTGCAGTATATTCAGTGAATGTTTCATCTTGAACTGACGGGAAGACCAACAGTAGCTTAATGACAACAGCTTAAACTTAAAGCTACAGTCTGGGATCTGGGAAATGATTGAACCATTTATTATTTTCTTGGATAATGTAATGTATAAATGTACTCCAAAGTCATTCTTTGTCATGCCTAATTTTTACTCCTGAACCTGTATAAGCACACATCAGCAACACCTGATCTGGTGCTGTGATTATCAAACTTTTATAAGGTCTGGATGCTTTATATGGAATACTGTATGCCTAAAGGAGTCTGTATTGAAAACATGCCCACGTCAGGGGAGATATATATATAGGCTGGGCTGCTCAGTCCTGGCCCTGGGGGTCTGCTGTACTGTTGTCACTCTGGACTTGGCCCAACACACCTCAAACCAACAATGAATGTTTCACTAAGATCCTAAAGCTGAGTGGGGTGTGTTGGGTTGGTGCGCTACAGGGCCGTGGACCCCTAGGGGCAGGACAGGGTGACCCAGCTATATTGTGTGCAACTAAAAAGAGCTCTACAGTACTATTAAGCCTATGATATGAATTATATAGAGGGTGTACTGTTTCTGTGTGTTAATTTGTAGGTGTATGTGTGTTTTCATTCAACTTTTATTTAATGAAGCTTCCAGTTAAGGACTTGTGAGGTGTCTATATACATGTATATACACTAAACACATTTTATGTACACAGTATATTTTACAATAGTTGATTTTTGTTTGTTTTTAGTTCCAGCCTTCAGCTCCTCACAACCCCTCCCATCTGTCTCTGAACACCATCCAGTTCCTATTTGCCATATGTGTCAAATCGGAGGGTCTGCTGTCCGGACCTCTGCCAGTCTCTATGGGGGTGCCACAGGGTTCAATTCTTGGACAGACTCTCTTCTCTGTAAACATCAATGATGTCGCTCTTGCTGCTGGTGAGTCACTGATCCACCTCTACGCAGACGACACCATTCTGTATACTTCTGGCCCTTCTTTGGACACTGCGCTAACAACCCTCCAAACGAGCTTCAATGTCATACAACTCTCCTTCCATGCCCTCCAATTGACAACTACAAATACCTAGGTGTCTGGTTAGACTGTAAACTCTCCTTCCAGACTCACATCAAACATCTCCAATCCAAAGTGAAATCTAGAATTGGCTTCCTATTTCGCAACAAAGCATCCTTCACTCATGCTGCCAAACATACCCTTGTAAAACTGAACATCCTACCAATCCTCGACTTCGGCGATGTCATTTACAAAATAGCCTCTAATACCCTACTCAACAAATTGGATGCAGTCTATCACAGTGCCATCCGTTTTGTCACCAAAGCCCCATATCTTTCTTTGGCCGCCTCTACTTCCAGTTCTCTGCTGCCAATGACTGGAACGAACTACAAAAATCTCTGAAACTGGAAACACTTACCTCCCTCACTAACTTTAAGCACCAGCTGTCAGAGCAGCTCACAGATTACTGCACCTGTACATAGCCCACCTATAATTTAGCCCAAACAACTACCTCTTTCCCTACTGCATTTATTTTAATTTTAATTTATTTATTTATTTACTTTTCTCCTTTGCACCCCATAATTTTTATTTCTACTTTGCACATTCTTCCACTGCAAATCTACCATTCCAGTGTTTTACTTGCTATATTGTATTTACTTTGCCACCATGGTCTTTTTTTGCCTTTACCTCCCTTATCTCACCTCATTTGCTCATATCGTATTTAGACTTATTTTCTACTGTATTATTGATTGTATGTTTGTTTTACTCCATGTGTAACTCTGTGTTGTTGGATGTGTCAAACTGCTTTGCTTTATCTTGGCCAGGTCGCAATTGTAAATGAGAACTTGTTCTCAACTTGCCTACCTGGTTAAAAAAAGGTGAAATAAATAAAAATATATTTGATCAACTGTGCTGTGATGTTTCACAAATCTTCTGAACCTTTCTATTCTCATAGATTCTACATATTGTAAACAAAAAATGAGTTTTAATATATTATTGATTGATTGACAATGACTTTTTAAATCGCCCAGCAGTGCTATTTGCAGAGGAGGACATAACTTTCCAGGGGGCCTGGAGGTCCTCCCATTTCTAAGGGCATCTCAGTCACATTTCCTGTATTTCTACACAATCTAATATGACCCACGGCCCTTCTAGACATCTCTATTTAAAACAACAAACAGTAAGCAAAAATGGCTGCAGTCATCAATCTAGGTGAGAGATTATTTCATATGCCATAGGGGCAGAAAATTGTCCTCATGGAGAGTTTCAGAACTGTGTGTGCAGGGTTTTACTCCAGCCCTGCTTTAACACATCCGATTCAAAGTAGTTAGTACCTTGATACTGTTTGTAGAATCAGGTGATAAGCTAATTTCCTGACGATGGCTTATCACTCTTCATACTTGGTGACTTCATCTCCCGATGTCTGCCTTCCATTAATTTCTACTTAACTCTTTCTTTCCCCTCTTTTGACAACTCACAAGGCAGGCAATACACTTGACCCCACCCTTCCCCAGTCCCACTCACAAGGCAGGCAATACGCTTGACCTCATCTTTACTAGAGTCTGTTCGCCTCCTAATCTCACTGCAACCCCCCTCCAGGTCTCTGTTCTCCTCCTAATCTCACTGCAACCCTCCAGGTCTCTGTTCTCCTCCTAATCTCACTGCAACCCTCCAGGTCTCTGATCACTACTTTGTTTCCTTTTCTGTCTCCCTTTCCTCCAACCCTAACCACTCAGCACCTATCTAGATGGTCATGTGCCGTCTCAATCTTCATTCTCTCTCTCTCTCTCTCTCTCTCTCTCTCTCTCTCTCTCTCTCTCTCTCTCTCTCTCTCTCTCTACTCTCTCCTCTTCTATCCTATCATATCTCCCTTCTGCAAAATACTTCTACCGCATTTTCCTGATTCTGACTCTTCGACCCTAAACTCCTCCCTTTCCGCATCCTATGATTTACACTGTCCCTTTTCTCCCCTCCTGCTCCGTGGCTGAGTGACTCATTGAGAGCTTACAGAACAGGGCTGCGGGCAGCTGAGCAAAAATGAAGGAAAACATCACTTCCGGAGGACCTATCATCCTTTCACTCACTCCTCTATACCTTCTCTTCCTCTGTATCTGATGCCACATTTTATCACTCTAAATGTGAAGTTTCTGATTCTCTAACCCTAGGAAACTCTTTTCCACGCCCTCCCTCCATCTCTGAGGAGGACTTTGTCAACCACTTTTAAAAGAAGGTTAATGACATCCGCTCCTCATTCACTCAGCCAATTGAGTCCTATGGCCCCACTCACACAGAACTCTTTCTCCCCTTACTCTCCAGATGAAATCATGTGACTAGTGCGGTCCGGTAGACCGACAACCTGCCCACCTGACCCCAGCCTCTCCTACCCGCTCCAGCCCATATCAGGAGACCTTCTCCCATTCCTCACTTCCCTCATCTACTGGTCCCTGACCACTGGTCCCCTCTGACTTCAAAATGGCCAGAGTTGCTCCCCTCCTCAAGAAACCAACACTCGACCACTCTGACATCTAAAACTATGATATTAATTCCCGAAACACTTGAGCATACTGTCTCTGACCAACTCTATTACTATCTTTCTCTTAATAATCTTCTTGACCCTAACCAGTCAGGCTTTAAGATGGTTCACTCAACTGAGACTGCGCTTCTCTGTGTCACGGAGGCTCTCCGCTCTGCCAAAGCTGACTCTCTCTCTCCTCTGTTCTCATCCTCCTAGATCTATCTACTGCCTTTGACAATGTGGACCATCATATCCTCTTCTCCACCCTCTCAGGGCTGGGCGTCTAAGGCTCTGCACACTCTTGAACTCCTCCGACCAGGTGGAATGGAGAGGATCTGTGTCTGCACCATATACTCTCACTACTGCTGTCTCCCAGAGCTAGGTTCTAGGTTAAAATGTGTTAGAGCAGGGCTGGAACAAAAGCCTGCATACACAGTAGCTCTCCAAGAGGAGGGTTCTCCACCTCTGGTGTAAAAGGATACAAAACAGTAGCTCTCCAGGAGGAGGGTTGTCCACCTCTGGTGTAAAAGGATACAAAACAGTAGCTCTCCAAGAGGAGGGTTGTCCACCTCTGGTGTAAAAGGATACAAAACAGTAGTTCTCCAAGAGGAGGGTTGTCCACCTCTGGTGTAAAAGGATACAAAACAGTAGTTCTCCAAGAGGAGGGTTGTCCACCTCTGGTGTAAAAGGATACAAAACAGTAGTTCTCCAAGAGGAGGGTTGTCCACCTCTGGTGTAAAAGGATACAAAACAGTAGTTCTCCAAGAGGAGGGTTGTCCACCTCTGGTGTAAAAGGATACAAAACAGTAGCTCTCCAATAGGAGGGTTCTCCACCTCTGGTGTAAAAGGATACAAAACAGTAGTTCTCCAAGAGGAGGGTTGTCCACCTCTGGTGTAAAAGGATACAAAACAGTAGTTCTCCAAGAGGAGGGTTGTCCACCTCTGGTGTAAAAGGATACAAAACAGTAGCTCTCCAGGAGGAGGGTTGTCCACCTCTGGTGTAAAAGAATACAAAACAGTAGCTCTCCAGGAGGAGGGTTGTCCACCTCTGGTGTAAAAGGATATAAAACAGTAGTTCTCCAGGAGGAGGGTTGTCCACCTCTGGTGTAAAAGGATACAAAACAGTAGTTCTCCAGGAGGAGGGTTCTCCACCTCTGGTGTAAAAGGATACAAAACCGTAGTTCTCCAGGAGGAGGGTTCTCCACCTCTTGTGTAAAAGGATACAAAACAGTAGTTCTCCAGGAGGAGGGTTCTCCACCTCTTGTGTAAAAGGATACAAAACAGTAGTTCTCCAGGAGGAGGGTTGTCCACCTCTGGTGTAAAAGGATACATTACCGTAGTTCTCCAGGAGGAGGGTTGTCCACCTCTGGTGTAAAAGGATACATTACCGCAGTTCTCCAGGAGGAGGGTTCTCCACCTCTGGTGTAAAAGGATACAAATAAACTTTCCTCTTCTTCACTTGCAGTTCGTGTGCTCTTTTTTACAGGTTTGCACTGTGGGTAGCATTGTAAACCCTGTCTCAGAGACATATATGGAATAGAACATACATTTGCATGAACTTCAGGCGTCTTTAAGATGCTGCATCTGTCTGCAAGGCAGTCACAGCCTCTCCTCAGTGCTTCTGAGAAATTACACTTATATAGAGAACCCGTCACACAAAAACAGACACACAAACACACATATACCCCCACACAGGCAGGAAACACCATACAGCTTCTGAGAATTGTTTGTTCATACTTCTTTCATACTGAGCTATGTGTGAACATGACTAACAGCAACACCACTGCTGATACTGAGAAAAGGTGTGTGTGCTTGCGTATTAGTACTGAGAGACCATTAAACGTCATAATCTTTCTCCTCTATTCAAGGACCAATAACCAAAATACCACTAATCAATCAATTGATTGATCGATCAGTCGATATGTCAACCAATCAATGAATCAACTATCAGGGAATAAGCAAAACAGCAAAAAGGCAAATCTTGAGGCCCCAAGTATACAATTAGGAGCCAATCAAGGACAGCAGAGGCGGGGCACCACCTGCTATGAGAATCCGCTGGTGATGGGTGACATGCCTGTGGGCCAATCAGGGCGGGGCACGTTGTGAAGATATGTCCATTGAGGTATGTGTATTACAGAATAAACCAGGTACCGCTTGTAGACTTCTTTCTCTGTTGGTCTCTACCCAGTTCTTATTGTCCTTTCTGATTTCCCTCTTATTGGAGACAAAATGTCTGGGGGGGGGTGTAAAGCAAGACAGTACAGTAAATATCCCCCCACCAGTCGGTAGTTTCCAGCATCAGTTTATTGGACAATTCAACTTGTGTCATGTTATATAACATCTTAATCAGTGGCCCATGTAATGTTGTATCTTCAGACTGTCTAAATGTAGTACAGTGAAAGTGATAACTAAAAGGATGAGACATACTGTAGTCAAGCTCAATGATTGACTTTATTCATTTTGCCACAAGCTGCAGAAGGTATATAAGTGCTTTAAAGTCTCCTATGGAGTCTGAAACACTATAATACAAACATCTTAATAATCACTATTTCTGGTAGTCAGGATGAGGTCTTCATGTAACATCCACCAATGAACCAATTAACGTAATACAATGAAAGCTTTAGACACTGAAAGCACGTTGTTTGGCTTCATTTACTTTAATTTACTTTAAGAAGGATAAGCAGCGTAGTTGTCAATGTTAGGTCAATCCTCTTTAGGGACAATGATTCAAGATCAAGATTGATTTTCTTAATTAATAGTTGGCTTGTCAAAAATGTTACAATTCGGGTTTCTCAGTGTGTTGATACTCTTTAGTTTGTACACAACATCAAACCAAAGGTTTTCATCATTTTCTTTCTTCAGCACGGCAGTAACTTTGAACACCTGGGCATGCTCTTGATGAGGTGGCGAATGGTCTCCTGAGGGATCTCCTCCCAGACCTGGACTAAAGCATCCGCCAACACCTGGACAGTCTGTGGTGCAACGTGGCGTTGGTGGATGGAGCGAGACATGATGTCCCAGATGTGCTCAATTGGAATCAGGTCTGGGGAACGGGCGGGCCAGTCCATAGCATCAATGCCTTCCTCTTGCAGGAACTGCTGACACACTCCAGCCACATGAGGTCTAGCATTGTCTTGCATTAGGAGGAACCCAGGGCCAACCGGACCAGCATATGGTCTCACAAGGGGTCTGAGGATCTCATCTCGGTACTTAATGGCAGTCAGGCTACCTCTGGCGAGCACATGGAGGGCTGTGCGGCCCCCCAAAGAAATGCCACCCCACACCATGACTGACCCACCGCCAAACCGGGTCATGCTGGAGGATGTTGCAGGCAGCAGAACATTTTCCACGGCGTCTCCAGGCTCTGTCACGTCTGTCACATGTGCTCAGTGTGAACCTTCTTTCATCTGTGAAGAGCACAGGGCGCCAGTGGCGAATTTGCCAATCTTGGTGTTCTCTGGCAAATGCCAAATGTCCGGCTGTAAGCAAAACCCCCACCTGTGGACGTTGGGCCCTCACACCACCCTCATGGAGTCTGTTTCTGACCGTTTGAGCAGACACATGCACATTTGTGGCCTGCTGGAGGTCATTTTGCAGGGCTCTGGCAGTGCTCCTCCTGCTCTTCCTTGCAGGTAGCGGTCCTGCTGCTGGGTTGTTGCCCTCCTACGGCCTCCTCCACGTATCCTAATGTACTGGCCTGTCTCCTGGTAGCGCCTCCATGCTCTGGACACTACGCTGACAGACAGATCCACAAGGTCTGCCATGAGAGGTGACTGTATAGTTCCCCTAAGGAAAAGCACCTTTAGTAAATCTGCATTCTCTGTGAGAGCTTCCCATGTCTGGAATACACTGCCATCAGACACACATAACTGCACCACATATCACACTTTCACAAAATGCTTGAAGACATGGCTAAAGGTCAATCAGATTTGTGAACATGGTCCCTAGCTGTGTGTTGCCGCTCTACATGTTGTCTGTTGTCTGTAGCTTGTGAGGTGTGGAAACACTTTGTTGCTTTTATGAATTTTGTCTTGCTGCTTTTTGTTTTATGCTGCTCTGTCTGTATGCTACGTCTTGCTTGTCCTATGATGCTCTGTCTGTATGCTATGTCTTGCTTGTTCTATGTTGCTATTGTCTATATTGTAATTGTTTTTAATAACCTGCCCAGGGACTGCGGTTGAAAATTAGCCGGCTGGCTAAAACCGGCACTTTTACTGAAATGTTGATTAATGTGCACTGTCCCTGTAAAAATAAAAATAAACTCAAACTCAGACACAGCAAACCTTCTTGCCACAGCTCGTATTGATGTTCCCTCCTGGATGAGCTGCACTACCTGAGTCACTTGTGTGGGTTGTAGACTCCGTCTCATGCTACCACTAGAGTGAAAGCACCGCCAGCATTCAAAAGTGACCAAAACATCAGCCAGGAAGCATAGGAACTGTGGTCACCACCTGCAGAACCACTCCTTTATTGGGGGTGTCTTGCTAATTGCCTATAATTTCCACCTGCTGTCTATTCCATTTGCACAACAGCATGTGAAATGTATTGTCAATCAGTGTTGCTTCCTAAGTGGACAGTTTGATTTCACAGAAGTGTGATTGACTTGGAGTTACATTGTGTTGTTTAAGTGTTCCCTTTATTTTTTTGAGCAGCGTATATTGGTCCAATGGCAAAATGTAATGGAGATCAGCAATCACAGAGCCTTGTTATACCACTGCTCTTAAGGTTATTTTCACAGTCCCTCCTCCTCTCTTGCTAAGAATAGGCACATGCGGGCACAAGTACTCATCAAACCACAAACACCAGCACACACAGACACATGTAGCCAAGCGGTTAAGAGCGTTGGTCCAGTCATCGAAAAGTTGCTGGCTTGAATCCAGTTGCCGGCAAGGTGTAAAAATCTGCCATTCTCCCCGGGATGCCGATGACGTCGATTAACGTAGGCCCCTGCATCTCTCTTATTCAGAAGGGTTAAATGTGTAAGACACATTTTGGTTGAATGTATTCAGCTATGCAACTGACAAGGTAACCCTTTTCCCTTCACATACTCACACACATAGTGTGGTGCCTAGTTGGGACAAAATTCTGTGGCCCCTGGAACAGGGTTTCCTACCCCTGGCCTAGTCTAAGCTTTGTCTGTGAATCATTCAATGAGTTAAATACTGCCCTCTTCTTCCCAGAATGCACCGCGTCTAGACTGAAGGCCTCTGGGTACATTAGTGTGTGTTTGGATTCAGTGGTCTCTCATGCCAGTGCCCAGGGTATGATTTAGACAGTTTCCCAATATTCTAATACTGCTGGTTATGGTTGTTTCCTTTCCTTCGTTATGACTGAGATGTGAGAGGTCTGCTACAGTAGGTTGATAGGGTTCCATCATGTTGCGTTAATATGGTGAGGTCTTTCAGATCTGTGGTAGTTACAAACTATAGGAGATAAGGAAAGGGGACAAGGAAAGGATGGAAGCAGATTGAAAGTATTGGAATGTGGCCTTAGTGTTTGGGAAAATATCTGCTGAATGTGGCAGGTTTATGCTGGAGTCCAGCCACTGTAGAGATGGCACCTAATCCACCAGAAAATATCTGTAGGTCACATTTTAATGCACAGACACAGGCAGGAAACACAAAATGGCTTTGTTCATACTTATTTCTTGCTGATCTATGTGTGAACATGACCAACACCAGCAACAACATTGTTGATACTGGAGTGCTGCAGGCACTTCATGTTTTTGATTTAACCAACCAGGAAGACCAGGTGTGTTGAATTTTGTCATTCACTTAACTGATCAATTAGCTCAGTTGGTCTGGTGTGGAGCCTAGTTGGAACAAAACCCTGCAGCACTCCATGAACAGGGTTGCTTACCGCTGGCCTAGGCTAAGCTTTGTCTGCCTATCATTCCTTTGGCTGGTTGAGTTAAATACTGTCCTCTACTGGCTGATGTGAGGAATGCACCTTTTCAAGACACTAAGGCCTCTGGGTACAATAGTGTGTGTTTGGTTTTCAGTGGTCTCTCCTGCCAGTATCCAGGGTATGATTTATACAGTATTCTAATAATGCTGGTTATGTTTGTTACCTTTCCTTTGAAATTACTGAGATGTGAGAGACCTGGTAGGTTGACAGTGTTCCATTCCTTTGTTATGACTGAGATGTGAGAGACCTGGTAGGTTGACAGTGTTCCATTCCTTTGTTATGACTGAGATGTGAGAGACCTGGTAGGTTGACAGTGTTCCATTCCTTTGTTATGACTGAGACGTGAGAGACCTGTTAGGTTGACAGTGTTCCATTCCTTTGTTATGACTGAGATGTGAGAGACCTGGTAGGTTGACAGTGTTCCATTCCTTTGTTATGACTGAGATGTGAGAGACCTGGTAGGTTGACAGTGTTCCATTCCTTTGTTATGACTGAGATGTGAGAGACCTGGTAGGTTGACAGTGTTCCATTCCTTTGTTATGACTGAGATGTGAGAGACCTGGTATGTTGACAGTGTTCCATTCCTTTGTTATGACTGAGATGTGAGAGACCTGGTAGGTTGACAGTGTTCCATTCCTTTGTTATGACTGAGATGTGAGAGACCTGGTAGGTTGATAGAGTTCCATCATATTGTGTTCATATGGTGTGGTCTTTCAGATCTGTGGTGGAGACAAGGAAAGGAGACAAGGAAAGGAAGGGATCTGGCCTTAGTGTTTGGAAACATTGCTGCTGAATGTGTGAAGTTTGTTGGAGGCCAGCCAATGTATAGATGGAAAAGAGATCAACATAGGTCACATTCTAACACACACACTCACCCAGGCATAACAACAGCAACACCACTATTGACACTGAGAAAAGGTGTGTGGGTGCGTGTGTGAATGCGTAACAGTACAGAAATACCCTTCAACATCATCATCATCCTTCCCCTCTAATCAGGGAATGATTCAGGCCTGGAATACTAATAGCCAATATACCCCTTTAATCTATCAACTGATTGATCGATTAGTCTATCAATCAACCAATCAATTAATGAACTTTTAGGGAATAAGGAAAACAGAACTATGGCAAACCTTGAGGCCCCTAGTATAAACTTCGGAGCCAATCATGGATTGCGGGTGGGTGGCCCCACCTGCTATGCAAATCAGCTGGTGATGTGTGACATGACTTTTGGCCAATCAGGGTGAGGCACTTTGTGAAGAGACGTCCAGAATTGACTTAATTGAAGTTAGTGTATTACCGGATAAACCAGGTACCGCTTGTAGACTTTCTCTGTTGCACTCTCTGTGTCTCTCTTTGTGTCTCTGTCTCTTGCTCTCTCTCTCTCTCTCTCTTTCCCTATCTCCCCCCCTCCACCCAATTCTTATTATCCTTTCTGATTTCCCCCTTATTGTAGACAAAATGTCCAGGGGGGAGTATGTTGTAATATTTAGTATTTTGTTGTAATTGTTGTAACCCATTGTTTGATGTTGCTGCACAAATAAAGACAGTACAGTAAATGTCCCCCCACCAGTCGGTAGTTTCCAGATTCACATTATTGGACAATTCAACTTGTGTCATGTTATATAACATCTTAATCAGTGGCCCATGTAATGTTGTATCTTCAGACGGTCTAAATGTAGTACAGTGAAAGTGATAACTAAAAGGATGAGACATACTGTAGTCAAGCTCAATGATTGTCTTTATTCATTTTGCCACAAGCTGCAGAAGGTATATAAGTGCTTTAAAGTCTCCTATGGAGTCTGATACACAGGTTAATACACACATCTTAATAATCACTATTTCTGGTAGTCAGGATGAGGTTTGTATTTAACATTCACCAATGAACCAATTACTTACTACATTAAAATCTTTAGACAGTGAAAACACATTGTTTGGCTTTAAGAGGATAAGCAGCCTGAATGTTTGTTCCTGGATATAATTTAAATCAAGAGATTTTCTTAGTTAATAATTGTTTGCCTAAAAAGTTTGCAATTCAGGTTACTCCGGGGCTTGGTGATACTCTTTAGTGTGTACACAACATCGCACCAAAGGTTTTTATAATTCTCTTTCTTCAGCACAGCAGTAACTCTGAACACTTCATACGGTGGAATCAACACCTCCTTTTCATGATTCCCCAGTTTGGGGAAGGACTTCAGGTAAGCGCCAAAACATGTCTTTATCTCAAAGCAAGACTTCTCTCCAAATGTTGTGCTAATTCCCTTGTCGAGAGAGCTGGAGGCAAAGAAGCCAAATCTGATTACTTTGTTTACTTTACTAACAAACTCCATGTTGCTTCTTCGATACGCGGTGTGACAGGACTTTTGGTTCAGTTTCAGGAGGCGAATGGCATCAGTCAGGAGGAAATGAAGGGAGTGGAAGGGGAAGGAGGTGGTGTACTCTGTTCTACTGGTCCGGACTGCTTGGTTGAACACTGGGTATATCTCAGGTACCTCTGCTGAGTAAGCACAGATAGCCTTGATATGATCATGTGTAAGTTCTTTAGGATTGTACTTGGACTTGTCCTTTTGGAATCGTTTCTTCACTTTCTCAATAGTTGCACATCCTTCTGCCTTCATCCAGGCTTGTTTGAAGATCCCCTCAGTGGAGTTTTCATTTGGAAGATATTCCTCCTGCACCTTCTTGTACATTTTTTCAGTGCAGTGTTTGTACTTGTCGTCAACAGAGTTAGGGACCATGTCTAAGGGTACAGAGACATTGAGACCAGGCTGACGAAGATGAACCTTTCAGACAATATGGGGGGGAAAAATTTGAATTTATTAAATTAATTTAAATTCCTTCTCTCTCTCTCGTTGTTGATTTATTTTCTTTCTTTCTCGAGTACAGTCTAAATAATGTAGTGTCTTACCATCTTGGAGTCCACACCCAAAGTCCAAGCCGGGACGAATAACATCACAGTAAAGGTTAGGATCTTGAGTCTTGCCATGATGTCAAAATGTATTGGTCCAATGTCAACTTGTAATGGAGATGAATTGTCTTGTAAGATACAGAATCAGCATTCAAATGTTCAACTTTCAGGGGGTCTTGTTATACCAGGGGTTTTGTGTTTATTTTCACAGTCCCTCCTCTCTTGCTGAGAACAGACACCTACAGGAACAAGTACCCCTCAAACCACAACCCCCTTGACACTTTTTCTCAGTATCAGCAGTGGTGTTGCTGGTGTTAGCCATGTTCACACATAGCTCCCCGGGTGCCGATAACGTCGATTAAGGTAGCCCCCTGCACATCTCTGATTCAGAAGAGTTGGTTTAAATGTGGAATACACATTTCGGTTGAATGCATTCAGTTGTGCAACTGACTAGGTATTACCTTTCCCTTCACATACTCACACATATACTCTACAGTGTTGTGCCAGTTTGGGACAAAATCCTGCAGTACCTGCTGCACTGAAGAAATAGTGTTGCTTACCCCTGGCCTAGACTAAGCTTGTCTGTCAATCATTTCTTTAGCTGGTTGAATTAAATACTGCCCTCTTCTGGCTGCTGTGAGGAAAGCACCGTGTCAAGACACCAAAGCAGGGTTTACCAAACTCGCTCCATGGGACCCCAAAGGGTGCACGTTTGGGGTTTTTCCCTAGCTCTATACAGTTGATTCAACTAATCATCAAGGTTTGATCATTTGAAACAGCTGTGTAGTGCTCTTGCAAAAACAAAAAAAGTGCTCCTTTGGGTCCCGACAACCGAGTTTGGGAAACACTGCCCTGAAGGCCTCTGGGTACATTAGTGTGTGTTTGATGTTCAGTGGTCTCTCATGCCAGTGTCCAGGGTATGATTGAGACAGTATCCCAATATTATAATACTGCTGGTTATGGTTGTTCCCTTTTCTTTGTTATGACTGAGATGTGAGAGACCAGGTAGGTTGACAGAGTTCCATTCCTTTGTTATGACTGAGATGTGAGAGACCTGGTATGTTGACAGTGTTCCATTCCTTTGTTATGACTGAGATGTGAGAGACCAGGTAGGTTGACAGAGTTCCATTCCTTTGTTATGACTGAGATGTGAGAGACCCGGTAGGTTGACAGAGTTCCATTCCTTTGTTATGACTGAGATGTGAGAGACCTGGTATGTTGACAGTGTTCCATTCCTTTGTTATGACTGAGATGTGAGAGACCTGGTATGTTGACAGTGTTCCATTCCTTTGTTATGACTGAGATGTGAGAGACCCGGTAGGTTGACAGAGTTCCATCATATTGCATTCATATGATGTGGTGTTTACAAAGGAACGCAGACAAGGAAAGGAGACAAGAAAAGGAAGGGAGCAGATTGAGACTATTTGGACGTGGCCTTAGTGTTTGAGAACATAGCTGATGAATTAGTTGTTTATGCTGGAGTCCAGCAACTGTACAGATGGCACCTAATCCAGCAGACATATCTGTAGAGGGATATGAGATGGCACAGATCAGTAGAGGTCACATTCTAACACACTCACTCACACACGCACACGCACGCACACACAGGCAGGAAACACCACACGGTTTCTGAGAATTGTTTGTTCATACTGGTCTATGTGTGAACATGGCTAACAACAGCAACACCACTGCTGGTACTGAGAAAAGGTGTGTGCGTGTGCATGCGTGTGTGTGTGAATGCATAACAGTACACGAAGACCCTTCAACATCATCATCATCTTTTCCCTCTAATCAGGGACTGATTCAGGCCTGGAATACTAATAGCCAATATACCACAAATCAATGAATCAACTATCAGGGAAAAAGGAAAAACGCAATAAGGCAAACATTGAGGCCCCAAGTATAAACTTCAGAGCCAATCAAGGATGGCAGAGACGGGGCACAGCCTGCTATGAGAATCAGCTGAAAGTGGGTGACTTTCTCTCTCTCTTTCTTTTTCTCACTCTCTCTCTCTATCTTTTTCTCACTCTCTCTTTCTTTCTTTTTCTCTCTCTCTCTCTCTTTCTTTTTCTCACTCTCTTTCTTTTTCTCTCTCTCTCTCTCTCTTTTTCTCTCTCTCTCTCTTTTTCTCTCTCTCTCTCTCTTTATTTTTCTCACTCTCTCTCTCTCTTTATTTTTCTCACTCTCTCTCTCTCTCTCTCTGTCTCTCTCTCTCTCTTTCTTTCTTTACCTACCTACCTACCTACCTACCTACCTCTACCCAGTCTTTATTGTCCTTTCTGATTTCCCTCTTATTGTAGACAAAATGTCCAGGAGGTGGGAGAGTATGTTGTAATATTTAGTCATTTGTTGTAATTGTTGTAACCCATTGTTTGATGTTGCTGCACAAAGGAAGAAATGACAGTAAATATTCCCCCCACCAGTTGGTAGTTCCAGCAGAGGTGGGACAAAGTCATTGTTTTACAAGTCACAAGTAAGTCTCAAGTCTTAGCACTCAAGTCCCAAGTCAAGTCTCAAGTCAAGACAGGCAAGTCCGAGTCAAGTCCTTAACTTTGAGTTTAAACAAGTCATATGGGTTCTTCACCAAATGTAATACCACTTCAGATTTTAAACACGAGTATTAGTTAGTATATTACATTTACACAAATCATGAGTGCTTTAAAATATATATATATATATATATATATTTATTGCTTTCCAAATAAACAATATTTCCATGGAAGGAGTGAGCAACTATTGAAGATCGCTATGGTGCGCAATCAGGTGATGTAGGCTTGTACACAACCGCCCAACACACACAAACACCCTCTCTCTGTGTGGTTACAGTAGGCAAACTTATGTCAATGGTTTTAGGAACAGCAGTAACATCAGGCAGGATTTAGGTTACCAACTGCCTAACAGTTGTAGCTCCATCTTGGTGCAATAATCACGTTCCCGCACTGACTGACTGTGTGGAGGCTCATTGATTTAATGTCACGTTAGCCTACATGCGTCACAAGCAAAGTTATATATAGCTGTCGGCTATATTAGCCACGACTTACCGTTCTTTGTGCAGCTTCAAATGTCAAACAAAGTTGGAAGTTGTGGCGCCTCCATCTGTCATTTTCTTCCCGCAAGTTTTGCAAGATGCAATCTGTTTTTTGTTGACTACAGCATAGTGTTTATATCCGAAATTAATAATTGTGGGTATCATCTTTCCAAGGGCTCTGACTGAATTCACCCACCGACATTCCTCTGCACTGTCACGCACAACTTTGTCTCAGATGGCACAATTTGATTGGCTGCTGTCCGATTCAAACTATAATCTGTTAAGTGAAGAGTTGATGCGCTGCACACTTTTTTAATAACATTTTTAATATTTGGGCTTCGAGAGTTAAGTCACGAGTCATTGGTGTTAAAGTCAAAGTCCAGTTGCAAGTCATCATATTTGTGACTTGAGTCTGATTCGAGTCCAAGTCATGTGACACGAGTCCACACCTCTGGCTCCCAGTATCCCTTTATTGGACAATTCAACGTGTGTCATGTTATATAACATCTTAATCAGTGGCCCATGTAATGTTGTATCTTCAGACTGTCTAAATGTAGTACAGTGAAAGTGATAACTAAAAGGACAAGACATACGGCTGTCAAGCTCAATTATTTTCTTTATTCATTTTGCCACAAGATGCAGAAGGAATATAAACATTTATATGTAACAAAACAAATACTTATCTAACACAGAAAAGTAACCCCCCCCCCCCCCCCCCCCCCCCCCCCCTCTCGCTCAAAATAGTGATTGGGATAATAGCTGAATATGTGAACTTTATGCTGGAGTCCAGCCACCGTATAGATGGAACATAATCCAGCAGACATACTGTAGCTGTGGAGGGATGTGTGTTTGCACAGATCAATAGAGGTCACATTCTTACACACTCACACACACCCACACACAGGCAGGAAACACCACATGGCTTCTGAGAATTGTTTGTTCATACTGAGCTATGTGTGAACACCACTGCTGATACTGAGAAAAGGTGTGCATTTGCGTGTGTGTGAACGTCTGTATGTGTGTGCATGCATGTGTGTGTTTGTTTGTGTGCATGTGCATGTGTGTGTGTGTGTGTGTGTGTGTGTGCCTGTGTGTGTGCGTGTGTGTGTGCGTGCGTGTGTGCCTGTGTGTGTGCGTGCGTGTGTTCCTGTGTGTGTGCCTGTGTGTGTGTGCGTGCGTGTGTGCCTGTGTGTGTGCGTGTGCATGCGTGCTTGCAAAACAGTACAGAAAGACCGTTCAACCTCATCATCATCCTTCCACTCTAACCAGGGACTGATTCAGGACTGGAATACTAATAGCCAATATACCACTAATCACTGAATCACCTATCAGGGAATAAGGAAAACAGCACTACGGCAAACCTTGAGGCCCCTAGAGGCGGGGCCCCACCTGCTATGAGAATCAACTGGTGATGGGTGACATGCCTGTGGTTCAATCAGGGTGAGGCACTTTGTGAAGAAACATCCAGAATTTACTAATTGAAGTTAATGTATTACCTAATAATCCAGGTACTGCTTGTAGACTTCTTTCTTTCTTTCTTTCTTTTTCTCTCTCTCTCTCTATCTCTATCTCATTCTCTATCTCATTCTGTCTTTACCTACCTACCTCTTGCAGTAAACATTCCCCCACCAGTTTTTACTTTTCTGTATCAGTTTATTGGACAATTCAACTATTTAGTATTTTGTTGTAATTGTTGTAACCCATTGTTTGATGTTGCTGCACAAATAAAGACAGGACAGTAAATATCCCCCCACCAGTCGGTAGTTTCCAGATTCACTTTATTGGACAATTCAACTTGTGTCATGTTATATAACATCTTAATCAGTGGCCCATGTAATGTTGTATCTTCAGACGGTCTAAATGTAGTACAGTGAAA